>NC_133450.1:83532790-83844457 GCF_048565385.1 Saimiri boliviensis | reverse complement strand
GAAAGGAGGAAATCAAATTGTCTCTATTTGCAGATGACATGATTGTATATCTAGAAGACCCCATCGACTCAGCCCAAAATCTCCTGAAACTGATAAACAACTTCAGCAAAGTCTCAGGATACAAAATCAACGTGCAAAAATCACAAGCATTCCTATACACCAGTAACAGACTTAGAGCCAAATCAAGAACGAACTGCCATTCACAATTGCTACAAAGAGAATAAAATACCTAGGAATACAACTAACAAGGAACGTAAAGGACCTCTTCAAGGAGAACTACAAGCCACTGCTCAACAAAGTAAGAGAGGACACAAACAGATGGAGAAACATTCCATGTTCATGGTTAGGAAGAATCAACATCGTGAAAATGGCCATACTGCCCAAAGTAATTTACAAATTCAACACTATTCCCATCGAGCTACCAATGACCTTCTTCACAGAACTGGAAAAAAAACACCTTAAACGTCATATGGAACCAAAAGAGAGCCCGCATAGCCGAGTCAATTCTAGGCAAAAAGAACAAAGCAGGAGGCATCACACTACCAGACTTCAAACTATACTACAAAGCTACAGTAATCAAAACAGCATGGTACTGGTACCAAAACAGAGATATAGACCAATGGAACAGAACAGAGGCCTCAGAGGAAACACAGCATACCCACGACCATCTGATCTTTGACAAACCTGACAAAAACAAGCAATGGGGAAAGGATTCCCTGTTTAACAAATGGTGTTGGGAAAACTGGCTAGCCATGTGCAGAAAGCAGAAACAGGTCCCCTTCCTGACACCTTACACCAAAATTAACTCCAGATGGATTAAACACTTAAACATCAGACCTAACACCATAAAAACCCTAGAAGAAAATCTAGGCAAAACCATTCAGGACATAGGCATAGGCAAGGACTTCATGACCAAAACACCAAAAGCAATGGCAACAAAAGCCAAAATAGACAAATGGGACCTAATCAAACTCCACAGCTTCTGCACGGCAAAAGAAACAGTCAGTAGAGTGAATCGGCAACCAACAGAATGGGAAAAAATTTTTGCAGTCTACCCATCTGACAAGGGGCTGATATCCAGAATTTACAAAGAACTAAAACAGATCTACAAGAAAAAAACAAACAAGCCCATTCAAAAATGGGCGAAGGATATGAACAGATACTTTACAAAAGTAGACATACAGGAGGCCAACAAACATTTGAAAAAATGCTCATCATCACTGGTCATCAGAGAAATGCAAATCAAAACCACATTGAGATACCATCTCACACCAGTTAGAATGGAGATCATTAAAAAATCTGGAAACAACAGATGCTGGAGAAGATGTGGAGAAATAGGAACACTTTTACACTGTTGGTGGGAGTGTAAATTAATTCAACCATTGTGGAAGACAGTGTGGCGATTCCTCAAGGACGTAAAAATAGAAATCCCATTTGACCCAGCAATCCCATTACTGGGTATATATCCAAAGGATTATAAATCATTCTACTATAAGGACACATGCACACGACTGTTCATTGCAGCACTTTTTACAATAGCAAAGACCTGGAACCAACCCAAATGCCCAACGATGATAGACTGGATAGGGAAAATGTGGTACATATACACCATGGAATATTATGCAGCCATCAAAAACGATGAGTTCACGTCCTTTGTAGGGACATGAATGAACCTGGAAACCATCATTCTCAGCAAACTGACACAAGAGCAGAAAATCAAACACCACATGTTCTCACTCATAGGTGGGTGTTGAACAGTGAGAACACATGGACACACAGGGAGGGGAGCACTACACACTGGGGTCCGTTGGGGAGAAATGGGGGAGGGATGGGGGGTGGGGAGGTGGGAAGAGATAGCATGGGGAGAAATGACAGATACAGGCAAGGGGACGGAAGGCAGAAAACCACACTGCCATGTGTGTACCTATGCAACAATCTTGCATGTTCTTCACATGTACCTCAAAACCCAAAATGCAATAAAAATAAATAAGTAAATAAATAAAAAATAAAAAAAGAAAATATTCATAAAAATAATTTACTAATGTGGCTAATCTGCTATGAATTTATATTCCTAATTATCCTTTTTTTTTTTTTTTTTTTTTGAGACAGGGTATCTCTATATAGGCCAGGCTGGAATGCAGTGAGTGGTATGATAGTGGCTTACTGCTGCCTCCATCTCTCCTAGACTCACGTAATCGTCCCACATCACTCACCCAGGTACCTGGGACTATATGCATGCAACACAATGCCCAGTTAATTTCTTAAATTTATTTTTTGTAGAGATGGGGTCTCACTATGTTGCCCAGGCTGGTCTCAAACTCCTCAGCTTAAGCAATCCTCCTGCCTCAGCCTCCCAATGTGCTGGGATTATAGGTATGAGCCACTATGCTGGTTTAATTATCCATTTTCTGATAAAAAGTTTTTCCTATTATAGTTGCAATTTATACTATCAATGAATAGGACGATAAAATTTCAAAGCTAAGAGGGAACTCAGAAATGAGTAACCTAAGAACTAAATCACATTTATATCATTTTGAATGCTACTGCTATTACGCTGATATTTTTCATCTTAAAAAAAAAAAATTAAAAGCATATTGTTTTATATTGAATTTTTTCTTTTCTTTTTATGCTTGCCTCATTTTGAAAAGTTAGTACAATGTTCTTTCGGGCAAACTTGTATAAAATATGTAAAATTTCTTTCTCCTTTTAAAATCCGGCCAACTCAAATATGTTCTCATTTAACTAAAAAGGTAATCTATAACAGTAACCCCTTTGGTTGTCATATCTTATGTTGACAATAGAGATGGTCTGGATCTCGTTGTGTCTCTAAAACTGGGAGACCGGTTGGTGTACAGCAGGCATATAAATAATGGCTGACAAAGATAATGATGCAATTGTTCAGCAAGCATTTCCTAAGATGCTCTGATGTTTCAGGCACTCTACTATGTAGTAAGGACTCAAAGTGGGTCAAGACATGTATCCAGGCCTCACAAAACTCCTACAGGAACAGAGGAGACAGACCAGTCACGTGTGAAAGGGTTATGGAAGCACAGAGGAGAAGTCACTAATCCTGCCAGCAGGTCAGAGAAGACCTCATAGGGCAAGTGCCTGAAAATGGACTTCAGCAGTAAGGCAGAAATATGGTTTTGAAAAGCACTGATAAAGGTCCCAGCCACTACCAAAGGTGGGAAAACGGGAACTCTCACATTGGGAAATCAGAAACACACTTGACTATTACATGCCTCTTAAATTCATCCACCAAGATTCCTCTTCTGAAGGGAAAACAAGGTCCCCTAGAATATCAGGAAGCCTCGTGTAAAGCCCTGTAAGTCCCTCAAACTTGTTACTATCCATAATCCTGGGCCTTCTAAAATACTGACCTTTTGATTTCTCTTCCTTCTGGTCTACTAATCTCTAACCACCACCAGAATAATCACCCTAGAACATGATGCTTTTATCAAGACATTCTACCATTCAGAAATCTACTGGCCTCCCAGATCAGAACACGGACATCTAACAAGCAGCCCTATTTCATTGCTCTAATTCAGACCACGTGTGTTATGTCAGGCTCTGTAACACCCTCTCCCAAATCACCATGTATTTCTTTGGACTTCTACTCATTTATCAAACTGCTTTCTGCCTAGACTGAATGGGAATTTTTCTTCAAGCCAGATTCCAAACTCCCTGCCCGATCTAGTCCAATTTTATCTATGTAACGAAACCTCTTCTGATTAATTAAACAACAAACTTCCCTTTCTCTGAACTACTGAATTTTAATTCATCCAATTTCACACCATGAGCAGTGCCTTGTTCTGTCTCTTTATGCAAGACTGTAACCCTTGTCTCCAGAGATAGGGGTCTTTAAAGACAGAAAGCATGTCAGTATGTCCCACTTCACAGCAGCAACTATTTTAGTAATGCTCACTCTTCTGACCGAAAATAAAATGCTGCAAGGGTGGTTATATTCTTCCAGGCAACTCCACTGTGGAAAGCTGGGAACCTCAGGCAAGCATAGGAACACAAGCACCTAATGTGTAGAATAGAGACTGACACCCAAATGTTGTCTGTGCCTCTAAGCTACAAAAAATATAGCAACAGTTAAAAAACCCTTCAACATGGAATTACTACTACATCAAAAACTCTTCAATATGGAGTCACTCATACTACAGGAATATACAAGGAATTTCCGCTAATCTCCAAATGTAATCTATTTGACAGAGGACACAATTAAAACTCTTAAAAAGGAAGAAGAAAAAAACTAAGAAATGAAAAATAGCAGGAGATAATCATTTCCTAAAATAAACATTTATGTTTATGTTTTCCCCCTCTGAAGTAAAATTCAGCTTCTTGCAATAACTAGACTCTTTTTTCAAGTGATTCTCCTGCCTCAGCCTCCCAAGTAGCTAGAATTACAGGCATGCACCACCATCACTGGCTAATTTTGTATTTTTAGTAGAAACAGAGTTTCTCCATGTTGGTTAGGCTGGTCTCGAACTCCCAACCTCGGTAATCTGCCCACCTCAGCCTCCTAAAGTGCAGGGATTACAGACGTGAGCCAAGTGCCCGGCTGACTATCCCATTTTTAATGACCCTAAAATGTCATCTACTAATAAGAAGGGGAGCTGAAAGTGAATGGCACAATGTAAACGAGTCTGCTAAAGCTATGAATAGGACTCCGTTCTGCAGGAATGGCAGACAACCCCAGCCCAAAGTGGGAATAGCAGCTACTGTTGGTCTCACCCATGGCCACTGGTATGTCCGTCCAGTTCAGGGCACATTTCTGTGTGCAGATCCCTTCCTCATTGAGTACCACGGTGAGATCATCCTGGCCCACAGCCACTTTTCCATCAGCCAGAGGTGCAACTAAGGGCTCCAGCTGTTTTCCTGTTGGAAAGAGCTCTTTGATGGACCCCTTTCCATCCACCTATAGGAAGACACAGAGTGAGTCACCTAGCATTTCCCAGCTAGAGGCACAAACACAGGCTGGAAAAATCCAGATAGAACCAAGATCCTGCCACTGCACTCCAGCCTTGGTGACAGAGGGAGACCGTCTCCAAAAAACAAAACAAAACAAAACAAGATAACAATAATGAAGAGCTCACCCAGTCAAAGCTAGAGAGAAAGGCTTCTAGAATTGCCATGTCTAAATTATGAGAGAGGTGTGAAGCTAAGAGATTTAGATTATTTAATGAAATGATTGGTGTATCAATCTTTTCTACATATAGTATGCATATTGGAGAAAAAACAATGCCATGGATATTAACAACTTATGTTAAGAGAAAACACAGGTTATAAAGCAATTTATAACATTTTATTTTTACAAATAGGATGGAAGCTCATGTACCAAAAAGTTGGTAGTGACTATTTCTGAGTGTGGGAGCTATGGTTGATTTGTACTTCCTTTATCTCCTTATCTATCTATATTTTCTGTAATAAACACATGTGGCTTTTGAAATTTAAAAAAATACTGAAAATCACTTTTAGAACAAATATATGAAAAGATTTGAGGGCAGGGGAGGAAACTCAAAGTCTTAAAAATACTTAAGCTTACACTAAAATTAGTTTATAATCGCTGAGCACTGAAGGCTTAAGGATAGCAGTCCATGATGATCCATTGGACAGAGGCAAGCAGCCTTCATAATGTGTCCCAAGAGTTAAATACACACTGTGGATCATCATTATGTAGAGAAACTGAGCATTGACTCTTGGACTGACAAGTGACAAAGACATCTTATTTGTGAAAAATTCTGGGCATGGGCAGGGTGCAGTGGCTCATGCCTGTAATCCCAGCACTTTGGGAGGCTGACGTGGGTGGATCACAAGGTCAAGAGATCGAGACCATCCTGGACAACAACCCGTCTCTACTAAAAATACAAAAATTAGCTGGGTCTGATGGTGTGCGCCTGTAGTCCCAGCTACTCGGGAGGCTGAGGCAGAATTGCTTGAAGCCGGGAGGCGGAGGTTGCAGTGAGCCGAGATCGGGCCACTGCACTCCAGCCTGGCGCCTGGTTAAAGAGCAAGATTCTGCCTCAAAAAAAAAAAAAAAAAAAATGCTGAGCATGAAAGATAACTACACATATAAATAACAAATCCTGTTATGCCAAAAGCTCTACTTAAAGTGGCCTCTTGACCTGGAGTTTAGAAGTACAAAATCATCTTCCCCAAGATAAACTAATGATATTTGTAAAATAATAAGGTTTTACCCTTATTAGGTAGTAGTCTCTCTTGAAACCCACACAAATAGAATTTTCACACCACGCCATGGACTTGGGCACATCTGGTACACTAAAGTCCCCCTGAAAAAAAACAGAAAGAGTCTGAATGAAATACATATATTTTTTTTAAATCATGACTTTCCTGTTATTCTTCAACCTCCATTCTGTAAAACAACCCTCACCTTCATCTGGCACAATTCTCCAGGCACAAGGCTAAGAAAACTACCCTTAATGAAAATACAAGTCCTTGAATTGGACAAAGTACATTTGGAAAAGGTGAAAACTCACTTTGAAACAAACATATCTATAGAAACACTGTAGAATCACATTACAGTGATTCGACATCAATAACCTCTCATGCACTTCATACCAGAGTATTCATCTGTTCAAAATGACAAGACTGGAGCCCGGAACTTCATTAAAACAGAACAAGAAGTCTTCCAAGCTGGCGGCCAACTACTGCAGCAGCTCCTACCCAACCCATGGACCAAGGAACAGTGGACTTACCTGCAATTCATGAAATTCCCTGTCCTTCCAGAAATAGAGCTGCAGCTTCTTTTTCACTGCCACACACAGCCGCAAAACCTCCTCACCAGTCTCTGTATGCTGGGAGAAGACACGCAGAGCAAACGAAAATACGATGACTCTCCCTAACTGAGTGATAACTAAATTAGACATTGTCTACCTTGAAATGGCTACTAATCTGAAAATTCCCTGTAACACAGTCATGCTGCCAGGAAAGCTGAGCAGAAGAACACCATTCTCTAAGTTGCGCTAAGAAACAAGTGACTGGGCAGCACTTCCTCCCCAAGCGCTGCCAGCCAAAGAGCACAGCACCAGCAAATCACATGGACATTCACAATTCAGAGGAGAAAATCCTGGGGCAGTCCTTCCCCTGTATAACTCCTCCCTCCTTTTGACTCTTAAATGTTTCTTGCTCATGGCTGTCAACACATGCTGGGTCTAGGGTAACCATGTGCCAGTGACATCAACCCTACCTTTAAGCCTTTAAAGAGCAAGGAAAAGAATATTCCTAAGTATAAAATGATGCAGTGTTAATGTAGAACATAATGCTAAAAGATGATGAGTTGAGTAGGGGGTGAGGCAGATTCTGAAGAACGCAAGAATGATAAGTTGGCAAAAATAAAGAGAGATGCCTTTTCTGAACAATGAAAAGTCCCTAATGACAAAGACCGCAGTGCTCCGTTTAGAACAAGAGTCCACTTAATGTCTTATCATTATCTTCATGATACTGTTACAGTTTTGCTTTCCCAATAACAGTTTGTCTAGGACAAGTGTTTTTGTCCTTGGTTAGCTGCATCTTGCCAATAGCAGTAGATTCTCATTAACCCACACACAGAGAACGCAAACACTTCAACTTCACACTGTGCACAAACAGAGAAATTTCTCTAATACAATTAAATATTCTCTTTGGGGCAGGCACAGTGGCTCACACCTGCAATCCTAACACTATGGGAGGCCAGGCAGGTGGATCACCTGAGGTGAGGAGTTTGAGACCAACCTGGCCAACATGGTAAAACCCCGTCTCTAACTTAAAAAATACAAAAAATAGTGGATGTGGTGGTACATGCCTTAAGTCCCAGCTACATGGGAGGCTAAGGCAAGAGAATCACGTGAACCCAAGAGGCAGAGGTTTGCAGTGAGCTGAGATCGTGCCACTATACTCTAGCCTGGGTGAAAGAACAAGACTCTATCTCAGAAAAAAAAAATTCTCTTTGGAGTCTCTGTTGGGTGTGGATCATCAGCGTCATTCTTCACATCTAATGGTAGGAATGACGTAGGAAAGACTGTATTGATTAAAGCATAAGGCCAAATTTCACCTTGGGTAAGCTTACCTGGAGGTCACATGTAAACAGTGATGCTCCTTTTGCCTTTGAAACCGTAGTGATTTGTTGAAATGTCAATAGGTCATGGACATAAATGTTATTTTCTGTTTGGGAGGAGGTAAAACATCACTATCAGTGTTCATAATTCTCTTGCATAGCCAAACAAAGTATATCGAGGAAAACAAAGTACCTGTGTTAACATCTAGAAAAAGCAAATGGTAGATGTTGGTTGAAGATGTCCCTTCAGTTTCACTAAGATGATTAATTCTGAGCTATCACCAGTACAAAACATTTAAGAGGTCATTTGATCTTCTAAACTTGGATATTTTCTTCCTTAAAAATTTGGGCATGGCCAGCCATGGTGGCTCACACCTGTCATCCCTGCACTTTGAGAGGCCGAGATGGGCGGATTACTTGAGGTCCGGAGTTCGAGACCAGCCTGGGCAACATGGTAAAACCCAGTCTCTACTAAAAATACTGGGCATGATGGTGGGTGCCTGTAATACCAGCTACTCAGAAGGCTGACGCAGGAGAATCCCTTGACCCCAGGGAAGAAGTTGCAGTGAGCTGACTGCACCACTGCACTCTAGCCTGGGAGACAGAGCGAGACTCTGTATCAAAAAAAAAAAAGTAAAGGCAATCTTTCACTTCCAAAGTACTCTTTCTTTTTCGAAGCAGGGTTTCACTCTGTTGCCCAGGATAGAGTTCATCAACAAAAAGGGCGTGATCTTGGCTCACTACAGCCTTGACTTCCTTGAGGTCCTCCTACTTCAGCCTCCTGAGTAGCTAGGACTACAGGCATGCACCACTACACCTGGCTAATTCTGTTTATTTTTTGTGGAGATGAAGTCTCCCTATGTTGCCCAGGCTAGCCTCAAACTCCTGGACTCAAGCAATCCTCCCACCTCAGCCTCCCAAAGTGGTGGGATTACTGGTATGAGCCACTTCGCCCTGTCCAAAGCACTCTTATACTCTGTCCATCTCAAGTCTGAAATTTTATGATGTAGTATTTGTACAAGAAATGGCTTTCAAAGCTATTTACATTAGGAGGCTATGCTTAGAAAAGGGAAATCCCCTGTGGATTTCGTACTAACCCATGGCAAGGATTTCTTTCCAAGCAAAGCAATCAAAATAATCATTTTACCCAGGCCTCATATCTAGTTTATTTAGTCACGAGGATTAGGTTACCTCAGATATACGACATTTAAAATGATTTTACTCTTTGGGCCCCAGGCTCAAAAGCACAGAGTATGAGGTCAGCTTCTAGTCCCCTGCCTGTCAAGAAAAGGCCTCACTGGCTGCCATCCATGAAACCACAGTTTTTCACATAAGGTCCTCAACAGGGTGGACCTGTTCTGTCTCTTAGCTGATATCCCGCCACTCTTCACTGTATGTCCTTAGTCTGGCCACAATCAACTATTTGCCACAAACTACCACATCTCAGGGCCTTTGTTCTAGTTATTCCCGTGTTTGTGATATGCTGCTGACCTCTCTTCCTACTGAAATTCTAGTTATCTACTAGACAATATAGACCCTCCCATTACCAAGATTCCACAACTCTTTTTATAAATTTTCACTGCAACTTAGCACATTGTATCGTAATGACTTTCTGACATTTAGTCTTCATAATCAGAATGTAAGTCTCAAAGATAGCAACCATATCTCATTGAATTTGGTATCCCCAATGTCTAGTCCAGACTTTGCATAGAATAGGCTCAATAAGTATTTGATCAATGAATGAATGAATGAATAAAGTGAGACTCCTTGGAGAGCAGAGTTCAAGTTTATGGGGGATGCTGCTGCCTTTATAACCCATGTACCCTGTTATACCAGGTTTGGAACATGTCAGTTTGTTGTTAAGTAACCACTATCGAATGAACCATGAAAGGGTTAACTAGGTCAGATCTTTTCTTTTTAGACGCATGAATACAAATGCAACTCCTTTTCTTACCTAACAAGCTGACCAAAATCTTGAACTGGGAAACCACATGGATCTGGAAAACAGCAAATCATTAGACCCAATTAAACATTTCTGACAAGGTTTAGCAACTGTTCATTCAATAACAGTATTAAAAAGGGACCACAGAGCCTATCCAGTTACGGGGATCTGACTTATTTTTCTGTGCATTATGGTTTCTGTGACTATAATTTCTTGTTGTAAGAGAGGATCTCAGGACCTTGATACATGGGCAGGTCAAAGAGAAGAAGATTCAAAGAGTTAATAAATGGAAGGTCAAAGAGAAGAGGATTCAAATAGTTAATAAATAACATTACCAAAATTCTGGTTTGATGGGATCTCATAGAAGTCAAATATTCTTATAAGGACTTCCATCACTGCTTACCTGCTGAATCTTTTTGGAGAAGTTCTTATTGGATTTCTCTAGTGTCA
This sequence comes from Saimiri boliviensis, assembly GCF_048565385.1. Taxonomy (NCBI): domain Eukaryota; kingdom Metazoa; phylum Chordata; class Mammalia; order Primates; family Cebidae; genus Saimiri; species Saimiri boliviensis. The sequence continues at coordinate 83,834,006 of NC_133450.1, read as the reverse complement.
CTTCAAACCTGTTGCAACCTATGGAAAAGAAAGAAACACTGGTAGTTCCAAATACACGGATACATATAAAAACCGCTACTAGAAAAATACTGCTCCATACTGTCTCCTACATAAATCTTCAGAAGTTCCTAAAAGACTAAAAATCAAGAGATCGAAATAGCCAGTTGTCTTACAAGCACTTTAAGACGCTTTCAACTCCAATTTTAGAGTAGAGCATTTCATGCATCTTCACTTGGCATCAGCAGAAAGGATCACACAAAGTTTACTGAAGCTACAAGGTACTTGTGAGTCTGAAGATCTTATCTTGCAAAATCAGTACCTTGGCAAAGTGTTCCACAAGGAAGGGTGTAAGAAGTAACAGTCAAATATTACAGCCCAAGCCATGAAACCCAGCCCAAAGCTTCCTTAGGTCTAGACCAACTAACTTCCAACAACTACCCTAAGTCCTGTATCATGGAGAGAAAGCAAACACTCGAACCCATCTCCAGAGCTAAAGCAATTTAATGCATCTACACACTTACTGCCACTTTCAGGTGATGCTACATCTGCTGGCACTGTTACAAAAAAAGGGGAAAAAGTTACATGCCATAAAAACACGTGAATTCAGCCTTGCTGGGGATGACAAAAATATTCAGCCTCAAAAGTCACCAAAGAGTCAAAAAGAGAATAATTCTCATCATCATCAGAGCAGCTATCATTAAGCAGTAACTACATGCTGAGTTCTGGGTTTACAACTTTATATTATTTTTTGTGTAAACTCACAACTACTCCCAAGAAGTAGGTATCATTATTCCAAGTTCCTATTGGAAGGGCCTCAGAGTTAGAGCAGTTAGGTAGCAGCCAGTGAGAGAGCCTCCAAGCAAACCCAGGCTGACTCTAAGCCTGTGCTCTGAGCCCACACTCTGCTACCTGCCTTCTATTTCATGGAAAGGATGCTCGCACTGCTGACCTGGGTTGCTACCCACAGCTAGCTCTGCCCTTGCCCTCTGGAAATCAGGGAGACTCTTGAAGGCAGCTGTAAGAACTCATGCCACCAAAGCTGCTCTTACTTCTTCCATGCACCCCTCAAACTTTTTTGTCTCAAAATCCGGATAATCTTAAAAATTTCTGAGGACCTCAAAGAACTTTTATATAGGTTATATACATGAATATTTACATATTAGAAATTTAAATACATACATATAAAAACATCTATGTATTTTAAAGTAACAATAATAACCCCATAAGTAAGATGCCACATCTGCTTCTGCATTGAATCTGTTTTGATAATTTAATTTGTTTTGGCTGAAGTACAAAAAAATCTGTCCTCATATAGATATATAGTTGAAAAGAGAAAAGATTAAATAGATTTTTCAGATAATGTGAATCTTCTTCTTCTTTTTTTTTTGGAGACGGAGTTTTACTCTGTCACCCAGGCTGGAGTGCAGTGGCTTGATCTTGGCTTACTTCAACCTCTGCCTCCCAGGTTCAAGAGATTCTCCTGCCTGAGCCTCCCAAACAGCTGGGACTACAGATGCCTGCCACCACACCCAGCTAATTTTTGTATTTCTAGTAGAGACGGGGTTTCACCATTTTGGCCAGGCTGGTGTCGAACTACTGACCTTGTGATCTGCCTGCCTTGGCCTCCCAAAGTGCTGGGATTACCAGTGTGAGCCACCAGGCCTAGCCTGGACCTTCTTCTTTGATATTACACCAACACTTGACAAATGTAGTTTCTTGTAAAGTAAAATCACACACCTATCAGTGAACTTTTCATATTCTGTCACGTCAAAATCCATTGGTCTACCTTACACTTTGAATGTATCCTCTACTCACACATGATTTTAAAACTTCATGCATTGGTCATCTGGAAATACTGGTTCACTGAGTTACGCAGATTTTCCAAATCTTGTTATATTTCATTACAGGATGTTAAAAAATGACACTATTATCACCCCCAATCTCATCAGAAAAAATCTTTAATTATGGAGAAGCTGTCACACTCAGGGGAGTGAACACAAGTTTTCCACAATTCTAATTTTTTTCTTGAAAGCTCTCACTTTATCATTCATAACAAATAGTGCCAGTTGTTTACCTTAAAGTAACAGACATCCTTTGCTCATTAAAAAAAAAAAAATCTGCCAAATATCCAAATGGTCTGAAAAACCCACAAGTTGTCAATCATTCTTTCAAGCACAAACAATACTCCATGAAAAAAGTAGCCAGTTTAGCTCATAACTCAATTACACAAGCACTTTTCCCTGGAGATAGCCATCAGACTTCACACCTTAGCACACAGCAAAAGCGCTTTGTATGTACTTCCCATTATATCACAAGAAATTACTAAAAAGATGTGCTGCCCAAAGTCAAAATACAATAAAACTAATAACTTTTACTGCCTAACCAAAGACATTCTTAAGTGAAACTAGCTTTAGAAAAACAAAAACCGGCCAGGTGCGCAGGGGCAGTGGTTTAAAGAAACAAAAACTGGTCAGGAGCAGAGGTTTGCACCTGTGATCCCAGCACTTTGGGAGGCCTAGAGGTGGGTGGATCATCTGAGGTCAGGAGTTTGAGACCAGCATGGCCAACATGGTGAAATCCTGTCTCTACTAAAAATACGCCGGGCGCGGTGGCTCACGCCTGTAATTCCAGCACTTTGGGAGGCCGAGGAGGGCGGATCACGAGGTCAAGAGATCGAGACCCTCCTGGTCAACATGGTGAAACCCCGTCTCTACTAAAAATACAAAAAATTAGCTGGGCATGGTGGTGCATGCGTGTAATCCCAGCTTCTCGGGAGGCTGAGGCAGGAGAATTGCTTGAACCCGGGAGGCGGAGGTTGCGGTGAGCTGAGATTGCACCATTGCACTCCAGCCTGGGTAACAAGAGTGAAACTCTGTCTCAAAAAAAACAAAAACAAAAACAAAAACAAAACCCACAGAATAAAAATACAAAAATTAGCCGGGTGTGGTGGAGGGTACCTGTAATCCGTTACTCAGGAGGCTAAGGCATAAGAACCGCTTGAACTCAGGATGTGGAGGTTGCAGTGAGTTGAGATCATGCCACTACACTCCATCTTAGACGAGACGAGTGAAACTCCATCTCAAAAAAAAAAAAAACCATCACTTGAGGAAAGGAGTTTGAGACCACCCTGGGCAGTGAGAGATACCTTGTCTTTACAAGAAGTAAAAAAATTATCTGGGCATACTGGCATATGCCTGTGGTCCTAGCTGCTTCATAGGCTGAGGTGGAAGGATGGCCTGTGCCCAGGAGTTGTAGGTTGCAGTGAGCCATGGCTGTACCACGGCACTACAGTCTGAGTGACAGAGTGAGACCACCTCAAAAAAAAAAAAAAAAAAAAAAAAAGCCCACTATAAGCACATGGTGAGAATATAACACAACAACTATCAGTGCAATTTGTTTTCTTTCTTTCTTTCTTTCTTTTTTAAACAAGTCTCTATTTGAAGTTAGGTACCACTATTCTAATTTGGGTTCAGTGGCTAACCAGTTTTAATTAACATTCCTTTTACACCATCATTGTAAATGTCAATACAGTGGAAAAAAACCAAAATGTTTTAGTGTTTCTGCAAACTTGGTTTTGTCCTTATAGGTCCTCTGAGGCCTTGGGGATCCCCAGGGGTCTAGAGACCACACTTTGAGGACACTGCTCTATGGTGACAGCACAACTGAAATAAACCTAGAGTGGTAAAGGCTTGATACATGAACTAATCTAACCACTCTCAGTTCAAGATAAGAGTTGACTGGGCTGGCCACAGTGACTCACACCTGTAATCCCAGCACTTTGGGAGGCTGAGGCGGGTGGATCACTTGAGGTCAGGAGTTCCAGACCAGCCTGGCCAACACTGTCAAATCCCGTCTCCAATAAAAATAAAAAAATTAGCTGGGCATGGTGCGATGCACCTGTAGTCCCAGAACTTTGGGAGGCTGAGGTGGGCAGATTACTTGAGCCTAGGAATTCAAGTCCAGCCTGGGCGATCTGGCGAAACCCCATCTCTATAAAAGATACAAAAATGGGTTGGGCACGGTGGTGTGTGCCTGTGGTCCCAGCTACTTGGGAGGCTGAGGTGGGAGGAGGCCGAGGCTGTAGTGAGCCAAGATAGTGCCACTGCACTCCAGCCTAGATGACAGAGTAAGACCCTGTCTCAAAAAATAAAGGAGAAGAATGAAGCCTAGAGATGTCTTTTGAGCTCCAGGGAAATGACTCAAATCACATCAGAGCCTATAATCCCTAGCCCTAATCTTTTATTGACCCTATTATCCCCTCCCATTCCTCAGAAAGATAGTCTACGCACAGACCAATTTAGGTTTCAAATATATCAAATCTAGAAACCAAATTAGCCCTAGAACTGATTCACACAGGTCCAGGTCTATTTCTGGCCACCACCAGGCCAGAGCTGAGCCAGAACTAGACTGTTCACCAAGAGTATAAGGAAAAATGACATTTCTTAAAGAGAAGTTTAAATCAGAGTTTGATTTCCTAACTGTCTATATTCAAGCTACCTACAGAGAAGCTGAAGCCCAGGAACATTAACTAATTTGTCAAAGTTGACATGATAAAATGATCACAGGCAAGGAATAGTCGCCACCAGGGTTCCAAGCCAGATGAACACTAATATTACCAGTTTAGGTCTATACTGTGTTCAAAGACTTCCTTTATAAAGTTTTGTTGTCAATTTCTGATCACCACTTACATCTGAAACCAAAGTAGTCAAAAAACATTTGTTGAATGCTGAATAAGCATTTAAAATTTTTAAATTAAAATGAGTTTAATTTTAAAATTTTAGACCAGGCAAATATCGCAGAATGCAAATATTCTGGCTCTGAGAACTAAAAAAAAATTTTTTTTTCAGACAAGGTCTGTTGCCGAGACTGGAGTGCGATGGTGTGATGATAGCTCACTGCAGCTTCAACCTCCTGGGCTCAAGTGATCCTCTTGCCTCAACCTCCAAAGCAGCTAGAAATATAAGCATGTGCCATCACATCCAGCTAATTTTTTGAAGAGAGGGTGTTGCTATGTAGCCAAGGCTGGTCTCGAACTCTTGGCCTCAATCATTCCTCCTACTTCAGTCTCCCGAAGTGCTGGGATTATGGAGATGAGCCACTTTGACTGATCGAGAATTAAAAATTTAAAACAAAGATCAAGAATGTACTACCCGAGGCCAAATTGAGGCCTATGCATGTTTTTGTAAATAAAGTTTTATTGGAATATAGCCACATCCATTCTCATTACATTGCCTACAACTGCTTTCATGTTACAATGGCAGAGTTAAGTAATTACACTGCAAAGCCTAAAATATTTATTCTTTGGACCTTTTCAGAACAAGTTTGCTGACCCCAGATTTAGAGGACAGTTGAAAACTCAGAAATGAAATAAATTTGCTATTTTGTTTTCTGGTTTCTTTTCTTACCCAGCTGCAGAAACTGACCAGGGAACCTTCCTCTTTCCCGAGTACACTGGTAAGGTACTTTTTCCCCCAATGTTACCCTTGCTCCAGGTTCCAAAAGAGGGCTCTATTTATCTTAAGCAATCTCTTAAGCTATTTACCAGAGAAATAAACATGAAAGGGTATGAAGGTAACTGCAGATTTCCGTAGAGTGGCTCCAGAGCATAATACCTAAACACATCTATTCCCCATAAAGAGAGCACAGAAACAAAAACAGGGAAGGGCAGTGACGTACTTTTTGCCCCAATAAAAAACACTCTTGGGCCAGGTATGGTGGCTCACACCTGTAATCCCAGCTTTGGGAGACCAAGGTGGGTGGATCACAAGGTCAGGAGATCAAGACCATCCTAGCCAACATGGTGAAACCCCGTCTCTCCTAAAAATACAAAAACTAGCTGGGTGTGGTGGTGGGCACCTGTAATCCCATCTACTGGGGTGGCTGGGGCGGCTGGGGCCAGAGAATCACTTGAACTAGGGAGTCAGAGGTTGCAGTGAACTGAGATTGCGCCACTGCACTTCAGCCTGGCAACAGAGTGAGACTCTGTCTCAAAAAAAAAAAAAAAAAACCAGAAACAAAACCATTCTTTAACAGAATAAATTTCAAATACTTTCATTATTACCCTACATTACTGACAGTCACATTTGTTTAGGACTTGAGTTTTCAGTTTCCTCAAGCCTATTAGCCTATTATTGTATTCCCCCCAACAACTTTGTGAGACAGTTTATTAAAAAACTGAAGTTGGAAAGAACCTGCTTACAGTCACATAGCCTTGGGAAGTGCACCTGAATGCAAACCCTGGTCCTCTTTTCCTGGTCTACCCCTCATAACCTAACAAGATCTTTTAAATCAATGTTTCCTAATTTTTTTCTACCACCACACCATGTATACAGGAATCTTACTCCTATTAGTATTATTTCTTATTACTGGTAGTGAATCTCTAAGAAAAGAGGAGGAAAACAACTGCCTCCTCTTTTCTTAGAGACTCACTACCAGTAATAAGTAATTCAGTAATAAGTAAAACAGTAATTCAGCCTCACCTCCCAGATGTAGGTAGGGTAATTCAGTCTCGAGGGGGAGACCCTATGCATTCTCACGTCTTCTCCCCATTTTCTCATCGTGCTCTCTATAACCTTTGATCTCTCTTTTAATGGTCTAGGAATCACTGATTTCACAGTTGTATGCTAGCTGACTATTAAAACTTATTTTTTGCATGAGCAACATGCACTTACCAACGTCCTTCCGAATCCTATAGAGAAGAAGATGTCCTTGTTTGGTTCCCACAAGAAGCCATTCCTCTGGAAAAGAAAACAGCTTTGAGAAAGGTCAATCGGCTTGAGTACAACCCTCTTTCTTCAGTTGGGGCTTGTAATCAGAAATCAATTTGTCAAGAAAATGAGTTGCTTTTGATAGTAGGTGTTTTGAAAGCTAAGGAATTTTCTTTTTTATTTTAGAAATGAAATGATTTTTTTAAAATCATACTTTAAGTTCTAGGGTACATGTGCAGATTGCGTAGAATTGTTACATTAAGTATACACATGACATAGTGGTTTGCTGTATCCAGCCCCGTGTCATCTACATTAGGTATTTCTCCTAATGTTATCTCTCCCCAATCCTCCCAGCCCCTGCTATCCTTCCACTACCCCCCACATCACCCAATAGACCCCAGTGTGTGATGTTCCTTCCCTGTGTCCATGTGTTCTCATTGTTCAACACCCACTTATGAGTGAGAACATGCAGTGTTTGGTTTTCTATTCTTGTGTCAGTTTAGTGAGAATGATGGCTTCCAGCTTCATCCATGTCCCCGCAAAGAACATAAACTCATCCTTTTTATGGCTGCATAGTATTCCATAGCGTATATGTGTCACATTTTCTTTATCCAGTCTATAATTGATAGGTATTTGGGTTGGTTCCAAGTCTTTGCTATTGTAAACAGTGCCGCAGTGAACATACATGTGCATGTGTCTTTATAAAAAAACAATTTCTAATCCTTTGGGTATAAACCCAGTAAAGGGATTGTTGGGTCACATGGTATTTCTTTTTCTGGATCCTTGAGGAATCGCCACACTGTCTTCCACAATGGCTGAAGTAATTTATACTCCCACCAATAGTGCAAAAGTGTTCCTATTTCTCCACATCCTCTCCAGCATCTGTTGTCTCCAGATTTTGTAATGATTGCCACTCTAACTGGCATGAGATGCTATCTTATTGTGGTTTTGATTTGCATTTCTCTAATGACAGTGATAATGAGCTTTTTTCATATGTTTGTTGGCTGCATAAATGTCTTCTTTTGAAAACTGTCTGTTCATATCCTTCGCCCACTTTTTGATGGGGTTGTTTTTTACTTGTAAATTTGTTTAACTTCTTTGCAGATTCTGGATATTAGCCCTTTGTCTGATGGGTAGATTGCAAAAATTTTTTCCCATTCTGTTGGTTGCTGGTTTACTCTCATCATAGTTTCTTTTGCTGTGCAGAAGCTCTTACATTTAATTGGATCCCATTTGTCTATTTTGATTTTTGTTGTCATTGCTTTTGGTGTTTACTCATGAAGTCCTTGTCCATGCCTATGTCCTGAATGGTATTGCCTAGGTTTTTTTCTAGGGTTTTTATGGTGTTTGGTCTTATGTTTAAATCTTAGTCCATCTGGAGTTAATTTTTGTATAAGGTGTAAGGAAGGGGTCTAGTTTCAACTTCCTGCACATGCCTAGCTGGTTTTCCCAACACCATTTATTAAACAGGGAATCCCTTCCCCATTGTTGGTTTTTGCCTGGTTTGTCAAAGATCAGATGGTTGTAGATGTGTGGTGTTACTTCAGAGGCCTCTGTTCTGTTCCATTGGTCTATATATCTGTTTTGGTACCAGTACCATGCTGTTTTGTTAACTGTAGCCTTGTTCCTTTTTTTCTTTCTTTTTTTTTTTAAAAAAAAAGATGGGGTTTCACCATGTTGGTCAGGCTGGTCTTGAACTCCCGACCTCAGGTGATCCACCTGCCTTGGCCTCCAAAGTGCTTGGATTACAGGTGTGAGCCACCACGCCGGGCCCCTATTTTTAATTTCTTTTTTTCTTTTTTTTTTCCTTGTAGCCTTGTAATACAGTTTGAAGTCAGGTAATGAAATGTCTCCAGCTTTGTTTTATTTTGCTTAGGATTGTCTTGGCTATGTGGGCTCTTTTTTTGGTTCCCTATGAAGTTTAAGGTGTTTTTTTTTCCCAGTTCTGTGAAGTAGGTCAAAGGTAGCTTGATGGGGATAGCACTGAATCTATATATCGTTTTGGGCAGTATGGCCATTTTCATGATATTGATTGTAACTAACCATGAGCGTGGAAGGTTTTTCCAGCAATTTGTGTCCTCTCATTTCCTTGAGCAGTGGTTTGTAGTTCTCGTTGAAGAGGTCCTTCACATCCCTTGTTAGTTGTATTCCTAGGTATTTTATTTTCTTTGTAGCAATTGTGAATGGGAGTTTGCTCATGATTTGGCTCTCTGTTATTAGTATATAGGAATGCTTGTGATTTTTAATTTGTTTATACCACCTTCTCATCTGTCTGTGAGACTGTGATTTTTGCACATTGATTTTGTATCCTGAGACCTTGTTGACGTTGCTTATCACCTTAACGAGACTTTGGGCTGAGATGATAGGGTCTTCTAAATATACAATCATGTTGTTTGCAAACAAAGACAATTTGACTTCCTCTTTTCCTAACTGTGGAAGAACTGCTTGAGCCCAGGAGTTCCAGGTTATAGCGAGCCAAGATCTGGCCAGAACTTGCTCTGGCCAGAACTTCCAATGTTATGTTGAATAGGAGTGGTGAGAGAGGGCACCCTTGTCTTGTGCCAGTTTTCAAAGGGAATGCTTCCAGGTTTTGCCCACTCAGTATGATATTGGCTGTGGGTTTATCATAAATAGTTTTTATTCATTCTTTAGATACATTCCACTGATACTTAGTTTACTGAGAGTTTTTAGCATAAAGGACTGTTGAATTTTGTCAAAAGCCTTTTCTGCATCTATTGAGATAATCGTGGTTTTTGTCTTTGGTTCTGTTTATGTGATAAGATTATGTTTATAGATTTGCATATGTTAAACCAGCCTTGCATCCCAAGGATGAAGCTGACTTGTGATGGATAAGCTCTTTAATGTGCTGTGGATTCGGTTTGCCAGTATTTTGCTGAAGATTTTCACATCAATGTTCATCATGGATATTGGCCTGAAATTTTCTTTTATAGTTGTGTCTCTGCCAGGTTTTGGTATCAGGATGACGTTGGTCTCATAAAATGAGTTAGGGAGGATTCTCTCTATTTGTACTGTTTGGAATAGTTTCAGAAGGAATAGTAACAGCTCCTCTTTATACCTCTGGTAGAATTCGGCTGTGAACTCGTAAGCTAAGAAATGTTTATATTCATGTTTGAGAATCAACCAGTTAAAAACACATTTATTGAATAAATACTAGGCTAGACATATCAGAGGATACAAATGTCCCTGGCTTTTTTTTTTTTTTTTTTTTTTTCCCAGTCTTCTCTAATTTTATTACAGGGCATGTTGGGGACAGGGGAGGGGAGTGGCAAAGGAGTGACAGAAGGGCAGCCTAGGCCCACTCTCACCCTGAGCCTTGAGGCCTGGTGGGGGAAACGAACTGCAGAGGCATCAGATGAGGCCTCAGAAAGCCCAGGCCATCAGCTCCTTCCATGGGACCAGGCATGTGAAGTTGCCTCTCCAGGAACAGCAGGAGAAAGGCTTGCATGAGCTACCCCCGCCATCTACACCTGACAGAATAGGGGAGACACGGAGAGAGTATCAGGCGCCCTCCCTTCCCATTAAGGGGCAAGGGTCATGGGAGCACTTCCTCCGAGGACACAGAGAGCCTAGCTGAGCTGGGTGGCTCACGCTCCTTCTGGTCTGGGGGTCAGAGGAGAATGAGATACTCTGGTTTGAAAGGCCTTCCTTTCTACCTCGGGGAAAACAGGTAGGGAGGTGAGAGTGCAGTGCCAAAAAACACCCCCAAAACTCCACCTGGCTGAGTGACCCTCAGCAAGTCACTTCACTTCCTGGAGACTCAAGTTTCAAGATGGGAACAATGAGCATTGCCTCACAGGTTTGTCATGAGGATTAAGCAAGAAAGTGTGTGTAATATTAGCGATGATTGGATGATACAAAATTGAGAACAAGGCTGGGCGCGGTTGGCACACGCCTGTAATCCCAACACTTTGGGAGGCTGAGGTGGGTGGATCACGGGGTCAGGAGTTCGAGACCAGCCTGACTAATACAGTGAAACCCTGTCTCTACTAAAAATACAAAAATTGGCCAGGCATGATGGCATATGCCTGTAATCCCAGCTACTAGGGAGGCTGAGGCAGGAGAATCACTTGAACCCAGAAGGCGGAGGTTGCAGTGAGCTGAGATTGTGCCATTGCACTCCAGCCTGGGTAACAGAGCAAGACTCTGTCTCAAAACAAAACAAAACAAAATTAAGAAGATGACTGGCTAGGGAAGGCTCAGTGGGAACGCCCAAGGCAAGCGGGGTAAGTCAGTGGACAGAAGGCCTGAGAGTGGCTGCAATGTAGCTTCCTTCTTCCTCTGCCAGGTTTAAGAATGAGCCCTAGGTGGGGTGAGGGGGTGGGGAGAAAATCAGAGTCCTGGGAGGGGGCAGCCTGACGTCAAGGCCTGAATGAGAGTGCATAGGTGCCCATGGGCTACGTGGAGGATGGGAGAGAACGGGGAGAACAGGAATCCTCTGAGGGCTGTTTTAAAAAGTTGAAGAGAAGGAAGAGACGACTATTTCTTTCCACAGGTGCAGCTGCAAAGACATCAAGCTGGACCCATCAAGGATTTCAGATCCAGCCATCATGGGATGGGGCTGCTGCTGGGGAAGCCAGTGCCCCTCCTTTCTCCTCAGCACCAGGGTTATAAAAAAATACCTACAAACCATGAGAAAGTTTGTGTAAAAACACTTTTCTGCATGTATTAAAAAAAGAGACTGGCCGTGGTCAGTGGCTCAGGACATGGACCAAAGTCCCAAAAGTGGCCAAGGGGAGTCCATGGCACCCCAGTGGTAGAAGAGGTAGCCCGGGGCACCCCTGTGGCCAGGACAGTGCTGGCTCTGGAGAAGGCTGTTCTTTGGCTGGGCTACGCTTCCGTGGATGTGAGGTCTGAGGGGCAGGAGGGATGGCAGGAGCCCTGGATAATGGCACAAATAGGTAAATTTTATTCAACATGTATTGTGTTCCAAGAAATGCTAAGCACATCTGTTATTTTACTAATCCTCACAACTATCCCTTGAAATAAGTCCTTTTTTCAAATCTCCATTTTGTAGTTGAGGAAGTTGAGGCCTAGGGGATATATAACTTTTCCAGAGTCACGCATGTGGTAAGTAGCAGAGTTGCGATCCCAACCCCAATTTGTCTGATTCCCAACCACATGCTGTGATGTACTTACTAAGGCACCCATGTCAAAAGAATGGGTGTCAGCCAAAGGTTGTCTGAAAGGCAGTAGTTACATTTATAAAAACAGGTCAGCATCTACATTCCTTATCCAGAAGATCAAGAGTATTTTTCCAGGATGATGTTCTTAGTCATCCAGAAAAAGACAGTGATTCCATTTTCTTTGATTTGGGGTCTTCAAGGAAAGGCAGGACACAAAAAGTAAGACACTGTGTGCTCTTAATAACGTAAGTCGAAATCAAGAAATAACAGCAGCTCTAATGACAATTGGAGATTATGCTGGGGCAGAATATGAAGAAATAAAATAATTCAGTTTGTAATGTTTGCTTTGTAAAAGACATTATATTTAGAACTTTATTTATAAATAACACAATATCGAGCAATTTGGCAATATTAAAGTTGGTTTTTAGGCCACTCACTGATATTTCAGATATAAGTAAAATAAAGTGGATTTTTAAAAAAATCCACTCATAATATACATAAAAATCTACAACCAAAAAGGCCAACATAATGTTTACCATCTTCCCCATCCTTCTCTCTCCACTTTGCATCTCAAATCCCCACCAGTTCCTGTTTTTCTTTATCTCTTTTTATTGCCTCAGCTTCCCCTGAGTTGGCCAACGTCTATCAATTTTACCTCTAATGGTACCTCTTGATAGCCTCCTCCTGTAGAGTCTCTCCAGGGACCCCTGTGACAGTTTCAACTGGTCTTGTTCACTCTGTGCACTCTCACATTTGCTGTCAGTTATCTTAAGAGTAGATCTCTGATGCTGTCACAATGGGGCTTAAAAAATCCTGTGAAGCTACACTATCAAAATAGAAGTCAAATTCCTAAACACGGCATTCAAGAGTCTATTTTCCATTTTTTATTGAAATGTTTGTCAATAGATATTTAAAAATTTATTTACTTTTTTTTCTTGTGAACCCAAACTAAACACACCAATACATTTAAAAAAATCAAATGTTTAGGGGCCAGGTGCAGCGGCTCATGCCTGTAATCCCAGCACTTTGGGAGGCTGAGGCAGATGAATCACCAGAGGGTCAGGAGTTTGAGACCAGCCTGGCCAACCTCATAAAACCCTGTGTTTACTAAAAAAAACACAAAAATTAGGCCAGGCATGGTAGCTCACACCTGTAATCCCAGCACTTTGGGAGGCTGAGGCAGGCAGATCATGAGGTCAGGAGATCGAGACCCTACTGGCTAACACAGTGAAATCCTGTTTCTACTAAAAATACAAAAAGTTAGCTGGGCATGGTAGCACATGCCTGTAATCCCAGCTAATTGGGAGGCCAAGGCAGAGAATCGCTTGAACCTGGGAGGTGGAGACTTTAGTGAGCCAAGATCACACAACTGCACTCCAGCCTGGGTGACAGAGGTGACAGAGTGAGACTCCATCTCAAAAAAAAAAAAAAAAAAATTAGCCAAGTGTGGTGGCAGGCACCTGTAATCCCAGCTACCCAGGAGGCTAAGGCAGAACTGCTTGAACCTGGGAGGCGGAGGTTGCAGTGAGCAGAGATTGCACCATTGCACTCCAGCCTGGGTGACAAGAGCAAAACTGTCTCACAAAAAAGAAAAATCAAATGTCTATTCTACTGGTCATCTGATAGATTAAATTCAATGAAAACTTTTTTTTTTTTTTTTTTTTTTTTTTTGAGACAGAGTCTTGCTCTGTCGCCAGGCGCCAGGCTGGAGTGCAGTGGCACAATCTTGGCTCACTGCAACCTCCACCTCCTGGGTTCATGCAATTCTCCTACCTCAGCCTCCCGAGTAGCTGGACCTACAGGCACATGCCACCATGCCCGGCTAATTTTTGTTTGTTTGTTTGTTTTTAGTAGAGACTGGGTTTCACCATGTTGGCCAGGATGGTCTCGATCTCTTGACCTTGTGATCCGCCTGCCTCGGCTGGGATTTCAGGCATGAGCTATGGCGCCCGGCCCACTGAAAACTTTTAAATCAATCTGATTGTTTAAATGTGCCATTAGGCAGAAGACCTGTTCCATATTGGATCCTTCACTCTCTAGGACACATTATTTAACACAGCTGTGCCCACACAACACAGAGAACGAGAAGCCTGCAGAGCAAGCGCAGCATAAGGTGGACAGTCCCTTCTGAGACTCAATACAGTAACACAACAGAAAGCGGGACATACTATGCAAACACATAACGGAGACATAAGCAAAGCAAGTATCAGCCCTGGAAAACTCCTGATGGCCTACCCGTGACCCACAAGGTTGGACTTAATTCCTCTTGGGAAGGAGGGTTAGGCCCTATTGCTCATAATTACCCTAATGAAGCTCCTTCCAACAGTGCAATACGGTCCAACTTCATGTAATAAATTCCATTTCTGGCCCAATGCTGACCACTGCAGGGAACACAGAGATGAATAAGATAGTAGTCACTTCCCTTCACTGGGTAACATGGCAAATAACAGTGCTTCTCATTTGAGCATAAGCCCCCAGTTAGCTGCATTTGAATCACCTGGACCTATTAAAAATGCACATTCCTGAACCCTGCACATGGAGATTCAGATTCAATGTCTTTCAGGTGGTACCCTGAAATCTACATTTTAAAATTTAATTTTGTTGGCTGGGCACTGTGGCTTATGCCTGTAATCCTAACCCTTTGGGAGGCCGAGGTGAACGGATCACTTGAGTTCAGGAGTTCGAGACCAGCCTGGCCAATTTGGTGAAACCCCATCTCTACTACACACATATGTTCACTGCAGCACTGTTTACAAAAGCAAAGACCTGGAACCAACCCATACGCCCATCAGTGATAGGCTGGACAAAGAAAATGTGGCACATATACACCATGGAATACTATGCAGCCATAAAATACAATGAGTTCATGTCCTTTGTAGGGACATGGACGAATCTGGAAACCATCATTTTCAGCAAACTGACACAAGAACAGGAAATCAAACATCACATGTTCTCACTCATAGGTGGGTGAACAATGAGAACACATGGATACAGGGAGGGGAGCATCACACACTGGGGTCTGTTGGGGGGAATAGGAGAGAGACAGCGGAGGTTAGGGAGGTCGGGGAGGGATAACATGGGGAGAAATGCCAGATATAGGTGATGGGGGGATGGAGGTAGCAAACCACATTGCCATGTATGTACCTGTGCAACAATCCTGCATGATCTGCACATGTACCCCAGAACCTAAAGTGCAATAAAATATATATATATATCTTAAAAAGAAATACAAAAATTAGCTGGGTGTGGTGGCATGCGCCTGTAATTGCAGCTACTCAGGAGGCTGAGGCACGAGAATGGCTTGTACCCAGGAGGCAGAGGTTGCAGTGAATCAAGATTATACCACTGCACTCCAGGCTGGGTGACAGAGCAAGACTCAGTCTCAAAAAATAAAAATTAAAAAAAACATAAAATAAAATAAAATTTTGTTATTTGTTTTTATGAAACATTTATGTCGTTCCAAAGCTAAAACAATGAAAAGTCTAGTTTCTATCATCACCCATTTTATCTTTTCCTCTCTCTTCTGCCATGGGCATCATTTTAGTAATTTTTTATTTATCTTACCATTGTTTCTCTGGAAAATATAATTACGTATTATATATACACATACAGATACACATGAAATCTGCATTTTTCACAGGCTTTGAATATACATTCAAGTTTAGGAACCAGGCTCTAGAATCAGACATGAGTTACAGGACATGTGACCTTGGAATAATTTGTTAAATTTTCTAAGCCTCAGATCCTTCTTCCATAAAATGGAATTTTTATTTTACAAAAGCCTAATACAGATTAGCATTCAACAACTGCAAGCTATTACTATATCAACATTATTCATTAAACACATATTTAATGAATACCCACTGAATCAGGAAACATTTTAGACACTGCAGATACAGCAATGTAGAAAACAAAGTTCCTGCCCTGAGGGAACTTACATTCTAATGTGGATGAGAGAGGCAATAATAATACATAAAATAACAGTAGATGGCGATCCAGGAATAGAAGATAAGGCTAAGAAAACAGCACATTGGTGGATATGTCAATTTCTTTTATATAGGATACGTAGGGAAGGTTTTGCTGATTTGGGTGACATTTCAGCAGAGAATTGAGTGGAATGAGGAACGAAACATATGCTGAGGCAACTGAGTGCCAGGCCGAGGAAAGAGCAAGTGCAAAGGCCCTGAGGTTGGTATGTACTTTGTGCATTGATAGAACAAGGAAGGCTGTGTGTGACTGGTGCCAGAAAGGAGTGAGAAGTGTACAGGAGACAGGGAAATAACCAGGGCCTGATCATGTCAGATGTTTCCAGACAAGGTAAAGACTTTGGAACTTATTCTAGTTGTGATGTGTTACGATGGGAGGGTTGTGAGCAGAGGACGGATAGAATCAGATTTAGGTTTTCAAAGTTTCACTCTAGCTCGTAGATAAAAACTGAAAATGGCATAAAGGCAAACACAGGGTGATCAATGAGAAGACTACTACAGTAATTCAAGTGACAGATGATGATGCCTTCAAGAGTAGTAATCATCAAGATAGAAATGGCTGGATTTCAGATTTATTCTAGGGATAGAACACGGATGATTTGCTAATAGATGGGATATAGTGTAAAATAGAATGAGAGAAGTCAAGAATGATTCCAAAGCTTTTGGCCTTAGTCAAAGAGGTAAGTAGAAACACCACTTGCTGAAAGGTAAGATACAGGAGAACAGGCATGTTTGAGGGGAGAGGAATCAAGAACTGTTTCTGCTATGCTCCTAGACATCCAAATGAAAATGCTGAAAAAGCAGCAGGATTATACAAGTTTGCAGTTTAGAAAGAAATCACCCTCATCATGTTCTCCTGATTTCTATTTCCTAGGAGACAGAGTATATTGTCTCTAAGACAGTTACACCTCAAATATTATTTTGCCCTGTGTGACCTGGCTCTGGAGGTTCCTGGATAAACTTTCCATCCAAAGGTAAAAGGGATAATGACTAGAAAGAGCAATAATTACTGCTGCACAAATCTGGAAATAAAGCACTTTTGAAGCAAGAGGCAGTAAATGGCCTCTTTTAACCCAGTATATACAAAAACACCTTAGGAAGCAAAGAGCATTTCTCCTGTTTGGTGGGTAATCAAAGAAGGCCAAAAGCTACCTATCGTTTCAAAACTGTGTTCCTGAAAAACCACAGGTGCAAGGAATCTTTACTGTGACAGTGGAGTTGGTGAGAGTCTAGGAGAACTATGTGCTAATGGTCCAACAGGAGATCAGAGTCAAGGATTCTGATGAGCTAAGTCAAGTGTGGCAACAGCTGCATTAATCTCTTTCAGAAACATATGTCCTTAGCTGAGTTGGGTACCCCCCACCATGTTGCAATAATATGCAACATCTTTCTCTAGTATCATAATCTGTTCACATGTCTTTGTCCCCCAATGTGTATCTTAGGGGCACAGGCATTGTCTCATGTTCATCACTGTATTACTGTCCCTTGCAGAGAGAAAGGCCCATGTAGGCACGTAATACACATATCTGATGAAGCACTGGGGGAATGAATCCCTTGATGCAGTGTCAGGTCTTTCACTTAAAAAAAATTTCTCCTCCTCTATTTAAATGTTTAATGAGAGCATTTAATGACAGAAATTGGTTTTCTTGAGATGTTTGGAGCAAGTAGGATTCTCCTCTTAACCGAAAGGACTAGAACAGCTTACTGTGGAGGAGTGATTTTAATGACACCTAGAGCTGGTGAAGGAGAAGGGGTGCACATTAACATGAAAATTCATTGTGAAAGAACCCTACTGAAGAAGTCATGAAGAACCCTGCAAGGATGATTGGGTGACACTGAACTGCTGACGAACGGGATATCAGACACCACCAAGATTCCATGAGGCCCATTATGGGTACCCATCTAGATCAATATAAGATCTGAGTAAGAGATGTGAGTCACATTTTTATGGTCCTTGATTTCTAGGACCTAAACATTAAGAGAAAAGTTAGAAATGATTTCCTTGGTCTTTGGGGGGCAGTTATCAGATCAGTCACTCATAGATAAGAGCACAATATTCATCCTTACCCCCGAAACCTTCATTTGTATTTCAGAGCACACAAGAGATGTCTGTCCCTACTTTCTGCACTAGTCAATCCCAAAAGGACTATGCAAGTTTTTATGGGTTAGGTTTCATGGTAATCTGGAAACTCTCCTACCTACAATTAGGTAACTTGGACGCTTTGGATACAAGGTAATCAACCACCTGGGTAGAGTCAAAGGTTGGCGTAACTGCATGAGTTTCCTACAGGAATGAGAAGTGAACGAGTGATTACTAAGGGAAAAATAAGCCATATGCTGTTAACCTGTTCAATGCCCCCAAAACCAGGGTTAACTTTCATCTAGAAAACCCCACAATCATCTGGACAACTTCAAGCCCCTAGCAGGCTAAGAACTTCTTACAGCTTTGGCCCTCTAAAATGAACACTTCTTGGGAATTAAAACGGGCCAAAGCTGAGCACAATTAAAAAGGAAAGCTCGTCCTCCCACTCTGCACAGGGAGCAAGGGCAAGTCGAACTCCCCTAAATGACTGGATCACTGGATCACTCAGGCCGCCTCATAGACATCGATGTCTATAGACGGTGGCCATCTCTCTGCCCGCCCTCATCCCAAGCCCCTCTCAGGTAGCATCCAACCGAAGCCCACACAGATGTACGCCCCCGGCCTCACAAGAGATCTGGGCCGCTCCTGCGCTGACCCCGCGCGGCCTCTCGGCTTACCCCAAGCAGCCAGACAGTCGATTTGCAGAGGCAGCTTTTCTAGGATCGGCACTGGCTCGAAAGCGTCGTGCATGGCGGCAAGGGGAGAGTCGCCGCCGCAGTCTCGCCCAGAGTGTGCCGGGCCGGTCTGGGGTCCGGAACGACGCTGGGCTAAGGGCAAATGCGGATCCGGCCAGGATTCGCCGCTACGGGCCGGTCAACAACACAGCCATCATCAACCCCGGACTTCCTGCAGGTTAGGCCCGCCCCTTCCGCAGCCGAAGTCCCGCCTCCTCCTTCCGATGCACTCTAGGAATTTACTGGTTTCTGAGTCGCCGTCGTCACTCTGGATTGAGAACTACTTAATCTCGAGTAGCCTTGGGTTTACCATAGAAAGAACAACCTCTTAATCTTAGAACTGTTTTAGGCAGTGAGCATGATGGTTAAAAATTCGGGCTTTGGCGTCAGACCTCAGACGGAGATCTACCAGTTAGCAAATTAGCTGGGATTTAGAAAATGTAGTACTTTGATGCCTTACTTTCCTAATCTACAAAATGGTTTGTATTAAGTACCTGTGACCTAGTGTCGTGAGCGCTTAGCAACACCTGACACAATCTCAGCTCTCAATAAATGGCAGCTTTAGTATTACCATTTTATCCCAATTAGTACAAGCACCTTACCTTTTTACCTTCAAGGTTGTTCTAGGCCAGTGGCTCTCAAAGTGGTTCTAAAGGAGCAGCAATAGCAGCATCAGCACCAC
This sequence comes from Saimiri boliviensis, assembly GCF_048565385.1. Lineage (NCBI taxonomy): Eukaryota > Metazoa > Chordata > Mammalia > Primates > Cebidae > Saimiri > Saimiri boliviensis. The sequence continues at coordinate 83,814,670 of NC_133450.1, read as the reverse complement.
CCGTGAACTTGTTAGAAATGCCAAGTTTCAGGCCCATTCCTGTTCTACTGAATCTGAAACTCTGGAGGGGAACATCAATCTATGTTTTAACAAACCCATGCACTTACAAGCTTGAGAACCACCAAGAGTCCGTGCACTTAAAAGCTTGAAAACCACAGTTTTAGGCTAGGGTTTCTCAGCGGTAGCACTACCCACAAATAGGGCAGGATAATTTCTTGTTGGGGGAGGGGGCGTGCTCTGTACAAAGTACGATGTTTTAACAGCATCCTTAACCTCCACACACCAGATGTGAGTAGTAACTTCCCCACAGAGGTATAACCAAAAATATCTCTTGGCCATATGTCCTCTGGGAGGCAAAATCACCGATTGAGAACCACCACTTGAGGCCAATGCTTTTCAAATTTAATGTGCATTCAAATCACGTAGAGACATTGTTGAAATGCATCTTTTGATTCAGAAGGACCAGAGTAAGACGCTCAACTGAGCACCAAAAATCTCCCAGATGTTGCTGGTCCCTGGACCACATTTTGAGTAGCAAGAGTTTAGGCAGCAAGAGATGATTCACTAACTCTTGGAAGTCAGTGAAATAAGCCTCCTTTTAATTTGATGGATCACATTCCTACCAATTCAACTTCCCCAAGCTCTGTCTTACACACTAATACTAATTTTAGGAAGGTGTTACGGCTCTTCTATAAGACCTGGGACCTGTACTGTCTGAGGTTACCCTAGTATTCCCCTTGAAGACTTAAAAATCAAAACTTAGTTTGGGCTCCAAGAATGATCTGTCTGGTAATTTCCTCCTAGGAAAACATCAGATTGGTCAAAAAATTAAGCATTTGGGTTTAAAGCAAAAATGTAAAGAAAAAGGGTAAGTCTATGATATGAAGTTAAAAAAAAAAAAAACTGGTCCTGGTCATTTTATTTTTACACAATGTCAGTTTCTTCATGTGTAAACTAGGAATATTTGTCCATCTTTACCAAATGCTATTCTGATAATCAAGTGAAAGTACACTTTCAAGTAATCAGAAACACAAAAATTGGTAAACAAATCCTGTTATAGCTGATTTTCACCACAGAAGCTGATTACCTGCTTGAAAATTAAAAATTACCAGCTGTTGTGCTGGAAGTTCTAGTACTTTTAGTTCAGGCCCAAAACCAAAATAAACAATATAAACCCTAATTTAACAGATCAGTGTAAAACTATAAATTCCTTCTGAACCTGTCCTAAGAAATGACACACCATATCCATTCCCAGCAATACAGAAGGTGATGAGCAGAATTATCAGGGCCCAGGCTATAGAATTTTTACTATATACTCCTGCTTAACACAATGGGTTTTTTTTCCTAGTCTCAAGAGAGTATCAAACCAGCCTCAAAAAATATTTCACCAACTATCCTGCTGCATTATAACTATTACTCATCTGCTAAGTTTTAATATGCAATAGCAGCATACAACAATACCACCACCCTTTGCCTAATGAGTTAGCATGAGAATCTAGTCAGTTGTTAGACTGCTGTTCCTCAGAGATACTTCCTAGGAAATTTTTAAAATTACCAGAGCAAAGAGCTGTAGAGAAACGATTTAAGGGTTAACAACTTTCACTGCAGTATAAGTTAGTGAAGATTGTGGTCATGTGGTCATTGGTTTTAACAGAAAGTAAGAATCTAGAATAAAAGTCATAGAAAATTTTTTTTCATGAGTTTGAGAAAAACAAAAAGTTTGGAAAAAAATAAAACAGATATTAATTTTTGTTAAAATTTTTTATATTAAAAAGTGGCATGAACTTTTTATGTAGAACAAAAATCTTGGGAAGGCAAAATTGGATAAAACCATTAAAACAGAAATAGAGTGCTTCAAATGAATCCCATCACCTCGTGACGTCCTTTATAAACAGCCTCTAACCCAATACCAGCTACCAGAATAGTCCATCCTAAAGAAAAAGCAGCAGTCCAGGGCCTCCAAGCTACTTCATGCAATAACTGTTTAAATTAAGCCAGCAGGACCTGTTTCCTTTGTATAAGCACCCACTTCTGAAGCATTACAGTTCCTCTAGCACGGTTCTCAATCACAGCACATGGAGCACCTCTCTGCAAAAAGGCAAACAAAACAATGTCTAGGACCCTGCAATGCCACCCTTGGAGGCTTACAAAACAGTAGTTAAAAGTTTCGGTCAGAGTGTGCACCACATTGCCAGCAATGGGATGTGTCACAATAGCAGATGTCAAAAGAGTTAAGCTAATATTTCTCTTTAAAGTACATCTGAAATAGAAAAATCTTTAATATACACCATTTGTAAACAAAATTGCACTTGATTTTGCTTTTTTAAATGATCTAAATCATACTGTAACAGGTTTTTTTTTCCCCTCTCTTTTGATTATTGATAGAACTATGGCTCCTTAACTCAGAAGGGCCCTTTTTTCTCAACAACCTCTGCAAGATGTAACCTTGACTTCCCAGGACATTAAAAGGTAGTTAACAATTACCCCCATCACCTATGTAACTCCCTAAATAAATAAAAATTACAGGCAGTTGCTCCTGGAGATTACATATTATGGTGTTGATGACAGTCCTTTAGAAGACGTTAAACTTTTTAGTTTGAAAGATTAAAAAAATGAAACATTACAGAAAGTTCAGGAACAACACACTTAAGTTGCATGAACATCCATGTCAGAGTCTGTGAGGAAAGGGGGCATCAGTGTTGTAAATAAGAAGCTTGTAGATTTTTCTCATTCAATGAACTTGTTTTCACTAAGATGTTCTCTTTGTTCTGACACCTCTTGCCAATTCCAATGCCCAAAGATCAAGGAACAGATCAGGATGTCATTGCCTCCTTTAATCCCATGGAGCAGTACAGAAGACTGACAGAGATACTGATCTCTTCCCTGATAGTAGCCATCTTCAACTGCAAATCTTCTCATTCCTTACTCCATTTTGGACCTTTCAAAGTGTGTGATCATTCGTTCCTGCAGAAAAAAATGTTTATTAGGTTAAAATGGTCTACATTCCAAATATCTTCCATACAGACTATCCAAGCAAACATTTTCCATAGTACTTGCTTATGTTAAATGTTTACGAAATAATTCCTAAACATTTATGAAGATTCTGAACATACAAATGTCCAGACCTTACCCAAGAACAACTAAATCAAAAGCTCTAGGCTTCTGGACAGCAAATCACCACTCAGAAGGAAATGCATAGAGTCAGTTAAGATGACTAAACAAATATTTGCATAAGATTAGGCTTTAATAAAAATGTATACCTCCTTTAATTCAGGTATTTAACTTGAAGAACCAGCGAAGGGCAAAGATCTAGTTATAACATTTAGCCTTGTAATAAATATTAGAAAGAATCCAGTGTCCAAAAATATAAGGCTGTAAAAACAAAGTAGGATATATCCTTACAATTAAATATTACATACTCATTAAAATTATATTGGATTTAAAAGTTCTAGAGACCTGTTCTACAACATGTGGGCATAGTTAACATTTTGCACTTTAGAATGGTTAGGAGGGCAGATTTGTTATGTCTTTTTTACAATTTTTTAAAATAATGTAAAAAATAAAATTACATTTAATTTAATAAAGTATTTACAGTATTCCATTTAAATTAAAATAATCCATGTACTACCCTTAGATTTCCCTTCTTTGGCAATTTTCTACCTTAGAGTTAATTTTTTGTCGTTTTTCTTTTGCTTCATTTGCTAAGTACCTCTCACTATTGTATCACAAACTGACAGAACTATAAATCATTTTTTAATATAATCAATCACATCAGAAAATCTATAGATGTTTCCCTTTTTCTTAGAAATATCCTTTCCGACGCTCTCTATTCTCCTACTCCATCCAAGCCTGTTGCCCAGCTGCCAACCGGAGAATTTCTTCCATCATACTGGGAATTTTTCTTGTCTCTGGGTGTTGGACCCTTTATTTCCTAGATCTCAAGTCTTTTTCTTAGTTTCCTCATTTTTGTGGAGAACATTTTCCACTACTTTCCTCAGAAAATGCATACAGGACATCGATTACTTTACTTCTTGTGTGACTGAAAACATCTTTATTTTACCCTTATAATGACAGTCGAGTACAGAATTCTAGGCTGAAAATAATTTTCCTCAGAATTCAGTGGCATTGTTCTGGCTTCCAAAGATGCTGCTGAAGAGCCTTATGCCATTTTGATTACTGGTCCATCATGTAAATTGTTTCTCCTATCATTCATTTAAGTTCTTTTTCAGTTTTAAGTGAAAAAAAAAGTCTTGGAGAAAATGATGTCAGCAAGATGACAGAACAGGAAGCCCTGGGCCCTCCTTCCCACTATAGACACATTGATTCAATAATACATGGAATAATTCCCTTTGTGAGAAATCCAGGAACCAGTTGAGGGTCTCCTGCACTATAGGAGAGCATGAAACCAGCTGTATCAAAGTCAGCAGAAAAATCTGAGGTATCCTCTTGCCATAATTCTTCCCCTCCCATGGACCCAGTACAGCACCACATGATAGGAAACCCTCAGCTCCCAGCTTCTTTTTGGAGAGGGAAGGAAATGACTGGAATGTCCATCCAACATTCTAACTTTTCTGGAACCTGCACAAGAGACTGTTTTCTGTCTTGCCTGAGTTTGAGGTCTAACAACAAAGGGCCCAGGTTGGCAGTTGCTGAAATCAAAAGTGGAAGTTTGGACTAGCAAGCATGAGCTCACAACAGCCCCTCCCCCAGTACAGTACAGAGTAAGCAGGTAGAATCCCCAACATCCCCAAATCCCAGCTTTTCCCTAGGGAAGGCAGTTGGACTGTGAAAATGTTCCAACTTTGCAAGAGGTTACCTGGAGAATGGTTTCTGTAGGAAACGGTTTGAAGCACAGATGGGACTAGCATACTTTAGGTGCCTGGGGGCCAGAGTGAACAAAAAAAAGAGCTGGGCTATGCCATGGGCTCCAGAAGACTCATGATACAGCACATAAACACAAAAGGGAGAAAGAGATTATAAATTCCTGGGCGGGGGAGAAGGAACCCAGCAAATCCCTCTGATTGGCAATATATATGCAGAAGTTCAGAAAAGACACATACAGAGTGGGTTAGAGAGGCCCTCGGAATCTCCAAGCAGGATGATTGGTGAGGGTGTTCTCCTGTACAATCCCAGTCCATGAACACTGGAAAATGTAGCTGTCTTTTCTAATGCACTGAAGCCAACACAAAGAATTAGGGAAAACGGAGAATCAGACAAACATGGGCCAAACAAAGGAGTAAGATAAATCTCTGGAAACCAACCCCAATGAAACAGAGGTATAGGAAATATTTGAAAGAGAATGCTAAATAACTATCATGAAGATGTTCAACAAACTCAGGAAAACAATACATGAACAAAGTGAGAATTTCAACAAAAATATAAAAAATCTTTCTAAAAATATTCTAACAAATTGGATAACCTAGAAAAAACATAATTCCTAGAAGCATACAACCTACCAAGACTGAATCATCAAAGGAAAGAAAATCTGGAAAAAGAAAAAAACAAAAAAAAAAACAAAAAACACACACACACACACACAACCTGATAAGACCCACAAGAAAGAAAATTCTATCAGTAATCAAAAATATCCCAACAAAAAAGTAACTGAGGACCAGAAGGCTTCTTTGACTGAGGCCTACGAAATTTTTAAAGACAAAGTAACAAGAATCCTTCTTAAACTTTTCCAAAACAATTGAAGAGGAAAAATTTATTTGGAAGGAACTTACAAACTTATTCTATGAGTCCACTATTACCCTAATGCCAAAGCCAAACAAAGACATAACAAGAAAAAACAACAGGCCAATATCTCTGACGAGCACAGATGCAAAATCTTCAACGAAATACCGGAAAACAGAATTCAATGGCATATTAAAAGAATCATACACTATGACCAAGTGGAACAAAATAGAAAGCCCAGAAATAAAAATACACATATATGGTCAACTGGTCTTCGAAAAGACAGACAACACTACACAGTGGGGAAACTGACAGTTTCCTCAACAAATGGTGCTGAAAAAAACTAAATATTTGCATGAGAAAGAATGAAAGTAACACATCTTCACTACATACAAAAATCAACTCAAAATAGATTAAAGACTTAAGACAACTCAAACAAATTAAAGAATTAGACATAAGATCTGAAATCACAAGAAATCATTGCCAAGGCCAATTTCAAGCTTACTTGAAACTTCCTAGAAGACAACATAAGCTTCTTGAAATTGGCCTTGGCAATGACTTCTTGGCTATGACACCAAAAGCAGAAAGCAACAAGAACAAAACAGACCAATGGGACTACATCAAACTAAAAAGCTTCTGCAGAGCAAGGGAAGCACGCAACAGACTGAAAGGCAACCTACAGAAGTGGAGAAAATATTTCCATACCACATACAGTCATGTATCAGTTAATGACAGGGATACATTCTGAGAAAGGTATCATTAGGCAATTTCACAGTTGTGTAAACTTCACAGAGTATACTTACACAAATCTAGATGTTATACACCCTACTATGGACCTTGGCCATATGGTATAAGCCTACTGCTCTAGGCAAAAAAAACCTGTACAGCATGTTACTGTACTGAATACCAAAGGCAACTGGAACACAATGGTAAGTATTTGGGTATCTAAAGATATCTAAACATTGAAAAAGTACAGTAAAAATACAGTATTTGCCGGGCGCGGTGGCTCAAGCCTGTAATACCAGCACTTTGGGAGGCCGAGGCGGGTGGATCACGAGGTCAAGAGATCGAGACCATCCTGGTCCACATGGTGAAACCCCGTCTCTACTAAAAATACAAAAAACTAGCTGGGCGTGGTGGCGCGTGCCTGTAATCCCAGCTACTCAGGAGGCTGAGGCAGGAGAATTGCCTGAACCCAGGAGGCGGAGGTTGCGGTGAGCTGAGATCGTGCCATTGCACTCCAGCCTGGGTAACAAGAGCGAAACTCCGTCTCAAAAAAAAAAAAAAAAAAAAAAAAAAATACAGTATTATTATCTTTTGGGACCACTGTCATATATGTGGTCTGCTGCCGACGGAAATGTGGCATATGACAATATCTGATAAGGGTTAATACCCAAAATACGTAAGAAACCCCTACAATTCAACAGCAAAAATATCAACTAACCTGATTAAAAACTGGGCCGGGGACCGGAATAGACGTTTCTCATAAGAGGGCATCCAAATGGTTGACAGGTATATTAAAAAATGCTCATCATCACTAATCATCAATGAAATGCAAACCAAAACCACAAGGTATCATCTCACACCTGTTAGGATGGCCCTTATCAAAAATCAAAAAGTAACAAATGTTGGCAAATAAAGAAATTCGAACCCCTGTGCATTGCTGGTGGAAATGTAAAATATGTAGTGCAACCACTACAGAAAAAAAGCACCAAAGTGCCTCAAAATTTAAACAACTACTACCATATAATCCAGTAATCCCACTTTATATATATACATAAAAGAAATCAAGCAGGATCTCAAAGAAAAATGTGTACTCCCAAGTTCACTGCAACACGACTCACAATAGCCTAGATACAGAAATAAGGCAAGTGGTCACTGACAGATAAATGGACGAAGACAACATGTTACATATATACAATGGAATACTAGTCAGCCTTAAAAAGGAAGGAAATTTTGACACATGCTACAACTTAACTAAATTTTGAAGACATTATGCTAAGTGAAATAAGCAAGCCACAGGAGGACAAATACTGCATGATTCTACTGATAAAAGTTATCTAAAATAGAACTCACAAGAGGAAAGTAGAATGGTAAATACCAGGGGCTGGGGGAGAGGAAAAGGAAAAGTTGCTATCAACAGGTATAAAATTTCAGTTAAACAAGATGAAAATGTTCTAGAGATCTGCTGTATAATATGTGCTTATACATAACAATAATGTAATGTACACTGAAGCAATTAGGAGGGTAGATTTCATTGTTATGTTTCCTTACACAAAAACGCCTTATGTATACTTTAAAAATCTTGCAGTTTTTTCAGAGGAAAATATAACAGATGGCTGCATTCAGTGCCACCAAACTACTATAGTAAACTTGCATTCCTATGAAGGGCACAATCAGGTTTCGCTTAAGCAGCCCTCTCTGGTTATAGCAGCTCATGAAGAGCTGAAGTCAAAGGGAAGCCCTAAAGGTGAATAATTAGCAGAGGAAGACCTCAAGAGGGAGATGTGGCAACAGTAGAATATACCACCGAAAGCAAAGTGTTATGTAGTTAGGTTCAAATCTGAATGGTAGAGTTTTCAATTATTTCAATGCATAGAACAGCTAAGGAATTTTGATACTGTATATGATGTGTCAAATATCATGTCAGTGGGAAATGAACAAATCAATTTTAGCAGCCAATTCAACACAATGAATCAGAATCAGGCAAAAGGCTTCTTGAAATTTAAAAAAAAAAAAAAAAAAAAAATTCTAGAATGACCTAATATTCAGAACATGTCCAGAACTAGTTTCCATGAACTCAGGCCACAATTCCCCTCCTTTTTTTTTTTTGAAATGGGTTCTCACTCTTTCACCCAGGCTGGAGTGGCATGATCTTGGCTCACTGCAACCTCCACCTTCAGGGCTCAAGCGATCCTCCTAGGTCAGCCTTCCAAGTAGCCAGACTACAGGTGTGCACCACCATGTCCCACTAATTTAGTACATTTTGTAGAGAGAGGGTTTCACCATGTTGCCCAGGTTGGTCTCAAACTTCTGATCTCAAGTGTTCCTCCTGTCTCAGCCTCCTGAGGTGCTGGGATTACAGGCATGAGCTACTGCACCTGGCCCACAATTCTAATGTAAGACTTCATGTGAAGTCTTCTAGATTAACTGTATGGAGGCAAAGTAAAAGATTAAAAACATAAATATTAGAGGTACTATTATAATCCTTACTATCTGAAGAAGGTAGTGACATAGATAATATTAAATAACAGGTAACAATTTATATTTTGTTTTGGTCCACTATATTTCTTTCTCAGTATTTTTCCTTATTATTTTTGCTACCATCAGATTAAGGTTAAATTTGCATTTCTTGCAGACAAAAGTACTAGATGGTGAAGGGTACTGTATTTACTACCAAATTTAAACAAAAATATTGTGAAGTCTGACCATGTAACTTAAAAAAGTGGAACATATATAGACAGATGCAAAAAAGGAAAGATTCTTCAATGTTTGAAATCTATTAGTATTTCTATTCTTATCTTTTTAAACTATATAAACTTTAGTTTTCAGGCCATTACTGAGTCAATAAGTAGAATCTCTCTGAACAGATGATTCATGACTTTTTATTTAGTTACTAGATAAACAATTTATGCACATGATTTGAATACTAACCTCATCTGAATCGAGAAGGGCTGGAAGTGCTCTGCAGAGAGAGAAAAATACTCAATTGAACAATGTAAAACAACGCCATAAATGGTTCATAAAAAAACACTGGAATAATTAATGCAATTTTAAAGCTTTTTTACAATTATCTAAGATTTTCATTTTATTAATGGCCCTTTTAGGGAAAAAAAAAAAGCAAATACAATAACCAACAGCTACAGAAACTGTATAGGAAAAAAAACACGTTTTGCAATGTGACAGGACCAATATGTCATTAAAATTATGGCCTTGGAAAGGAACTAAAAATTTTCAAAAGGATTATCCCATTCATTTTAAGATCTACTACATAGCCAAATCTTTCTGAGCAGACATGTCATCTGAATGAATAAACCCAATTATTTTTGTTTGCAGATTATTACTATTCTTTTAATTATTTTTCAGTATCGTGTATTCTCATGAGTATGCTCTTTAACTTGCTCATTTAAAATAACAAAGTGGTACTAACTTTGAAATAGGATTCTTGTGGTAATCATTCAAAAACTTACACATGTGTCACAGATACTAACTTTGAAATAGGATTCTTGTGGTAATCATTCAAAAACTTACACATCTGTCACAGAAGAAGGAACATTCTCTTCTACCCACTTCAAATCATCTTCCTGCTGGGAACATACAAATTTTAGCTACTTGTTACTAAAATGCACTATGCAACACATTTCAAGTAAGGACATAAAGGTCTTAAATCTTGTCTTTCGTAAATCTGTAGTAGTACATTCACAAATGGGACTGCTGATAGAAAAGTCAAATATTTTAATTTTTAAAAACTTTAAAAAAAATCCCTTTGACCAACATCTCCCCAATTCTCTCACAGCCCTTGGTAACCACCACTCAACACTCTGGTTCTAGGATTTCAACTTTTTTGGATTTGACATAAGTGAGATCATGTGGTATTTGTCTTTATGTGCCTGGCTTACTTTGCTTAACACAGTATCTTCTAGGCTTCTTCGCACTGTCGTGAATGACAAGATTTCCTTCTCTTCTGTGTCTAAATAGTATTCCACAGTATATCTAAATACACCACATTTTCCTTATCCATTCATCTATTGATGGACATGCAGGTTGATTCTGTATCTTGGCTACTGTGAATAATGCTGCAATGAACATGAGAGTGGAGTGCAAGTTATCCGTGACATAGTGATTTCATTTCCTTCAGATATATACCCAATAACGTAAATGCTGAATCATAAGGTAGTTCTATTTTTAATTTTGAGGAACCTCCATAATATTTTCCATAATGGCTATACAAACTTACATTCCTATTAACAGTGTACAAGGGTTCCCTTTTTTTACATAACCTTGCCAACACTTGTTATTTCTTCTTTTTGATAAATGCCATTCAGGGCCAGGAGCAGTGACTCACGCCTGTAATCCCAGAACTTTGGGAGGCCGAGGCGGGAGGATCACGAGATCAAGAGATCGAGATCATCCTGGCCAACATGGAGAAACCCCGTCTCTACTAAAAAAAACCACAAAAATTAGCTGGGCGTGATGGCACATGTCTATTATCCCAGCTACTCAGGAGGCTGAGGCAGGAGAATTGCTTGAAACTGGGAGGCGTAGGTTGCAGTAAGCCAAGATTGTGTCACTGCACTCCAGCCTGGCGCCTGGCAACAGAGCAAGACTCTGTCTCAAAAAACAAACAAACAAACAAACAAATGCCATTCACACAGGTGTGAGGTGTTTTAATTTGCATTTCCCTATTAGTAATGACGAAAATTTTTTCATATACTTATTGATCATTTGTAGGTCATATGTTAAGAAATGTATATTCAGGTTCTTTGCCCATTTTTAAACTGAGCTATTTGTTTTCTTGCTATTGAGTTGAGTTCCTTATATAAATTCGATATTAACTCCTTAACAGACGCAATGTTTGCAAATGTTTTCTCCCATTCTGTAGGTTGTTTTTTCACTCTGTTAATTGTTTCCTTTGCTGTGCAGAAGCTTTATAGTTTGATGTACTCTCACTTCTCTATTTTTGCTTTGTTCCCTTTGCTTTTGGGGTCATATACAAAAAAAATCACTGCCAAGACCAATGTCATGGAGCTTTCCTCCTATTTTCTTCTAATAGTTCTACTGAGGGCTGGAAGATGAAGCAAAGAACACAGAATAATGGAAAAGTCATACTTACTGCTTTGCTAACTTTACTATTTCCATTGGGTTCTTGTTTGGTACTTCTCATTTTCATTCCTTCTGTAGAAAATAAATGTACACTGGTTAACTTTGTGAATAGACCAACAACGACTGCAAAATGGATCCAGAACTTTTTTTTTCTTTTTCAAAATTAAAAGCCCCGAGGTTACATATTTATCAGTTTTATTTTAGGCTTGCTAACACTTGTGAAGTATACAACAGATGTTTCTCCATCTTTACATGTATGCTAGAAAGTTCAAAGCAAAAATTTTAGCTCACTTCCAGCAAGTAAAATAGATACTTAATATGCAATTACTTACTAAACTTACCATGGCTTCATCTTAAGATTCACACCCTTATTTTCTTTACCCTAACTTCATCCCACACTAAATATGGGAACAATACAGTTATAAAATAAGTAACGTACTTATATAAAAAGATATTTAAAGTACTAATCAAAGGTGAATTTTATCACTACCAAAGCTTTCTTTCAGCATAGGTTCCTTTTGTTCATCCTCTTCCTCTTCCTCAGACAATGGTGAAAAGGCAAACCTAACAGAACCAAAGTAGAACAGAAGGAAAAAAATTAGTGAACTTCAAAAACTGCCATCCTATTTGCATTTTACAAAACTAATTATTGACACTGCAATTATAGTAATTAATTAAATCAGTTTAATAATAAAATTTCTTCCCCATTTGAAAGCTTTTAATTGCCTATATTAGCAAGAGAGAAGCAGGACAGTATTATTGTATTTATGAGTGCACACTGAGCTAGAACACTACCTTTGACGTTAGACTAGTTACTTAATCTGTCTGTACCTAGTTCCCTAATCTGTAAATAAGGGGGTAATAAAACATTACTCATAAGGGTGTTTTGTAAAAGTAAGTCATTATAAATAAGGTGCTTAGAACAATACCTGTTACATTTAGCAGGCATTTAACAAATGTTCATTCTTACGTATCAAACAGAGTTAGGCAAATTCTCATTTAATTTAAAATCACAGCCTTCAAACTGGGTGTTAAGAGAAGGGAGGCCTATTCCAGGTAATTAAAAATTTCAGTTTACAAGTGGGGAACTCAGAAGACGAAGGCCTGATCTGGTGTATCTCAGATGCCTTTCCTTAACAACTTCCAAGAGATTCAGCAAAGCAGACAGGTAATTCCTAGAATGCTTTAGCTTTGACCTCACTCTATACTTCCCATTTTATTGTTACCTACTATTTTCATTCTACCTTGTTTTTAAATTTCCCTTACATGATCAAAATTCTTAATAAACTAGGAATAGAAGGGAACATCTATAAATCATTAAAAGGTAACAAATTCTATGGTAAATATCATAGTTGATGATATATGAGAAGCATTTGATGTCAGAGTAAAGATGAGAAGGCCCATTGTCATTGACTCTATTCACTATTATACATGAGGGCTTGGCCAAACTAGTAACGTATGAATCAAACAGACGCAGGAAGATTATATGGCAAGAAAGGAAAACATAATCATTACTTTAGACAAAAACCTATCTGAAGAGAAAATGTGGAAATTATCAGAACAATATAGCAACAGGAAGGTTGCTGGGCATAATATACATTAAAAAGGCTGGGGCTGGGTGCAGTGGCTCATGCCTGTAATCCCAGCACTTTGGGAGGCCGAGGTGGGTGGATCACGCGGTCAAGAGACCAAGACCACCCTGGCCAACATGGTGAAACCCTGTCTCTACTAAAAATACGAAAAATTAGCCGGACGTGGTGGCACATGCCTGTAATCCCAGCTACTTGGGAGGCTGAGACATGAGAATTGCTTGAACCCAGGAGGTGGAGGTTGCGGTGAGCCGAGAATGCGCCACTGCACTCCAGCCTGGGCAGTAAGAAACTCCGTCTCAATTTAAAAAAAAAAAAAAAAAAAAAAAAAAAAAAAAAGCTGGGCGTGGTAGCTCATGCCTGTAACCCCAGCACTTTGGGAGGCTGAGGAGGGCAGATCACTTGAGGTCAGGAGTTTGAGACCAGCCTGGCCAACATGGTGAAATCCTATCTCTACTAAAGATACAAAAAAATCAGCTAGGCATGATGGCGGGCACCTATAATCTCAGCTACTTGGGAGGCGGAGGCAGAAGAATCGCTTGAACCTCAGAAGTGGAAGTTGCAGTGAGCCAAGATCACGCCACTGTACTCCAGCTTGAGTGACAGAGCAAGACTCCGTCTCAAAAAAAAAAAAAAAAAAGTGTAAAAAATCAAAAGACAATTAACTGTCAGGAAATACATGCAATACTTACAACAAACAACATACTGGCACACAATAGAAATTCCTACAAATTGGGCCTGGCATGGTGGTTCATGCCTGTAATCCCAGCAACCTGGGAGGCCGAGGGAAGCAGATCGCTTGAACTCAGAAGTTCAAAACCAGCCTGGGCAACACAGTGAAACCCTGTCTCTACAAAAAAATATAAAGATTAGCCCAGTGTGGTGGTGCACACCTCTGATCCCAGCTACTCAGGAACCTGAAGTGGGAGGATCATTTGAGCCCAGGAGATGGAGGGTGTAGGGAGCCGAGATTACACCATTATACTCTAGCCTTGGCTTCAGAGCAAGACCCCATCTCAAAATAAACAAATTCCTACAAATCAATACATAAGTGATTGTTATGGTCTGAATGTTTGTCCCTTCCAAAACTCATGTTGAAACCTAATTCCCAATGTGACAATGTTGGGAGTTGGGCCTAACGGAAGGCTTTTAGGTCATGAGGGCTCCACCCTCATGAATGAATTAATGCTATTATATACAGGTATTGATCGACTTACGACCTATGCAACTTACGACCATTCGACTTTACAACCACAATAGCTAGCCATGACTGCTCCGCCTCTGGCAGCTCAAACGTGGCCCAGCTGGGCGTACGACAGTGAGGACCAGCCTCTGGCAGCACTACCATCTCCGCGTGCACCATTTCAACTGTTATCCCAGACTCGGTACAGCAATTTGTGTTTTGTACATGTTTATACATTCTGATATGTTTTGCAATTGGGAAAATGTTTCCTATGGTATTTTTTACACCTGTATTTTGTATTTTTATATGCACCTGTATTTTGTAATTTTGTATGTTTTGCAAATATTAAATCAGTTGTACTGGTAATGCAGTGTTTTACTTAAACCTGACGAATGTAAAAATAAGAAACAAAATGGTGTAGAGATGATACAAATAGCATAAAATGAACAAAGAAAATTATGATATATAACAATAATGAATGAAAATTATGATAAAATGTGACTTAAAGATTTTTATAACATCATTTCACAGTACTGTACATATAGCCTACTCAACTTACGACCAAATCGTGTTATGACCGGTCTGTCGGAACGCATCGTGGTCGTAAGTCGAGCACTAGCTGTAAAGGGTTTTCTGGAGTGGGTTCTCCCTCTTGCCTTTCCACCTTCTGTCATGTGATGACCCAGTAAGAAAGCCCTCACCAGATGCTGACACTATGAGCCAACAAATTTCTGTTCATTATAAACAAGCTAGTCTGTGGTATTTTGCATAGCAGCACAAAATGGATGGAGACAATGATCAATAAGCCAATTAAAAAATAAGCTAAAGTTACAACCCTTATATGCAAAAAGTAGCAATAGTAATTCTCATCCACCAAATCTGCCAAAATTAAATAAAATGATACGAAATAAAATGAGGGAAGAAGAAAAAAATCCCTCCCATACCACTGTTGTTAAATACGCAATTTCTTTCAGGTTTCTTTTGGAAACATAATCTGGAAATATTTTAAAAATTAAAAATACACATACCCTTTAACCTAACAAATCCAAGCCTACTCATTAAATATGTCTTGAGCACGTACAAGTGTGTAGTGAGAAATTAACTTTCATTAACTAATGTGAGGTAATCTCTATGCCCATAAAATGTCCTGTCTTTATTTGCCTGGGGACTTTGGCTGACAGTCTAACAGTATGGTTTAAGATAAGGACATTGGATCATGCTATTTCAGCTCTGACCTCCAAAAGAAATGGTATTAACCTGACTGCCAGGAGGGGTTGGAAACTAAAACAGCAACAGAGACAGTATGTGATTGAGTCCCAGTAAAAAATTTGGACACTGAAGATGCAAATGGGTTTCCCTCATTGGCAATAGTCTGTGCATACTGTCACATATTAACATTGCCCTAAAAATCTTGAGTGCTGAGCATTAATCAGGCTTCCTGGACAGAAACAATGTGTTACATTTTTGGTGCTGGGGAAAAGAGTGACTTAATGTACTTCTGCAGAACAGGGATAGAACATAAGAAAGAAAATACAGATTTCTCCAGACTCTTACCTGGTATTACCATTTTGTTGTAATAAATCTTAACTGTAAGTATAACTATATGCTGTATCCCATGAGACCTTCTAGTAAATATCTGAACATCAGGGTGGTCTTGAGGACCCTGACACACCTCAATTGGAAATATCCCAAATGCCCATTAATAAGAGAACATATTAATTTAACTGAACTACATATGTCCGGTGTTTATGCTATCCATGAAAATGAATGAGTTGAATTAAATCTGTTACACTGAATCTCCGCAATGTACTGTTACAAGAGTAAAGGAAGATTCCATACATGAACAGGGAAAAGGCACATTATAATACACAGTTAACACTGAAGTCATGGAGAATGGGGGCAATGTTTTAAAAGAAAAGGGAAAAAAGGAAGAGGGAAGGTAATGAAGAACATTTTTTAATGACTGAGGAAGGGAAAATATTTAAACACAAATATAGCTAGTAAGAAAATCAACAGGCTAATATAAAAGAAGGGTGTCCAGAATGTAATGTTCTTTCTAAACAGAGTGATTTCAGATCTCATTTCTTTTGTGACTTTTCTCTATTCTTTGACTTTTTTTGATAAACACATATAAAGTGCATAGTTTGAAATGACAACAAGGTCATTTTCATGGAGTAAAAGGATTTCACCTATTTTCTATCTTAATCTTTCATTGATAAGTCTGTTTATAAAATTAACTATTTAGTTATACCATCTTATCCTTTTCCTTCTTTGGTGGTATGGGGGTTTAATATAGGCTCTTGGCCAGGCGCGGTGGCTCAAGCCTGTAATCCCAGCACTTTGGGAGGCTGAGGCGGGTGGATCATGAGGTCGAGAGATCGAGACCATCCCGGTCAACATGGTGAAACCCCGTCTCTACTAAAAATACAAAAAATTAGCTGGGCACGGTGGCGCGTGCCTGTAATCCCAGCTACTCAGGAAGCTGAGGCAGGAGAACTGCCTGAACCCAGGAGGCGGAGGTTGCGATGAGCCGAGATCGCGCCATTGCACTCCTGCCTGGGTAACAAGAGCGAAACTCCGTCTAAAAAAAAAAAAAAAATATATATATATATATATATAGGCTCTTAACGTTTAAATGCAAATGAGGGGGGAAAAGGCAGGGGGAAGGCATAAATATTCACAAAATAAAGATAGGCAGTTCCTAAATGACTGAAATGTGCCTATAGTTGGACAAATCAAATTCACATGGATTTTTAATTTCAAAGTTACGTAGGTTTTAATTTTACGCTTTCTATCATTACAAAGTGAGCTGGGCTACTGGTTACGGAATTTTTCCTTCTAGACACTAGACAGGAGAAACTCGCTATAAGTGACACAATTTTATCTTTTTTTCTTTGAGACAGAGTCTTGCTCTGTTACCCAGGGTGGAAGGCAGTAGCACTATCTTGGCTCATTGCAACCTCCACCTCTGGGATCAAGTGATTCTCATGCCTCAGCCTCTGGAGTAGCTGGGATTACATGTGTGCACCACTATGCTCAGCTAATTTTTGCATTTTTAGAAGAGACAAAGAGGTTTTGTCATGTCAGCCAGGCTGGTCTCAAACTCCTGGGCTCCTGTGATCTGCCCACATTGGCTTCCCAAAGCGCTGGGATTATAGGTATGAGCCACTGTGCCTGGTTAACACAACATATTATATATCTATCTCCTTTGTTTATTATACAAATACTTACAAGCATACTTGGTTTTATGGTGCCTCATTCTATTGTGCTTCCCAGATTTTGTGGCAACTCTGTGTCAAGGAAGTCTATTGGTACCAATTTTCAACAGTAATGTGCTCACTTTGTGTGTCAGCATTTTTTTTTCAGATGTAGTTTAACTAGGCTGGGGTGCCGTGGCACGATCTGGGCTCACTGCAACCTCTGCCTTCCAGGTTCAAGCAATTCTCCTGCCTCAGCCTCCCAAGTAGCTGAGATTACAGGAGTCCACCACCATACCTGGCTAATTTTTGTATTTTTGGTATTTCATCATGGTGGTCAGGCTGGTCTCAAACTCCTGACCTCAGGTGATCCAACTGCCTCGGCCTCCTAAAGTGCTGGGATTATAGGCCACTGGGATTATGAGCCACTGTGCCCAACCCCTAGGTCAGCATTTTTTTTAAGCAATTAAGTGTTTTTAAATTAAGGTATGTACATTTTTTAGACATAATGCTATTGCACACATAGTAGGCTACAGAACAGTGTAAACACAACTTTAATATGCACTGGAAAAACCAAAGAACGTACATGACTCATGTTATTGAAGCATTTGTTTTACCATGATGATATGAACCCAGACTTGCAATTTATCTCCACAGTATGCCTGTATATTTATCACAAAATGTCAGAGATGAACGGAACCTCATGTCACTTGGTTTAACCCCCCTTCACTACATAGAAAGGAAACTAAGGCCAGAGAGGTGCAGAGGCCACATGCCAAAAATCATGAAGTAAGTTAAGAGAGCTGAGATAGGAACCCAGTTTGTCTGATTCTGGGCCCAGTGTTCCTTCCACTATATGACACAGCCCAGATACTGTCCCTCAGTGTACCACCCCTAATTGATGACATGGTCATCTCATGTTAGCAGAATAAACAGAAGAGTCCGAGAACCTCTGGTTGTTTGCAGATGGTCGCCAGAGAACCATGATGACAAAGAGGATCATGGAGAACAGCAAGCGCCAGATGGCATCATCTACCCACAGCTCTCGCCAGTCCTACAAAACGGGGAGAAGTACATTTATACACATTATCTAAACCCTTTGTTCATAAAGCCTTTGGCATAGAACAAAAGTCACTTATTTGTCCATTCAAGTTATATTTACTAAGAGCCTGCTATTTGCTTAGTACTGTGGTAAGTGTGGGAAAACAAAGTGCACGAATGTAGTTTTTGCCCTTGTAGTTCTTACCGTTTAAAAAAAAAAAAAAAGGCATCAATGGAACAGAGTATTTGTGAAAGCTCTGTCATCAGCCTGAGAAGCTTTAAGGGTTTTATGCAGGGTTAGAGAAAGTTACATCAGGTTGGTATAAGTTATAATTTTCATTTTCATTTATTTATTTATTTTTAACAAAATAGAGGCTTAGCTGCTTCTAAAGAAATCCTATTGGCCACAGTCTTTGAGCTCAGATCTTAAGGACATAGTTTCTATTCAGATTAGTATTATTTATACAAATGGTACTTAATATTTAGTATTCTGGACTTCTTAAAATTTTTAGTTAGGACTGGGTTACAGCATACTACAGTTATAACTTACAAAATTCTCTCCCAATATTGGGAGAATACAGTCAGATTAAACAAACAAAAAACTACTATAATACCAAGCACCATGATAGTACAGAATACTTAGGAGTAGGGAAGCATTATGACTCTCAGAGTAGAGAACTAGGCCTAATTTTTCATAAGGTATATATAACTTAAAAGAACCTTACCACTGTCACCAACATCATCAGTTGTTTATAAGACAGTACATTATTCATAAATGTGCTTAAAACTCACCGACTGACATGTCACTATTCTGAACTTCATGGTTGTCCAGATGATAAACACAATAGATGCTAACAGTAAATGAAAAACCAGGTCAGAGGATGAATGCTAGTTTACATCCCCAATTACATTCCCCCATTTCTGGTTAAGTGGAATCCCACACACCCCAAATCCCCAAATACATCACAATTCTATCAGTTATTTTAACAAACGTATTCAATACAAATTTACTATATACCTATTATCAGCAAGGCTCATGATACATACTCTGGTCAATCCTTTCTGTATTTAAAGAATAATTTGGTAATGATTTTATTTGCCATCTGGCTATATCAGTAACCATCGTGGCTGGAAAATAAGGTATTGGAAATATAGCTATTTCCGGCATTACCAATATAATTTTTTTCCTTTTATCCTTAGTATAGTAATGCTAATTTTTCTTTGGGTGGTCAGATGAAAAAAAAAAGATTGCCAAAATGACTGTAATATAAACAGAAGAGCTAGTTCCAATCAGAGATCAGATCTCACTATTCCTGGTACAAGGGCCATGAGGTAGGCAAATTAGCCTAGTTAGGTTATAGTCCACCTAATGTTAATTTTTCACATATGCTTGCTGACATATATAATGCACCATAATAGCAATGTACTCTACTCTAAAATTCTACAACTATTTAATAAAACTAAATAAACATGTGGTAATGTCTTCTAAAAGACGCACTCTCCGGCACTTAAGCTAACTAACCTCAAGAAAAAGAATGCCTCAAAAAAGAATGCGAATAGAAGAGGGATAAATGAAGAGCTGAAATACGAGGTTCAGGTACTGTACGCAAAACAAATGGTTCTTAACTTTTTAAAAACCATAGATCCTTCTGAGAATCTGACAAGAGCTAAGAACCCTTTCCCCAAGTGAAATATACAAAACTTTCTATGCCCACCCATGGTCTTTCAGGTTAAGAATCTCCATTCTAAACAGATCACATCTGAACTCCAAGAAGAAAAGTCGTAGACTTACCTGCCACTGCCAAGATAAGCGTGTTGGTGAAATGCCGATACAAAGAGAGTTTTACAATGTTCCTCCGAAGTTTTAACAGCTTCATTGTTTGAGTCAGGCTAATAAATATGTGTTTGCAGGTCAAGGAATTCAACAATCAGGGAAAAAACAGTAAGCTAGTCAATTAGTCTTCAGGTTTCTTTGAGGATCTGGGGTCATCCTAATAAACTTACAGATCTCTCAGAGGCCTTACAGCTCTCTTATTCTCACTTAATCTCACAAAGACCTCACAATTAATAAGAAAATCATCACTTTCTTTACTTTTCCTTTTTTTAATTTTTTTTTTATTTTGTTTAAAACAGGGTCTTGCTGTGTTGCCCGGACTGGAGTTCAGTGGCATAATCACGGCTCACTGCAGCCTTGACCACCAAGCCTGAAGTGATCCTCCTACTTCAGCCTCATAAGCAACTGGAACTACAGGCATGCGCCACCATGCCTGGCTAATTTTTAAATTTTTTTGTAGAGATGGGGTCTCACTATGTTGCTCAGCCTGGACTTGAACTCCTGGCCCCAACTGATTCTCCTGCTTTCACCTCCCAAAGCACTGGCATTACAGTCGTGAGTCACCATGCCTGGCCGAAAGTCATCATTTTCAGTAAGACATTAAAGAGAAGACAGAACCAGGACAAAGTTAGAAGGTACACAATCACAAGATAAAAAATATATTAAAAAGAGAAAGGAAGGGGCTTTCTAGATAAACAAAAAAGACAGAAAATAAACAGAAAGGGAAATGGTAGAAGATAAAAGTGAATAGGAGTAATAGCCAAGGAACAAAGAGTTAGCATTATCTTCTCTCTCCTTTTAAGGTGGGTAGCTCTGTTCTCATCTAACCAGCGAATCTAGTTCAGGGTCATAATTAACACTTGTGCCTATAATCTCCCAGAGATCTACACTCAGTCCCCTCATGAGATCTTAAGGAATCTGCCAGCAGTTGCCTACACTATCCTGAATTAAGAGGACCTTACAACTGGTTGAGAAGCCCATATGGTTCGATTCCAAAAAGAATGACTCTCCATTTCCAGAATATTATTCTCACATAGAAGTTGCTAGAGAAAAACAGGTCAGGAATTGATGGCTACAAAAATGGTTATCTGCTCTCACGTTCAATTTTCTTTTTTTCTTTTTGAGACAGGGTCTTACCGTCACCCAGGCTGGAGTACAGAGGCACAATCTTGGCTCACTACAACTTCCACTTCCAGGGCTCAAGTGATTCTCCTGCCTCAGTCTCCTGAGTAGCTGGGACCAAAAGCACAGGCCACCATACCTGACTAATTTTTGTATTTTTTGTAAAGATGGGGCTTTGCCATGTTGCCCAAGCTCATCTCAAACTCCTGAGCTTGAAGCAATCTGCCCACCTCAGCCTCCTAAAGTGCTGAAATTACAGGCATGAGCCACCGTGCCTGGCTCAATTTTTAGAATGAGGAGTATATATAAAAATAAGGGATTAGGCACTTGATCTGCCCTTATAGCTGTTACCTAGTCATTCCCACCTCTCTCTTTACTTCTCTCAATGCTTGTAGAGGTTCACAAAACACTTGGAAAGATACTAATCTAGAAAAGCTTTGGCCATTTAGACCGAGGACACTTTAACTGAAAACTCTTATATGGCAACCCACTCAAGTCTCAATTTATCAAGTCAGTAATAACTGAAAACTGCAAATAGGATCAAATATATAAAAAACCAAAACAAATACGAAATAAGGTAAAGTCCAAAAACTTGTATCCTTTAGCCATCAGGCCAAGTCCCTAATAAATACATTTAATTTTAAAGAGCAGGAGAAAAAGATTACTCAAATAGAAGCCTGTTTGTTATCTGCTGGTTGACTCTGCCTGTAAATGAATCAATTATTTATTCTTAAGGGTAGAAGTCTTAAAACCATTTCAGGTCAGCTTCTGAATGAGGGAACAAAACACTCACCCCATAAGGGTTAAAACCTGTGAAATCTGGGCCGGGCGCAGTGGCTCATGCCTGTAATCCTAGCACTATGGGAGGCCCAGAAAGGCAGATCATGAAGTCAGGAGATCAACATCATTCTGGCTAACACAGTGAAAACCCATCTCTACTAAAAATGCAAAAAATTAACCAGGCATGGCAGCATGCACCTATACTCCCAGCTACTCGGGAGGCTGAGGTAGGAGAATCGCTTGAACCCAGGAGGTGGAGGCTGCAGTAAGCCGAGACTGCACCACTGCACTCCAGCTTGGGTGACAGAGTGAGACTCCGTCTCAAAAAAAAAAAAAAAAAAAAGAAAAAAAGAAAAAAATCTGCTGAACCTACACAGAGTTTCAGAAGAATCAAAGCACCTTATGTAGTTCCTGAAATCAAATTTTAAAGACCAAAATCTCTTGATAAGTTTCAAAGCATTTAATAACTGCTCGAGGCTAAAAGGAAGACCAGGACCAGCACAGCCAGTGATTCTAACACTAAATGATTAGGTATACAACCAAAATCAAGGTGAAGTGCTCATTTAAAAGAAAAAAGCTAAAAGATTTTATCTTGAGCTCTGTCCACAGTCACCAATTTCCAATTTGGTTTTAAAAAAAAAAAAAAAGAAAAAAAAAAAAAAACACAAAAAAACAAAAAACAAAAAAAAAGCCCTGCTTACCTGAACCCTCAGGTTGTTAAGACTTAGGATGCACTATTTCCCACACTAAGGAGTAATCAACAAAACTGATAAACACTCTTGGCAGAAAGATCAATGGAAACCCATCTCCAAGGGGAGAAAATGGATCATCATCAAACAAGCCAACGAGAAGGATATCCACCAGCACAAGGCAGTGTCTAGGAAAGCCAAGGGGATAAAGGCCAAGGAAGCAAGATCAGTCTGGGCCTGCAGACAAAGAAAAAGAAGAGGTGAAAAACAGATGTCTAGAGAGGCACAGAGAAGAAACCACCGCATGATTTTGCATTTACAGAATCACTGGAATGTTTTTACATTGAACTGAAAGAAAATAAAAAGAACACTTGGCACTTAATTATTCTTCTCTTCTTATAAACCATCACATAGACTATACAGCTATAAGCATTTCACATAAATTGCCAGTTACAATCTCAAAACAATGAAACATACTGCTAACTATCATAGAGTTTTTCACATATAAAGATCCATGTTAAGTGACCATATTCCACAAAAGTTTTAATGTTTATAAGCTCCATCCTAATCTATCATTTCCTATTATTGTGGTTTTACCTACAAGTCTAAAAAGACTTTTCTCAAATTTTAAAAAAATTACTGCATCATATACAAAGAATTATTAATTTCCAAAACTGTAATATAATAAGAGTTTACAAATAAGAGCTCACCCCAAAATAAAATGTAAGGCAATTACCTGTCTCAAAAACTATGCTGCATGTTTCCAGAAGTTTAAATACAAGATGTTTTTTATATAACCCTAATTACTCAATCAATAGGCATTATTGAAAGGATATCCATAAAATTACACAGGCATCAATTGCTGAGAGGGCCAGGTTTACTATCAGAATCAAGGAATCAGAAAAATTCTACAGCAGCAGCAGAAGAAAGAAAATGAAATTGACAGAAGGTTAAAGTTGCTAAAAGTCTAAGAAAATTACATACAGAGGACAGTGTGATTTGAAAAGCAAATTTACATCCACAAAGTGTTTTATTTAAGAGGCAATTTATTGCAAAACACGTTGAGCCCAGTTTTCTTGTGGGCAAAGCCAAGTTTACAGCATTTACAATCTTGAATCTAATAGGTTACTGTGGAGTCTGATTTATTTTTTGAAAAAAGAAAATAATTGAAATGGCCTAGAGAAGCCTACTTCTTCATATTAATCCAGTGCTAAAAGAAATTTCTTTTCTTCTCTTTTTAAAGGAAGAGGTATCACTCTGTTGCCGGAGTGTAACGGCATAATCATGGCTCACTGCAGCCTGAGCTCTATCAATCCTTCCATCTGAGCCTCCTTCCACCTGTAGCTAGGACTACAGGTGCACACCACTGTTCCCAGACATAAATTTCTTTATCACTCAGATACCAGTGCTTTGGTTTCCTTCCGTGGCAAATAGAATAATTATACAATTCTCAAAAATGGTGTGAAACTTCACTAGCTGCCTTTTAAAGAAGTCTTGAAACTCAAATGTTGACTAAGAAATAAGTTACTTTAGATTAGATTAACTAGTAAGTGCATGACTCCAAAGTCTACCACTTATACAAGAATTCCAGTCTGTAATCCATCAATTAGAAAAAGAAGAAAAACAAAATGTAAGTCCACTGCTTAGGAGGAAGAACTAAAATGATTACCCATCTGGAGACAGGTGGAATAGCATTCACTCCGGACACACATTAAATTTACAAAGCTCTAATACGAAGATTAAAAAGAAAACATGAACTATACATACATTTTGAAAATCAGATCCCAAAAGTGACTTATAGCAAACAGTAAAGAAGCCCACAGACATTTCCGATTCACACTGTCAAGATGTAAGCAATACAATTGAAGTGACCACAGAAAATGAGATTAAGCAGTACTAACCCCAGTAACTCTGAGGACCCCTTCCATGCCAGAGAACAAAAGATAGAGGGCTCCTGCTACTACAACCTTATGAAGCGTGACTCCAAGACGTGGCCTAAAGAGGAAGCAAAGAGATACTTGAGTCCACATGGAACAAAGTCTAAAACAAGTTAAGTAACAGCAACTCGTGTGAATTAATACAGGCCAACAATTTAAAGCAATAAAGAACACGCTCTTGATTCACCTAAGAGAAAAAAACTTGTAAGACCATATGATCTTAAAACAAGATAGGAAACACTATAACTTAAGATCTGTTGCCCAGCTACCGCATTTTTAAAAAACTTTCCTTAGAGAATTTTGAAACATATTCACATATAATGCGCCCTTATAAACCTTACACCAAGGCCCAAAAACTATCAACTTGTGGCCAATTCTGTCCCATGCACACCTCTTACAGTTTTCTCCCTTTCATATTCTCTTGATGTAAATCCTAGACAGCATTATCTTTGACATATTTCAGTAATGTTTTCAATAAATGAGGACTTTATTTTTCTTTAGTATTTCAATGGCTACAAAAGAACCTTTCTTCCCCCCCCGCCCCGCCCCAAAGAAACAGGGTCTCACTTTGTCGCCCAGGCTAAGTGCAGTGGCCCAGTCACAGCTCACTGCAGCCTTGAACTCCTGGGCTCAAGCGACTCTCCCACTTCAGCCTCCTGAGTAGCTGGTGACTATAGGCATGTCCCACTATACCAGGCTATTTTTTTTAATGTTTTATAGAGACAAGGTCTCACTATGCTGTCTAGGCTGGTCTAGAACTCCTAGGCTCAAGCGATCCTCTTGCCTTGGCCTCCCCAAGGGCAGGAATTACAGCATGAGCCCCTGTGCCCAGCCCACAAATGAAACTTTAAAAAAAATACCCAAAATACCATGATCAAATCTAAACATTCTAACAATTCCTTAATATAATCAAATATCCTATTGTAGTATTTGCAAGCTCAAACCCTAACATTTGAAAAGTCTTCTGAGCAACTTCTGTTTGAAGGAGAAATGCCTTAGATCCTTGAGATTCAAAATTCTACACAACCAGAATTCACATTTTAACAAAATCCTTAGGTGATTCCTTAGTGTAGTTTAAGATAGGCTGCCTTAAATCATGTCTGCATAGGGCTTACCAATATTTGTTCTTATATTTTTTGTTATACACTGGGAAAAACTCCATATGAGCAGGGAATTTTCTCCCCATTCATCTTGGAAACCTAGAGTATTTCCTGGCATATAGGAGGCACTCAAATAATTGTTAAATAAATATGTTTTAAGAATTAAAATTCCCACTCGGTGAGGTGGCTCACACCTGTAATCCCAGCACTTTGGGAGGCCAAGGGGGGTGGATCACGTGAAACCTAGTCTCTACTAAAAATACAAAAATCAGCTGGGTGTGGTGGCGGACACCTGTAATCACACTAACGCCAGCTACTGGGGAGGCTGAGGCAGGAAAATCACTTGAACCCGGGAGGCAGAGGTTGCTGTGAGCCCAGACCACACCATTGCACTCCATTGTGGGCAACAGAGTGAGACTCTGTGTCAAAAAAAAAAAAAAAAAGAATTAAAATTCCCCATACCTCTAATCCCATTTAAAGCAAAACTCCTTTAAATGAATAAACAACTAAACTTAATGCTACTTAAAGCACTTAAAGCACCACTTAATCCCACTTAAAGCAAAAATCCTTGAAACAACTCTCTATACAATTATTCTAATTCCTCTCCTCCTATTCTCTGTGGAACTCTCCTTAATTGGGCTTTTGCCCCTATCACTTCACCAAAACTATTCCTGTGATGGTCACTATGACCCTCCATGTAGTTAAGACTCAATGGTCAATTCTCACTTGATCTATCAGGATCACCTGACACAATCATTTCCTCCTTGAAACACATTGTTCAGTTTCATACTCACCTCACTGGTCACTCCTTAATTTTCTGGGCTAACTCTACATCATCTTACAGACTTCCAAATATTAAATATTCAAGGGCCTAGTCCTTGGACCTCTTCTCTATATATATTCACCTCCTTGGTGACCAAATCCAATCTCATGACTTTATTTTATTTATTTATTTACTTTTTGAAGACAGAGTCTCTGTCACCCAGGCTAGGGTGCAGTAGGGTGATCTCGGCTCACTGCAACCTTCCACCTCACAGGTTCAAACAATTCTCCTGCCTCAGCCTCCTGAGTAGCTGAGACTACAGGCACACACCACCATACCTTGCTAATTTTTTGTATTTTAGTAGATATGGGGTTTCACTGTGTTGTCCAGGCTGGTCCTAAACTCCAGACCTCAGGAGATCTGTCCACCTCAGCCTCCCAAAGTGCTAGGATTGTAGGCATGAGCCACCGCGCCCAGCCCTCACCATTGTAAATAATATCTGCATCTTCATGACTCCCAAACTTTTATCTCTGTTCCAACATCTTCCTTTTGTTTTCCCTACTCAGTTATCTAACTGAACTCCAATCTTGCCCCTGCTCCACATTTAAGTCACCTAAGGTCTTCCGGAACTCAGTAAGTTTTCATTTCTAACCTGCCATTTGATCAGACCAAAACAGTTGGGATCATCTTTAATTACTCTTCTCTTTCACATCACACATCTGATCCATTAGCAAATTCCACTGGTTTCACCTTCAAAGTACACATAGGATCTGATCTCAGCTCAGCACCTCTTCCCTTGGCTATACATAAGTTCCCTCACCTCCTTCAAGCCTCTGCTTAAATGTCATTCAGTGAAGCCCTCCTTGATTACCCTATATACAACTGCAAGCTCTAGCTCCTGCACTACCTACTCCACTGCACTTTTCACTGACATATTAAAATATTTTACTCACTTATTTCAATTTTCTCTTTGTCCCCTCCCTCCACAAACGTAAACTCAAAGTCTGCTGTTTACTTGCTATATCCTCAGGGCCTGGAACTATGCCTTGAAGAATGCCTATAGAAGACACTCGATAAAAATAAAATTTTTTGGATAGAAAAATATTTTCAGACAGTAACTGCAAGGATGTGTTTCCCATAAAAAATCTGATTTGCAAAAAATATTATGGAAGTATAAAGTCTCTAAGTTTACTACAAAAGTTTGGTGTTCCAATCCCATTTGTTATAAGT
The DNA here is from genome assembly GCF_048565385.1 of Saimiri boliviensis. Taxonomy (NCBI): domain Eukaryota; kingdom Metazoa; phylum Chordata; class Mammalia; order Primates; family Cebidae; genus Saimiri; species Saimiri boliviensis. Next base: position 83,786,706 of record NC_133450.1, on the reverse strand, counting down.
TTTCCTACAGATGCTCCTCCTAGGAAGTGAAATGAAACACTAACAGTTTCCCAACATTTACAACACTACAAAATTTCAGATACCTTTCTTGTTTCAGAATTATTTATTTTATCAACTCTTTCAGAAACACTACACCGGGAACATGCAATACTGTTTTAATCAGCACTTGAATTTGCTCTTCCATACAGGAAGTTAACACTTACTTGACAATGCCATATCCCAGACTGACTATGATGACCAGGGTTCGAGCCAATGAGCGTTTCACTGCTGAAAGCAGCTCTGCAAGGATCAAAGCACCTTGGACTATGAAAAAAAGAAGAGAAATGGCACCATAATGTAGATTTGGCAACAGGCAAGATGCCAATACCAGACTGCTGATTTCTACACACTTCAGAATAAGCACTGGTATTAGTCCTAATAAAGTAGAATAATACCTCTTCTGCAGTTTTTACAGTATACAAGTTGATACCACTTACGATCTCACTCATGAGTGGTATCAGCTTGTATACTGTATTACAACCTGGGTGTGCTCAACTCAGCTCCCTCCCCAACTTGCCCCCAAATTCACTAAAACTTTAACAGAATACCTAATCCTTTATAAATAGTTTGTAGCATCAAAACAATTTCCTCCATTTTTAAAAACTGTGAAATACAGCTACACATAGAAAGGCAAAAACCACACTCATGTACACACCTGATGACATGTATAGTTTAACTCATTTTCAAGACCTTTCAAAGACCAGGGAAAATCTAATCCATTTATCTCACAATAATATTTATAACTAAATTAAATGGTCTGACAAGAAGAAAAAATGAAGCAATCACAAAAAACTACAGTATAAAACAACTTCTGTCAGTACCAGTTCACCTAATTAAACCATAAGCACTTTCCTATTTTCTTGATATGACAATACTTTATCAATTAGATGCAATTTCCCACCATATTTTGAGATCTTTGAAATCAAGGTGTGTCTTACAATCAATGACATCTTACAATTAAATTGGCATGGTTTACTTTCTTTCTTAGATGTATGATAGTGCCTTAGAAATCAATGGAAATTGAGATTTGATGATGTTAATTAAGAATCACTCCCAATAAGGCCACTACTTTTGTGACTCTTGTGAGCATATTTCAGCAAAATTAGTCTTACATCACTGAACTCAAAAGATTAAAAAAAAAAGTCAGACTCAGTGATTTTGCTTAAGTTACTGTAACAATTAAGTAACTGAAAACTTAGACCTATTTAGTGACTGCTGACCTTAGGAATATTTTCACACATCTCACCTTCCAACCACAAACATTTTTTGGTTACTTACCAGATTCTCCTTTGTATCGGATATTCTGAAATTCTGCATAGAAGACAGCTTTCTCAAGCATTCCCAGAAAGATGACAGCACCAATCCAAAACTGAATTCTCAGGAGATCTCTCCAGTAGCAGGCAGACCATGCCAGCCACAGAACACCAAACAGGACATACACAATACACATCACCATGAAAAACTGTTATAAAATTGGATGAAAGATAAAAAGGAGGATTAGGGCAAGAGCCAAGTCTGTAGATTTAGAATCAATACATACTCTATTTTTTTTTTTTTAAAGAGATGGAGTCTTGCTCTGTTGTCCAGGATGGTCTTGAACTTCTGGGCTCAAGGAATCCTCCCACCTCTGTTCCCCAAAGTGTTGGGGTTACAAGTGTTAAGCCACCGTACCTGTCCTGAATCAATATATACAGTCTTAACAAGTCACAAAAATATATATTCTACTTTCTAGTTAAAAAATAATTATTCCGGCCAGGTGTGGTTGATCACACCTGTAATCCCAGCACTGTGGGATGCTGAGGCCAGCGGATCACCTGAGGTCAAGACTTCAAGACTAGCCTGACCAACATGGATATACCCCGCTTCTACTGAAAACACAACATTTGCCAGACTTGGTGGCCATGCTTGTAATCCCAGCTACTTGGGAGGCTGAGGCAGGAAAACTGCTTGAACCTGGGGGGTGGAGGTTGTGGTGAGCAGAGATGGTGCCACTGCACTCCAGCCTGGGCAACAAGAGCAAAACTCCATCTCAAAAAAATAAATTAATTAAAATAATTATTCCTTTGGACTTTAATGCAAATATGAAAGAACTATCTTGAATAGAGGAACAACATATGAACTTGTCCTCAAGAGCGAATGTTCTCATATATATATGTGTAACATAGGCATACCATATAAAAGGTGCTCTCTATAATACATACACACACATATATACCATATATATATACAGAGCACCCAGCCTGCTGTCCTATATTAAAAGAGCTTTTTCTGGTCAAGCGTGGTAATTCATGCCTGTAATAGTGCTTTGGGAAGCTGAGGCAGGAGGACTGCTTGAGGTCAGGAGTTCAAGGCCAGTCTGGGCAACATTAGCAAGACCCTGACTCTACAAAAAATAATAATTAGCCCAGGTATGGTGGCTCACACCTGTAATTCCAGCACTTTGGGAGGCAGAGGTGGGCAGATTACTTGAGGTCAGGAGTTCATGATCAGCCTGGTCAACATAGTGAAATACCATCTCTACTAAAAATACAAAAATTAGCTGGGTGTGGTGGCGTGCACCTGTAGTCCCAGCTACTCAGGAGGCTGAGACAGGAGAATTACTTGAACCCCGGAAGTGAAGATTGCAGTGAGCCAAGATCTCACCATTACACTCCAGCCTGAGTGACAGAGTGAGACTCTGTCTCAAAAAATAAAAACCAAAAAAAATAAAATAAAATAAAATAAAAATTAACCAGGCGTAGTGGTACATGCCTGTTGTCCTAGCTGCTCAGGAGGCTGAGACAGAGGACAGGTTGAGCCTGGAGTTTAAGGCTGCAGTGAGCCATTATCATGCCAATGCACTCTAGCCTGGGAGACAGAGTGAGACTCTCTCTCTTTTTTTTTTTTTTTGAGATGGAATCTTGCTCTGTCGCCCAGACTGGAGGGCGACAGCGCGATCTAGGCTCATTGCAACCTCTGCCTCCCAGGTTCAAGCGATTCTCCTGCTTTAGCCTCCAAAGTGGCTGGGATTACAGATGCGTGCCACCATGCCCAGCTAATTTTTGTATTTTTAGTAGAGACGGGATTTCACCACGTTGGCCAGGATGGTCTTGATGTCCTGACCTCATGATCTATCCACCTCAGCCTCCCAAAGTACTGGGAATACAGGTGTGAGTCACCGCACCGAGCCACCTTTTTTTTTTTTTTAAAGAAGGAGCTATTTCAGCTCACAATCTAAAATTAAATAGATGAAGACAACGCTGAAGAAGAAGAATGGCATGAACATTAGGATACATCTAGAGGCAAGGAAACACAACAAAATAGCAAAACTATTAAAAGGGAAAGGAAGAAGAGAATATGAACAAAGGAAATCGAAAATACATTAAGGATATTATTCTCAGACACAGATGTATGCACACATACACGTACACACACACATACGCACGTGCGCGCACACACACACACCCCAAAGAGAAGGGAGCTTCACCATTTAGTTAATTTTTTGTTGTTGTGACAGTTTCACTCTGTTGCCTAGGCTAATATGCAGTGGCACGATCTCAGGTCACTGTAACCACCGTCTTCCAAGTTCAAGCAATTTTCCAGCTTCAGCCTTCCGAACAGCTGGGTCTACAGGTGTGTGCCACCACATCCAGCTAATTTTTGTATTTTTAGTAGTGACAAGGTTTCACCATGTTGGCCAGGCTGGTCTAGAACTCCTGACCTCAAGTGATCCGCAGGCCTCAGCTTCCCAAAGCGCTGGGATTAAAGGCGTGAACCACAGCACCCAGCCTCATTTAGTTAATGAAAGTGGGATCAGAAATGATAGAGTTGTAGTAAAAAGTAGCCTGTTATGGGTTCTAGAGAGAATGTGAGATGATCTTTGAGGTATTTCCAGGTCATTATACCCCTTCATCATACAGATAAGAAAATGAGGCATATAAAGGTATACTGACTCTCTCAAAGTCCCAGTCTAAAAAGAAAGAATTCCACAACCACAAGCAACGTTTTCTGAATTGCACAGAAACAATTTGTTAAAAAAGAATACTGCCACAAAACATGGGACAACCTTTCAAGCTAAAATCATTTAATACTGAGGTTAAAGAACATAAAATCACTTACAATCATCAAGGGATAGTCTTCAAGCGTGAGGTATTCATAGGGACCTTTCACTTCAACAGTCACTGCCAAACACAGTCCTCAGAATTAATTTATAGGATGCAGAAATTAAACAACAACATTGCCTAATATTTGTATAATAAAATTAATAAGAATTTCCTTGGTTAATTTCAATCCTGGTCAATATTACATTATATTTGTACAGCATTTGGAAAGTCATTAAGTGTTCTCATAGTTCATGCTGTGTCCTGCACAGGTTTCCATGCCTCCACTCTAGTCTGAAGTGGGAAAGCTCTTTTGTTTCCACACTCACATCCTTTAAAGACTAGATTGAATATTTCCTCCACACAGCCTTCTCTGGCTGCCCATCTGGAACAACTCCACACATGCTCTAAATTCTAAACATATTTCATATATACTTTTCCTTACAACACATCACTAAAATATGCTTTACAGGACTTTCTTTTTACATACTGCCGCCTTTGTTTTCTATCCTTCCTCATCTGTATTTTCCTATTGCTTTAGTATTTTTTCATGGACTTCAATTTTATGTGATCTTAATACATTCATGTATCACTTTCAGAATGAAAGCACTGGGAAAAAAAACTTAAAAATTTAAATTAACTCACATAAAAAAAGATGCTGTCCCTGATAAAGTAGGGTTGAAATACAGCTTCACAATCATGTACCCTAGATCCTCATTCCAAAATAAAAATAACTCAGAAGTTCAGATGGAAGCAAAGCAACATCCAATAAACACAGAATTGAACTTCCCCAAAACCTGCTAGTTAAGATTTTTCAAATAATTTGTTAATAAAAACAAGGTGTTTAATAAGGCAGAAAAAGTAACAGTAACAACATAAATCTGAAAGACATATTTTCCTTACTATTGACTAATTTTAGGATTATCTGTAATTTAAAAAACTATTTTAAGATGGACTATTTTATTATTGTATTGATAAAATGATTTAGATAAATTCTAGGTATGATTAATAAATTAACTCTGACTCATTTGAGCAGGGATCATCCCTAGAGGCAGACTAGTAACTGCTGCCTCTGCACCACCATCGCAGAGTTGCGTAATTACAATAGAGAAAATGTTTACTATCTGGCTCTTTAAGAAAAAAATCTGCTAGCCCCCACTCTATGTTAAAATATACATTTACTAAGCACCTACTATTTGACAGGCCTATGGAAAACATAGCAGATAGAAATATGAGTACGATGTTTTCTGCCGTTGAATGGGTAACCACCTTGCAAGGGAGAGGGAGTTGAAAAGCTACATAGAAAACTATTCCTCTCAGCCAGAATCAGAAGGATAAGTATGTATTTTCCAGAACAAAGTAAAAAGCCTTCTACATAGAGGAAATAACATGAACAAAACAGCTGTGAAAGTGTGTGGTATATCTAAAGAACAAATATAGCCGGGCGTGGTGGCTCAAGCCTGTAATCCCAGCACTTTGGGAGGCTGAGGCAGGTGGATCACAAGGTCAAGAGATCGAGACCATCCTGGTCAACATGGTGAAACCCCGTCTCTACTAAAAATACAAAAAATTAGCTGGGCATGGTGGCTCGTGCCTGTAATCCCAGCTACTCAGGAGGCTGAGGCAGGAGAATTGCCTGAACCCAGGAGGCGGAGGTTGCGGTGAGCCGAGATCACGCCATTGCACTCCAGCCTGGGTAACAAGAGCGAAACTCCGTCTCAAAAAAAATAAATAAATAAATAAATAAATAAGAACAAATATAGTCTCAGACTGCACATAATACCATATGGTATTAGTGTTTTGACATAAGGCAGCAAAAGATAAACTGGGACAAGTTGTAAAGAGTTTTATAAACCTTGTGGCAAAATGTAGACATTTCAATGAAGGGAAGAAAAATGATAAAATTGTATTAGAGCTTCTCCATTCCAAACAAAAGTTGGGTAAGATATTTTTTAAATGAGAAAACAAGGTCAGGTGTGGTGACTCATGCCTATAATCCCAGCACTTTGGGAGGCTAAGGAGGGCAGATCACTTTAAGTCAGGAGTTCAAGACCAGCCTGGCCAACATGGTGAAACTAAAAATACAATCTACTAAATAAAAATTTAGTAGATTTAATAATTTAGTAGATAAATACAAATTCAGTAGATTATAAAAATGCAATCTACTAAAAATACAAAAATTAGCTGGGCGTGATGGTGCAGGCCTATAATACCAGCTACTTGGGAGGCTGAGGCAGGAGAATCACTTGAACCCAGGAGGCAGAGGTTACAGTGAGCTGAGATCACACCACTGCACTCCAGCCTGGGTGACAGAGTGAGACTCTATTTTTTAAAAAAAAAAAGGCCGGGCACGGTGGCTCAAGCCTGTAATTCCAGCACTTTGGAAGGCCGAGGCGGGTGGATCACAAGGTCAAGAGATTGAGACCATCCTGGTCAACATGGTGAAACCCCGTCTCTACTAAAAATACAAAAATTAGCTGGGCATGGTAGCGCATGCCTGTAATCCCAGCTACTCAGGAGGTTGAGGCAGGAGAATTGCCTGAACCCAGGAGGCGGAGGTTGCAGTGAGCCGAGATTGCGCCATTGCACTCCAGCCTGGGTAACAAGAGCGAAACTCTATCTCAAAAAAAAAAAAAAAAACAACAAAGAAAACGAAAAAAGGATACAAGCTCAAAAACAAGACAGACAGTTCCAAGAATCAAAACAGAAACTAAGAACAGTGCATGAGGCTGACTCCATGATCATGTTGGGCTCCTGTGCCAAAAGCAGGCTATGTTAGCTGGATATGCAGTTCCTATGGGATCACTGAAGCTAGTAGATTTCAAAGAAAAATTAGAGGGACCAGAGCCAGGTTAGATGCATGAAGAAGCTGAAGTAGGATGGAATACAGCTTCTTCTCTAACCTTGTCAAAGAAAGAAGGTTGAAAATGAACACTGGTAACTGTGCCTTGATACTATGATCCATTAGAAAGTCATGGGCCTAAAGAGACAGGAGGATACACATGTATGAGTAAGTGGGGGAGGAGTGGGAAGGGAGGGGTGGGAAGGAAGAGTGGGAGAGGGAGAGAGAGAGAGAGAAGGGGGGAGGGGGGAGGGAGAGAGGGAGAGGGAGAGAGGGGGGGAGAGGGAGAGAGAGAGAGAGAGCGAGAGAGAGAGTGTGTGTGTGTGTGTGTGTGTGTGTGTGTGTGTGTGAAAGCCAAGTAGTGGTATCCCAGAAGTTCAACAATGATTTAATATTAAACAACCAGTTAATTTAAAGTATGATATAAACTTATTAAAAGAGAAAGCCCTTATAATCATTTAAATCAATATAATTAAACTATTTAAATCAGTTTAATTAAACTCTTTGATAAAGCTGAGTATTCATTCTTAACCTTTTTTTTTTAAAAAAAGGAAACTACTCTCATTAAACTAGGAACAGGAAAGAACATTCTTAATCAAATAAAGAATATTTCATAAGTTCTACAGTAAACATAGTACTTAATGGTGAAATATACCAATACAGCCAGTAAAGTCAGAAGCGAGGTTAACGATGGCTGCCATCATTGTTTTCATTGGATATTCTGCTTAAGAAAGCAGGGTAGGAAAGGAAATTGCAAAGTACAAAGAAACGAAGGGGAAGCCACAGGAAATAAGACCAGTTAGAAAGTTCCTGCAAATTCGAGTTAAGAGAATCTGAACTCTATGAACTAGGCAGCAACCCTGGAAAGGAGAACACTTAAATTCTTGAGACATTAAAAACCACCAATGTTAATTAATTTAAAATTTCCTGATTTTTGGCTTGCTGACCAAGTTTTGATAATTCTACTTCAGAATACTGAAAACATGACACGAATTAAAAATTTTTGAAGCAGGAGTATCAAATGAAGGAAAATAAAAACTGATACCTATAATAATAAAAAAGCATCTGTAAAGTGCAAGAATGACATAACCAGATAATAACATAACCATTACAAAAAAGCCCAAACTGAACTTACTGGTAAAAAGACTACGCAGTGAATTTTCTTTTGATGATTCCTTTGAGGATGAAATGCCAATATGTACAATAAAAATGTATGGCGCATCTTGCCAAGTTTGTAATGGTTCATGCATTGCCTAGAGAGGGAAAAGGATATTATATCTGCAAATCTTATGAATTAAGAACACAAATCGATAATAAAATATGAAAATTTCGCCCCACAATGTGCCCAGAAACATGGTAAAGTCCTTCTCTTCCATTCATTCAAACAACAGGCACAAGAAACCAAACAAGCCTAGCACATAAAGTAGGCTAGACTATGAATTACTAAAAGACAAGATACTGCATATCTTATACATAAAAATCACATTTAACATATTTTTTTAATGAGGAAAACCGCAACTAAAATTACTAAATTTAATCTCTGTTTAAGCTACACTAGGATACCAGTTTGTGTTTTATGTAGACATCACAAAGGAATTTAAACAAATAATTATTTAAATCACCTTACACAAAAATTAATAATGGTACCAATAAAATGAATGAAAATCACCAATTCCTGAATCAAATTCCCTTTGTTCAATATGCTTCCCAAGAATATAAGATTTTCTGCTAACATGGTGTCACACTGATATCAAAAATTTCACCTGGGGCTAGTCTATGCAGAAAGCAAGAGTCATTAGTCAAGGAAGACAAATTAACAGTCTCCAAATCCTTGACTTTGAGGGGTAGTGACTTTGCTTTCCACATAGACTACAGTCTTCACAAATGCAAGACTAAGATACAATGATAAAGATTAACACAGAAAATAACTGGTTTCTTCCTTGGAATTATAACTTGTCTTATAAGGAGAAATGTTTATCCGGAGATCTCTGGGTAAGCTTCTATGATCTTTGAACCCCTCAAAATGAATAACTGATACCGTGTATTTATGCATTCTCCTATGGAGCACAGTTCTTCTCAAATGGTTAAAATGTTCTACAATCAAGAAAAGGCTAACATAGTTCAAAAATTGTATTTCATAATAAAAATCCATGTCAAACAAAGCAGAACAAACAATTCTCCAGGTATCCATTTACTAGGTTATCTTAGTAACTTAAGAACACAAATTCCTTCCTAATCATATATTGATTTATCTCTGCCAATACTCTCTGATGAAACTCAGGGGCAATTTGTGAGAAAACTTTACAGCTTCAAAGTTATGGGTAATCCATGTCCAATGAATCTGAACATACTCATAAACCTATAAAATGCTGGTGTAATTAGCTGCTTTATTATCACATATGTCTTAAAACCAACTCTTACAAATTCCAAAATAAACCAATCAATTCTCATATTCCAGGATTTGAGAAAGTTTAAATTTAACTCTGGAATGCAGAGATTCTGACCCTTAAAAATAACATTTATATGCCAGATACTCTGTTAAGCATATGACATTTATTACTTTTTTTTTTTTGGAGACAGTGTCTCGCTGCATCGCCTAAGCTGGAGTGCAGCTGCACCATCTCGGCTCACTGCAACCTCTGCCTCCCAGGTTCAGGCAATTCTCCTGCCTCAGCCCCCTAAGTAGCTGGGATTACAAGTACATGCCACCATACCCAGCTAATTTTTTTTTTTTTTGTATGTTTTGTAGAGCTGGGGTTTTGCCACATTGGCCAGCCTGGTTTCGAAGTCCTGATCCACCTGCGTTGGCTTCCCAAAGTGCTGGGATTACGGCTATGTACATATTATTAATTCCTTTGTAAACTAAGGTAAATTTCACAGAACATAAAATTCACAATTTTAATGCATATAAATCAATGGTATGTGGTCCAAGCACAACGATGTGCAAATATTACCTCTATGTAGTTCTAAAACATTTTCATCATCCTAAGAAGACACTGTACTCATTAAGCAGCAGCTCCCCATTTCGCCTTCCTCTCACCATTCGCTTCTCTCACTTAACATAATGTTTTCAGAGTTCATCTATATTGCTGGATGTGTAAGTACTTCATTTTTAGAGATGAATGACATTCCATTTTATGGACATACAACATTTTACTTTTTCATTCCTGCTTGTAATTTGAGATTTGTAAGCTTCTCAAGCTTTCTGAAATTCATGCTTCCATCAAATATGGAAGCTTCTGGTAATTATTCCTTCAAATCAAATATTCTTTCCATACCTTTCTGTCTCTCTTCTCCCTCTGATGAATTCCTATTATGTGGATGTTGATATACTTGAGGGTGTCCCATAGGTCTCTTCAGGCTCATCTTAATTCTTTTTATCATTTTTATTTCTATGTTCTCCTGGTTTCCTTTAGGTTCTTCACCCATGTTTTTTTTTTTTTTTTTTTTTTTTTTTAAATTTTTAGCTTTTTGAGTAATTTAAGAGTTCATTTAATATCTCTGGTCTAGTAAGTCTAATGCTGAGGCTTCCTCAGAAGCATTTTTTTTTTTTTTTTTTTGAGACGGAGTTTCACTCTTGTTACCCAGGCTGGAGTGCAATGGCGCAATCTCGGCTCACCGCAACCTCCGCCTTCCGGGTTCAGGCAATTCTCCTGCCTCAGCCTCCTGAGTAGCTGGGATTACAGGCACGTGCCACCATGCCCAGCTAATTTTTTGTATTTTTAGTATTTTTAGTAGAGACGGGGTTTCACCATGTCGACCAGGATGGTCTCGATCTCTTGACCTTGTGATCCACCCGCCTCGGCCTCCCAAAGTGCTGGGATTACAGGCTTGAGCCACCGCGCCTGGCCTCAGAAGCATTTTTTTTAAACCTGTAAATATGTCATACTTTCTTGTTTCTGTGCATGCCTCGTAATTTTTCACTGAAAACTGAATGTTATAAACTGGCAATTCTGGCAACCAGAATCTGCCCCCTCCTTGGGGTTTGTTAGCTGCTAATAATAATATGGATTATGGCTCTTTTGCTTAGTGACTTTTGTAAACCATTTTTGAAAAGTCTGTATTCTTTGATCTGTGTGGCTACTGGAATCTATCTTCCTTCAGTGGTTAGCTAGTGTTTTGACAAAGATTTCTTGAACACCAGGAGCCAAAGTCGAAAAAGAACAGAGTATTCGCCTAGTCCTTGCACCCCGAGGCAATCCTTCAATACTTAACTGGGCCAATTAAAGCCCTTCCTTAGTCTTCACTTTCTGCTTGTACAGAGCCCAAGGTCAGCCAGAATGAAAGCTTAGGGTCATCTCTGATCACATGTCCAGTCCTGAGAATGTATATGGGTTTCTTCATACTTCAATATATACAGAAGCTTTAAAAATCCTGTTCTCTCACAAATCCCCTTTCTGGACCTTTTCCTTCTCATGCTTGACAATCTCTCTACTGCTTATCCCCCCTGTTATCCCCTTCCATATGCAGACAATACTTTTGCCTTCAAATGCTTTTGGGAAACACAACCCAGCAAGCCACTCCAGCCCCTGGAACACTAAGTTGGGCAAAAGGAAGGCAGAGGAACTCGCACAGGTCCTTCAGGCAGTCTCCAGACAGATGAAAACACACAACAGCAAGTCTTTAAGAAAAAGGTCTATATTAGTTCCCCTGGCACTAGCAACCTGCACCATGACCGCAGGTTGCCATCCTCCTACTTCTGAACTGGGAAGGGGGGAATGGTAAACAAGTTAAAACATCACAGCACTTTCTTAATGTAATATAGTGCTTCCTCCTTTGTTGAACTTTTTCCTTAAGTTTTGTCTAGATTTCAAAGTTCTGTGAAAGTTGAATGTGACAGTTTTTGTCAGCTTACTAGTTGCTTTTGTGGAGGTATGGAGACCTGGACTTCACTACTCCACAATTCTTAGTAATATCATTCCTATTACCTCCATTTTATTATGTAAGAAACAGACAAAATATTTCCCTGAGTCAAAGGAAATATTAAGTTGTGAAGTTGGGATTTCAAAATCTAGAACATCTGACCCGAGGGCCTACCACCTCAACTATTAATTATTTCCTTCCCGATAACAGAACTTTCTTTTTTCCTTTTTGTCCCCGCTTTTCAAGGTCTACTGTGAGCCTGTGAACAGAATTATTATTATTATTATTGTTATTATTATTTTTTTTTTGAGACTGAGTTTCGCTCTTGTTACCCAGGCTGGAGTGCAACGGCGCAATCTCAGCTCACCACAACCTCTGCCTCCTGGGTTCAGGCAATTCTCCTGCCTCAGTCTCCTGAGTAGCTGGGATTACAGGCACGCGCCACCACGCCCAGCTAGTTTTTGGTATTTTTAGTAGAGACGGGGTTTCACCATGTTGACCAGGATGGTCTCGATCTCTCAACCTCGTGATCCACCCGCCTCGGCCTCCCAAAGTGCTGGGATTACAGGCTTGAGCCACCGCGCCCAGCCCAGCTGAGTCTGTGAACAGAATTATTTTTAAAGCACTGTCTTCATGGTATCATCTCAAAATTGTTAAGTCCCCTTCAACAGAACTTTTAAATCCATGAGTAAGATGGCTACAAGTCACAATCCATTTACTGATGCTCTCAGAGAGACATACAACAAGAGTAGTTTTGTTCTCAATACATTCTATTTTTGTTTAAGCACTGCATTGTCAAAATTGCAATGGTTACAAAATTAAACATACTCTTAACATACAATCTAACAATAATGCTCCTTGATAGCTACCCAAAGGAGTTGAAAACTTATGTCCACATAGAAGCCTGGACATAAATGTTTGCAACAGCTTTATTTATAATTATTATAACCTGAAAGCAATCAAGACATTCTTCAATAGATGAATGGATAAATTGATATATCCAAACAATGGAATATGATTCCGCACTAAAAAGAAATGAACTATTAAGCCACCAGAAGACATGGAGGAACCTTAAATGCATACTACTAAGTGAAAGAAGCCAATCTGAACAGGCGACATTGTTTTTAAATTTTTTTAATTTTAATTTTCTTTTTTTTTCTTTTTACTTCTAGTAACACGACTGTGATTATATAGGCCATGTATTTTCACAATTCCAAATTAGATGACATTCTGGAAAAGGCAAAACTATGGAGACAGTAAAAAGATCAGTGATTGCCAGGAGTTTAGAGGGAAGCAAGAGATGAAAAGGCAGAGCCCAGAGGTCTTTTAGCCACCAAAACTATTCTGTATAAAACTATAAAGGTGAAGATGTCTTTATACATTTATCAAAACTCATATAATGCACAACACAGAGTGAACCTTAATGTAAACTACAGACTGGCTGATAATGCCATGTCAATGTGGTTCATCAGTTGTAACACTATACCACAGTGGTACAGTATGTTGATAACTGGGGGGCTAAGTGTACAGGCATAGAGGGGGCATGTTGAAACAGAGTCTTGCTCTATTGCTTCGGCTGGAGTACAGTGGCATGATCATGACTTACTGCAACCTTGATCTCCTCGGCTCAAGTGATCCTTCCAATTCAGCCTCCCCTGAAGCTGTGACCATAGGCATGTACAACCACGCTGGGTAACTTGGGTAACTTTTGTTTTTTGCTTTTTTTTTTTTTCCGAAACAAGTTTCACTCTTGTTGCCCAGACTGGAGTGCAATGGCACGATCTCAGCTCACCACAACTTCCACCGCCTGGGTTCAAGCCATTCTCCTGCCTCAGCCTCCCGAGTAGCTGGGATTTATAGGCATGAGCCACCACACCCGGGTAATTTCGTATTTTTGGTAAAGACAGGGTTTCTTCATGTTGGTCAGGCTAGTCTCAAACACTCAACTTTGGGTGATCTGCCCACCTCGGCCTCCCAATGTGCTAGGATTACAGGTATGAGCCACTGCACCCAGCCAACTTTTGGTTTTCGTAGACATAGGGTCTCAATATGTATTCCAGGCTGCTCTTGAACTCCTGGGTTGAAATGATCCTAACACATTGGCCTCCCAAAGTGCTGGAATTATACGTACAAGCCACTGTACTGGCCGGCCTCTCTGAATTTTTTTACTCAATTTTGTTGTGAATATAAAATTGCTCTTAAAAATAAAGTCTATTAAGTTTTTAAAATTGTAATTATAAATATATCACATTACTGCCTAATACAAAAAACTGAGTCAATCAAAATATTATTCTCTTTTATCAATCTTTCCTTTGGAGAAGGGACATACAGAGGTCCTTTCTTCCATAAACACATGTTTTTGTTTTGAGTCTTGCCCAGGCTGGAGTGCAGTGGCACAATCTTGGCTCAATGTAATCTCTGCCTCAATTCTCCCACCTCAGCCTCCTGAGTAGCTGGGATTTCACACATGCGCCACCATGCCTGGCTGAGAGAGAGAGAGAGAGAGAGAGAGAGAGAGAGAGAGAGAGAGAGTGTGTGTGGGTGTGTCTGTATTTTTAGTAGTGCTAGGATCATCACAGGTATGAGCCATCACACCCAGCCAATAAAATGTTTAATCAGAACTTTAATGAAATAGGATGGAGGTACTGAGTTTCTGAGTATCCTTTTTTTTGAGACAGAGTCTCTCTTTGGCACCCAGGCTGGAGTGCAGTGGTGCAATCACGGCTCACTGCAACCTCTGCCTTTCGGATTCAAGCGATTCTCGGGCCTCAGGCACTCAAGCAGATGGGATTACAGATATACACCACCACACCAAGCTAGTTTTTGTACTTTTATAAAGAAAGGGTTTTGCCATGTTGACCAGGATGGTCTCAAACCATGGCCTCAAGTGATCTAGCCACCACGGGCCTGAAAAAGTGCCGAGATTACTGCTGCACCTAGTCTGTGAATATCTTTAAATGAGATTATAAGATATTTGCCCTAGACCCAGTTTTCAGGAAGAAATATCAAAAGATAGATAATTCCTTTATTTCTTTTGACAGTATTTTGACTAAGTATTCCTAAATATTACTTGTGGTATTCAACAGGATCACCTTTCAGCCAGGTTTAATCACTGGAACAAGACTTAAGCCTTGAGTAAAACTCAAAGTATGCTGTGCACAGAAGACAACTGAAGAAAGTACAACAGCCAATATGTAAATAAATCAATGTTCACATTCATAATTTTTTTATTGTTTTTGAGACAAGGTATGGCTCTATTGCCCAGGCTGGAGTGAAGTGGTGTGATCGTGGCTCACTGCAACCTCTGCCTTCCAGGCTCAAGCCATCCTCCTACCTCATTCTCCCAAGTAGCTGGGACTACAGGTGTGCACCACTGTCTGGATAATTTTTCAATTTTTTGCAGTGATGAGATTTCACCATATTACCCAGGCTGGTCTCAAACTCGTGAGCTCAAGCGATCTACCTGCTATGGCCTCCTGAAGTGCTGGAGTTACAACATGAGCCACAGTGCCCAGGTTAACAATAATTGTTTAAATACAATTTACAATAAATTATTGCTTAACTAGACAAACTGCATAAAATCTATTTTAAATGATGACAGGCATTGTTTTTGTGAGGAAAGATGGAAACTCATTGCTATGGCTTGGATATCTGTCCTCCCAGATTTCATGCTGAAATTTGATCCCCAATGTTGGAGGTGGGGTCTAGAGAGAGGTGTTTGAGTCATGGGAGCCAATCCCTAATGAATGCCTTGGTGCAAGTGCCCTTTAGGTAATGAGTGAGTTCTCCCTCTATTGGTTCCTGCAATTAGTAAAAAAGAGCCTGCTACCTCCCCTCCTCCTCCCTCTCTCCCTCTCTCCCTCTCTTGCCACGTGATCTGCACACACAGGCTCCCCTTCTCCTTCCACCACGAGTGGAACTAGCCTGAAGCCCTCACGAGAAGCAGATGCTGGCACCATGCTTCTTGTATAGCCCACAGAACAGTGAGCCAAATAACCCCCTTTTCTTTATAAATTACCCAGCTCTAGGTATCCTTCTGCAGCAACACAAATGAACTAAGACACTCACTCTCACTTTCTTGGGGCCACAAATTGCTATGAAAAAGAACTTTTAAACTGTGCATACATGTGGATCTAGCAATTCTACCTCCAGGAAGTTAGCCTAAAGATTATAAATGTACACAGAGATATAACTAGACATTATGAACATGACTTTATCCATAATAGTGAAAATCTGGGAACAATCCAACATTCATCAATTGGGAGTTAATTATTAAAATCATAATAAAATGGAACACTAAGCAGCCATGAAAAAGTACAGTAGTGTTCAATGTATCAATTTGGTAGTAAAAAGAAAATATTATACAGTGGTATATAATTGGTTACTATGAATGTGCTCTGTGCAATCACAACAAACTGCTAAAACTATTAGAAAATAAAATTATAAAGGAATTTTAAGTTACAGAATTAAAAACTTACCCCAATATGCAATTATTCTGAGATCAGAAAATAAAGATTTGAACAAATTGCAATGTATTCATACAATAAGACACTCTACAAGCATTTAAGTAACGATGCAATACATTTACCAAACTGAAGAGATGTCCATGTTATATTGCTAAGCTACAAAAAATGTTATATAATATATACTGTAAGATTCCCTTCTTAAAATGAATTATCAACATGCCAATATACAAAAGACTAGGAAGATAAACGTATCACTGCATGGAATTACAGATTACTATTTTCTTTTTATTTATGTATATCTTCTCTATTTTGACAGTGAATATATACCTATTAGTAAAATAAAAGAATATCTCTTTTTTTTTTTTTTTTTTTTTTTTTTTTTTTTTTTTTTTTGTGAGATAGAGGCTCACTTGTTGCAAAGGCTGGAGTGTAGTGGCACAATCTCAGCTCACTGCAACCTCCACCTCCCAGGTTCAAGTGACTGTACTGCCTCAGGCTCCCGAGTAGCTGGGATTACAGGTGTCCGCCACCACAACAACAAAAATACAAAACTGATTTTTGTATTTTTTAGTAGAGACAAAGTTTCACCACATTGGCCAGGCTGGTCTCTAACTCCCAACCTCAAGTCCGCCTACCTTGACCTCTCAAAGTGCTTGCATTATAGGCATGAGCCACTACATCCAGTCCTAATGACTATCTTTTGTTTAAAAAAATTAACAAAGATTGTCATGCCTAATCTACTTTTAGTTAAAATTCTATACAAATAAAACTGGTGTTTGGGAAGTAGGAACACTTTCAGAACGGTAGAATAAGAAACTCTGAAAATCTACTCATCCATAAAAGCAACAAAAGCACTGGCAAAAACTATCAAAATCAACTTTTGGAACTTTGGAAATCAATTAAATTCTTTCAGCAATCCAAGAAGTGTTTCTTCAAGAAAGGCAAACGAATCTAGGAAAGAAAAGCAAGCTTGAGATGTCTGTGTTCACCCTAATCCCATCCCTCTCTCTCAAGTTCCTTAAAACCAAAGTCCCTGAAACTATTAACAGCTGTGAAAAACAACAGCTTAGTAGCCACTGAGCAAGGGGGTGGGTCCAGACTGCAGCACAATAGTGTGATCTTGGCTCATTGCAGCCTCTACCTCCTAGGTTCAAGTGATTCTTTGCTTCAGCCTCCCAAGCAGCTGGAATTACAGGTGTGCACCACCATGACTGGCTAAGTTTCGTATTTTTAGTAGAAACGTGGTTTCACCATGTTGGCCAGGCTGATCTCAAACTCCTGGCCTCAAGCGATCTGCCCACCTAGGCCTCCCAAAGGACAAAATACATTTGGAGGTCTGTTAAAGACTGATCACCTAAGCTGTCTGGCAAATTGCTGAAATGCTCCATTCTCAGGGCTTGTCTTTATCTGACCTGACTCAGAGATCACCCAGTGTCAACAACCCTGTATTCAAAGCATTTCTCAAAAACACTGAACAGCAATCCTTCCAGATCACAGCTACCTGAGGTGACATTATCAACTAGGGCTATAAAGAGGCTGATTGGAAACTTAAAAAAAAACGGAGAATGAGATGTCCATAGGGACTTTGGAAAGCTCCAAAATATTCCTGGAAATCTAGAAAGCCGTATGTGCAGGACTGAGCCATGCACAGGTCCAGGAGAAATCTGGGAAGGCTCTAATCACTCGCTGGCTGATTTTAAGGCTCTGCGGAAGCAGGAAGCGATAGTCAAGACAGACTGTAAACTGTGAAAGATGCCAGAAACTAGGCAATGGGCCACGTATTATATAATTCCTCTTGTGAGGTGGTCACAATTCCAGAAAAAGCAAATACAGAGAGACAGAAAATAGATTACTGATTGTCAGAGGTTGCGGGCAGGAGAAATGGGGAGTGACTGATAATGAGTATAGGGTTACATTTAGGGATGATTAAGAATTCTGGAATTAGATAGCAACTGGTAGTTGCACAACTTAAGAATACTAAAACCCACTAAATTACATGCTTTAAAAAAGTAACTTTTAGGCTGGGCGCAGTGGCTTATGCCTATAATCCTAGGACTTTGGGAGGCTGAAGTGAGATGATTACTTGACCCCAGGAGTTTTACACCAGCCTGGGCAACATGGTGAGACCCAATCGCTATAAAAAGTTTTTAAAAATTAGGCAGGCATGGTGGTATGTGTCTGTGGTCCCAGCTACTTGGGAGTTTTGAGCCCAGGAAGTCAAGGCTGCAGAGAAACATGTTCACACCACTGTTCTCCAGCATAGGTAAGAGTGAGACCTTGCCTTAAAAAACAAAACGAAATAACTTTTGTAATATGTATATTATACCAAAATAAAGTCATAAAATTAAAATCTTTAATCTGCTTTGTAAAAACCATAACCCAACATGGATGGATAACTATCATCTTTCCTCTAAATTTTTTACTGGCAATGTTCTGAGGAATTAGTCATTACGAATTTGAAAATGAAATAAGTATCCATACAATGTATATTTATGAAAACGTAAGGAATATTTATAGCTTTAGATCGTATTTCAATTTTCTAAGTTCTCTTTCAATTACATTTTATCACAGATAATTTTAGATGAAGTTTAAAGGTTCTTATTTTTAATAAGTTTCTTCCTGTTCACAAATATTTATGGGCGGACAATTATAAAAGCAATACAGGTGTACAGCAGAAGATACAGAAATAGAGAAAACACAAAGAAAAAACTAAAAATCACTCATATCACCATCCAGAAACCCAACCGTTTTTAACATTTTGGTCTAAAGCTTCCAGACTTAACTTTCTTTTCAAATGTTAACATAGTATAGAAGAACAATTTAAAAATACATGAATATAAGAAAACTAAAACATGTGTTCAATGCCTCAAATCCCCAAATGTTACTTACAGTTTTATCTCCAATAAAGGTAAGGTTTGTTCCATTCTCCTTAGCCTTTAAACAATAAAAAAAAAAAATTAATTAATTCAGAACTTCTAGTTTTTAGCTGCCCAAGTTTCTGTAGCGGCTGCCTGAGCCTGCTCCCCAGGTGCAGCAGTCCCTCCCTGGAGATGCAGCAAGCAAGGGCGGCTCCTGCAGCACCAAAGTTTTATTGTACTCTCAGAAATATATAATGAAAACAATTACCTCCTGTTTTTCTCCTAAAAGAGGCAGTCGATGCATAAAATCTCCAGAAAAGCTCTATAAAAGAAACACAAAACTAAAAAATTAAAGGTGTGTAAATACTAGAAGTAAACTGTAGCTCAAAACACAAAGAAATGGTTTAAACAAAACACTATACCCTAAGTAGTAAATATAACAACATAGCATCAGTAGACAAAACATTTCCAATGAACCACAAACAAGTGAATAAAACCCTGCTGGGAACTAGAAAACAGTATCAAACCAAAATGGCCATTCAGTTTTTCTATGAAAATAATAAACATTTAAGAATGACAAAGCCTTAGATATAGGATGTATGCTTATGATAGAAGAATCTTAGATCATTTCCCCTCATTCTACAGATAAGTAAAATGTGGCTCAAAAGTACAAAATTTTATACAAAGAAACAGAATTTAAACCTAAGACTCTTGACGCTTAGGTCTGCTGTCCCTTCTACCACACTACATTTCATGTCTGTAATAAACTACACTAATTATTTTTCTTACCAGTTATCAGTAGATGAGGCATTCTCCTTCCTAATAAGATTGTGTAATTCAACGCTGTTATATTAGACTGGAGGAGAGGAAATCTTACCAACAAGCCAGACCCTGGAAAAATTACAGCACTTCTCAAAGTAGTGAGCCTCAGGCATCTAGATTTAACAGGTAGCTTCCCATAATCAAATCCAACAAAGACCAATCAATCTTCCTAGTCTAACGTATAAATTTGGCAAACCAACAGAAAACATACATACTACAGATCGTTACATTGGTTCTAGCTTTCTCTTTCTACCATTCTGTCACCATTTTAAAGCTATTTTCTTTTCCCTCCAAGACCATAAAACCTAAGTTATATTAAGAGCTGAACTCTTCCTTCAATTACTGATTACTTCATCTGCTTATCAATTACCAATTTTTTTTCTTTGAGACTGAGTTTCACTCTTGTCTCCCAGGCTGGAATGAAGTGGCATGATCTCAGCTCACTACAACCTCCACCTCTTGGGTTCAAGTGATTCTCATACCTCAGCCTCCTGAGTAGCTGGGATTATACGTACTCGCCACCACACTCGGCTAATTTTTTTGTATTTTTAGTAGAGATGCGGTTTCACCATGTTGGCCAGGCTGGTCTCAAACTCCTGACCTCCGGTGATCCACCTGCCTTGGCCTCCCAAAGTGCTGGGAGGCAGAGGTTGTAGTGAGGCAAGATCGTTCCATTGCACTCCAGCCTGGGCAACGAGAGCAAAACTCCATCTCAAAAAAAAAAAAAAAAAAAAAAAAGGAAGGACAAGTAAAGATGATAAAGATGATAACTACTATAAATATTTTCAACACATATAAAATGTTTCTATCAAAAAATTGGTATTAGATTACTATTTCTAAGACAATAGAATTTCGTATCCAAATCTCCACTTACCTGAGGTAAGCATGAAAAATATAATTATTCACATCTTCCTCTTTCCACAAAATTAAGGTGTGAAATTGAACCCTAAGACAGTGACGATACATACCCTTCTGATTTCAGATCTATGGCAGTAAAACGTAAAAATCCTGATTTTTCTGGGAACATATGAATTAGATGAGGTGACCAGAGAATTTAAAATGTGAGGTTTTAAATGTCTATCAACAGATAAATGGAAACACAGTATGTGGAGATACATACAACAGAATATCATTCAGCCTTAAAAAGGAATGAAATTCTGATAATGCTACAACATGGATGAACCTTAAAAACATTATGCTAAGTCAAAGAAGTCACACAAAAAAGAACAAAAGTTGTATGATTCTACTTATATGAGGTATCTAAAATAGTCAAATTCATAGAAAGTAGAAGAGTGGTTCCTATGGACTTGGGGTTGGAGAATGGGCAATTATTATTTAATAGATATGAAGTCTGAGTTTGGGATGATAAAAGTACTAGAGATGGGGCTCGGCCTGTGGGCTCACGCCTGTAATCTCAGCACTTTGGGAGGCCAAAGTGGGTGGATCACTCAAGGTCAGGAGTTCAAGATCAGCCTAACCAACGTGGTGAAAACACAGAAAGAATTAGTCCAGCATAATGGTGTACACCTGTAGCCCCAGCCACTTGGAAGGCTGAGGCGGGAGAATTGCTTGGACCCAGGAGGTGGACGTTACAGTGAGCTGAGATAAAGCCACTGCACTCCAGCCTGAAGAACAGAACAAGACTCGACCTGAGCGGGGCGGAAAAAAAGTACTGGAGATGGGTTGATAGCTGCACAGCAATGTGAATATACTTAATGCCAGGGTATTACACACTTTAAAATGGTAAATTTTATGTAGTGTATATTTTGCCACAGTAAAAAAAATTGGGGGTTTGCTTTTTACACACAAAGGAAAGTACAACCTCTCTTTGATGAGATGAATATAAGTGGCTGACTATGTACCTATCAGAAGATGCTTCTAATTACTTCTACCAAAAGAAATACTTGAGGAGTGGGAAGTGGATATAGCCAAAAATATAGACATTCCATTTTTTACTTACTCTATTTTCCTCCAACCTTTTAGATTACCTGTGTTTTAAAGAGTTCACTGCAGTTCTGGAACAATTTTGATGATGTTTGATATTTCCCAGACAAGCCTCTTTTTTCCTTAAGTTTCTCCAAATATGACTCTACTTCTTCTGCCTGGAAAAAGAGAGAACACAGAGCAGTTAATTCACCTTTCAAAAATAAGATACTAAGAGCACAACAAATAGATCACCTATAGTACAAATACAATTTTGAGTTTGCTATTTCAAAAATGAGCAGCATCAGATAACAGCTCTACATAAAAGTATGTAAGAATCTAACATTATTAGACTCGTGTGTAATTCTAGTCTTTGGCTCACAAGACACAGTTCTACTAAAAATCCTGAGAAGACTGGGAAACTGCCAGCATCTAGAGGACTTTGTCACATTAAACATACTTAAAGAGTTTACCTGACTAAATTACCAACATCAGCAAAAAGATATTCACGCTCATAAGCTAAGATAGAACACAAAACTGTTGTAAGAATAGGACAATCTTTTAAAAAGTACAAACAGGGCCAGGCGTGGTGGCTCATGCCTGTAATCCCAGCACTTTGGGAGGCAGAGGTGGGAGGATCACGAGGTCAAGAGATCGAGACCATCACGGCCAACATGGTGAAGCTCCCATCTCTACTAAAACATACAAAAATTGGCTGGGCATGGTGGAGCATGCCTGTAGTCCCAGCTACTCAGGAGGCTGAGGCAGGAGAATTGCTTGAACCCAGGAGGCAGAGATTGCAGTGAGCTGAGATTGCACCACTGCACTCCAGCCTCGCGCATGGTGACAGAGCAAGACTCTGTCTCCAAAAAAAAAAAAAAAAGAAAAGAAAAGAAAAAAAGCAAATAGGGAGACGGAAACAGAATGGGAAAGGTCTGAAAAATTCAACTTGGAACTGCATTTTTTTTTTTTAACTTTTATTTAGGTTCAGGTATACTTTGTTATATAGGTAAACTCAACTCACAGGGGATTGTTGTACAGATTGTTTCATCACCCAGATACTGCCTAGTATCCTACAGTTATTTTTTCTGATCGTCTCCCTCCTCCCAACCTCCACCCTCAAGTAGGCCCAGTATCTGTTGTTCTCCTCTTTGTGACCATGTGTTCTCAACATGTGATGTATCGCTTTCTGTTCCTGTGTTAGTTTGCTAAGGATAAAGTCTTCCAGCTCCTTCTATGTTCTTGCAAATAAATCTCATTCTTTTCTATGACTGCATAGTCTGGCTGCATATGTACCACATTCTTTTTTATGGCTGCATATATACCACTTTTCATTTATCCAGTTAACCACTGATGGGCATTTAGGTAGATTCCATGTCTTTGCTATTGTGAATAGTGCTGCAGTGAACATATGTGTGCATGTGTCTTTATGGTAGAATAAGTTATATCACTTTGGATACATATCCAGTAATGGGACTGCTGGGTCAAATGGTAATTCTATTTTTAGCTCTTTGAGGAATTGCCACACTACTTTCCACTGTGGTTGAAATAATTTACACTCCCACTAACAACGTATAAGAATTCCCTTTTCTCTACAATCTTGCCAGCATTTGTTATTCTTCGATTTTTTAGTAATCGCCATTCTGTTTTGTTTGTTTGTCTGTTTGTTTTTCCAGACAGAGTTTCACTCTTGTTACCCAGGCTGGAGTGCAATGGCGCAATCTCGGCTTACGGTCGTTGAAGCCTTTCACAAGATCTAGGCAGTCAAAACTATTTTCATGGCCGCATGCAGTGGCTCATACCTGTAATTCCAGCATTTTGGGAGGCTAAGGTGGGTGGATCACCTGTGGTCAGGAGTTTGAGACCAGCCTGGCCAACATGGCAAAACCCCGTCTCTACTAAAAACACAGAAATTAGCCAGATGTGGTGGTGGACACCTGTAATCCCAGCTACTGGGGAGGCTGAGGCAGGAACCCAGGAGGCAGAGGTTGTGGTGAGTCGAGATTGTGCCATTGCACTCCAGCCTGGGTGAACAGTGAGACGCCGTCTGAAACAAAACAAAACAAAAACTATTTTCATAGGTCGGCATGGTGGTTGACGTCTGTAATCCCATCACTTTGGGAGGCTGAGGCAGGCGGATCACGAGGTCAGGAGTTCAAGACCAGAATGGCCAACATGGTAAAACCCTGTCTCTACTAAAAACTATAAAAATTAGCTGGGCATGGTGGCTCGTGCCTGTAATCCCAGCTACTTGGGAGACTGAGGTAGGAGAATTGCTTGAACTAGGACCAGGGAGGCATAGGTTGCAGTGAGCCAAGATCATGCCAATGCATTCCAGCCTGGGCTACACAGCGAGACTCTATCTCAAAAAAAACCCATTTAACAGTAATAATAGTATGCTATTTGACTTGGAATGATATTATGAAAGAAATGGTGGGTAAAACTGCTGCCTCTTATCATGAACTAAGGCAGTGGCACTTAATTGTACCAGCAGTCATATTCTTCATAGACATAAACTGGCAATTTTTTAAAATGCCAGGGGCTACATTAACTATAAACTACCATTATGTTACTATATTACTATAAACTACTATTACTCAGACTTGGTTATTTTAGAGATATTTCTCTGGAAACAGGCAATGGAGGGTGTCACCTCCAGGAAGATAACTGACATTATTCATTGCCAAAATAAAATTTGAGATTTCTAGCAAAAACTGGAATTTTGAATAACTTGGATCTGCTACATTGAATTTAATGACTTCTAAAACATAAGAACCTAATGGTGAGATGAAGAGGGCAGGGGATAGTTATGCACAATGTAATTTTTAGCTAAATGTAAAATGAGTTAATATTTAGAAAACGTATATAATTCAGTCAACCACTATTTTCTAAATAACCAATAAATGATGCTACAAGATCACTCATGGGTAAAAGACACATTCATGGACAGGTACGGTGGCCCACACTTGTAATCCCAGCACTTTGGGAGGCTGAGGTGGGTGGAGCATGAGGTCAGGAGTTTGAGACCAGCCTGGCCAAGATGGTGAAACCCTGTGTCTACTAAAAATACAAAAATCAGCCAGGCATGGTGGCATACGCCTGCAATCTCAGCTACTCAGGAGGCTGAGGCAGAAGACTCAGGACCCGGGAGGTGGAGGTTGCAGTGAGCCAAAAGTGTGCCACTGCACTCCAGCCTGGGTGACAAAGCAAGACTCTGTATATAAAAAAAAAAAAAAAAAAAGACACGTTCATACCAGTGGATTTTTTATTAGAGTTCATCAATATTTCAGATTCCACATTGCAACTAACCTTTAAAAACTCCCACTTGTTAAATTTTGGCATAGAATCAAAAAAGAATACTCTCAGTTATCTGAAAAGGCCATTAAAATACCATTCCTTTTCCCAACCATGTATCTGTATTAGGTTACATTTTCTACATGTACTTCAATCAAATTATTGCAGCAGACTGAGTGAAGGAGGGGATATAAGAATCCAGTGCTCTTCTGTTATGCCACATAGTAAACAAATTTACAAAAATGCAAAACAATGCTATTCTATGTGGGTTTTTTTGAAAACTATATTAACATGTAAGTTTATTATTGCTACTTTAAAATTAATTAATAAATATTTTTATATTTTCTCGGTTGTAATTTCTAAAAGCATAACCTACATGCTCAAAGGCTTTCTTTTTTTTTTTTGAGACAGAGTCTTACTCTCTCGCCAGGCTCCAGGCTGGGGTGCAGTGGGGCTATCTCAGCTCACTGTAACCTCCACCTCCCGGGTTCAAGCAATTCTCCTGCCTCAGCCTCCCGAGTAGCTGGGACTACAGGTGCATGCCACCACACCCAGCTAATTTTTTTATTTTTAGTAGGGACGCGGTTTCACCATGTTGGCCAGGATGGTCTCAATCTCTTGACCCCATGATCCGCCCACCTCGGTCTCTCAAAGTACTGGGATTACAGGCATGAGCCACTAAGCCCGGCCAAGGCTTTCTGGAGTCTGCAATAATTTTCACAAATACAAAAGTTCTGAAACCAAAAAGTTGGAGAATTGATGGTGTGAAAATTGGGAAGTATGCATTCTCGTTTTAGCTCTCCTCCTCTATAGCTACACAATACTCTTTCCTCTAGAAAATTAAGAGACTGGAATTAGATAACCACTAAGGTCCAAGAAAAGTCTGTAATTTTATGTTCCTTACCTTGAAGTTATAGATTTCATTGTAACAATCAGCACTTTTCAGATACCAGGTTATATTCAAAGACAGTTCACAAGGTTCTCCATCAACTATAAAAGAAGAAATCTTTGTGAACAAAAGATAATTCCTCAACAAAACAGTTTTCCTAAACTGTTAACCTGCATCCTATTTATTTCCTATCCTAAACGGAGATACTCAAAGACCATCCTTTCTCCAAACATAAGGTATTGAAATCATACATGCAAGAAAGAACTGGATATTCAGATAAAAGTATTGTTGTTCATAGAAAAACAGCAGGTAAGCAAAGCAGTTTTTAATTTCTTGAAACTATGGATCTATTTTTATGCCATAAAGTCATAACTTTTGGATCTCTACTGGGAAAAACCTCAGCGTGATAAAGCAGTCCTAAATTAAAGCCAGTATATTATCAGTTAAGTTTTTATTGAGCAGGCTGGGTACGACAGCTCACAACTATAACCCCAAAACTTTGGGATGCCAAGGCAAGGTGATTGCTTGAGCCCAGGAGTTCAAGACCACCCTAGGCAACATAGTGAGAACTCATCTTTACAAAAAATGCTTAAAAAGCTAGGCGTGGTGGCACATGCTTGTAGTCCCAGCTACTCAGGGGAGGGAAACAGGAGGATCACTTGAGCCCAGGAGGTCAAGTCTGTAGTGAGCTATATAATCCCACTGTACTCTAGCCTGGGCGACAAAGCACGACCCTGTCTCAAAAAATATAAATAAATAAATACTGAGTAGAGCACAAGTATACAAAGGTATAATGGCACACTGTTAGGCCAGATAAACAAGTAGAAACAAATTATTAAAAACCAAAATGCTGGACGTGGTGGCTCACACCTGTAATCCCAGCACTTTGGGATGCTGAGGCAGACAGATAACAAGGTCAGGAGTTCAAGACCAGCCTGAGCAACATGGTGAAACCCCATCTCTACTAAAAATACAAAAATTAGCCAGGCGTGGTAGTATGTGCTTGTAATCCCATCTACTCAGGAGGCTGAGGCAGGAGAATCACTTCAGCCCGGTAGGCAGAGGTTATAGTGAGCCAGGATTGTGCCACTGCACTCCAGACCGGGCAACAGAGCAAGACTCCATCTCAAAAAAAAAAAAAAAAAAAAAAAAAATCCCTTCAAAAGGCTAGTTGGAGAGATAAAGAATAACATTAGAAATGCATGATACAGGGCAATATTCACAAATGTTGAATGGTGTTAAATGATGATATACATAATAGTTCCACTGACAGCAAAATTCATATCTTGGACCTTGAAAGACACCAAGATAGAACAGAAAGAACAATGAACGAAAAGTAAACATGGCTGCGGAAGGTAGAAATGGCAAAAGCAAAGGTAAGAGTATCAGAATTTTTTTTCAAAGCCTACCTTAAAAGAGGCTTCAAGGAACCTCATGTTATCATGGAAGCATCATAAAACTCAATAAACACAGTTTGGAACACAGCAGTGTAATGGATCAAGACATTATTCTGAAGACTTGGGAAGGTAAATCTGACTATACAACTGATTAGCTGGAGCAGTCAGTATTCACTTTTATCTCTGATTCTAGCTATGGAATAGCTACTTTATACAAATGTAACAAAAATAAACATGACTGCGTTTAGGAATCTACTTTTGGTTCACAACAAAAGAAACAACCTAATTATAAACTTCCTTTTTTCTTTCTTTTAAACTGTTTTCTCAAACTAATTTTTAAATGACCAACACATTTTCAAAGGACTCTATTAGAATGTTAAAAAAATCTGACCCATCATCAGAGTAATGCAAAGCAAAAAAAAAAAAGAAAACTGAGCCCAATTCTACCCGTTGGATAGAATTTATGGAAATGATAAAAAGGATATGAAAATTGGGCTATGAACTATTCAGAAGAATCCATACAGAGACAAGATTAACTAATTAAAAGCCAGTAAGAACACAACCCCCAAACAGGAGACTTGTCAGGAAATATGGCTGCAAAAATACTGCTGTTTACGTTAAAAGACAACATTTAGAACTTTAAATGAAAGGCCCTAAGAGACAATAAAAATGGTCCCAGCTATTCCATGGGAAACTATATACCATCACCAAAAAAGTACAAAATCAAAGACAACTGCTAAATATGAGAAAGCACAGAAGTAACAAAGAAAAACAGAATGTAAAT
This sequence comes from Saimiri boliviensis, assembly GCF_048565385.1. Lineage (NCBI taxonomy): Eukaryota > Metazoa > Chordata > Mammalia > Primates > Cebidae > Saimiri > Saimiri boliviensis. The sequence continues at coordinate 83,758,450 of NC_133450.1, read as the reverse complement.
TTTAAAGTGCCTCAGGCCGGGCACGGTGGCTCACACCTGTAATCCCAGAAATTTGGGAGGCCCAGACAGGTACATAAATTGAGGTTCAAAAGTTCAAGACCAGCCTGGCCAATATGGTGAAACCCCACCTCTACTAAAAATACAAAAATTAGCCAGGCATGGTGGCACACGCCTATAGTCCCAGCCACTCTGGAGGCTGAAGCAGGAGAATTGCTTGAACCTGGGAGGCGAAGGTTGCAGTGACCCAAGATTACGCCACTATACTCTAGCAGCAAGACTCCCCCAGAAAACAACAACAACAAAAAAATGAAGTGCCTCAAATCCTTCAAAAACAATGAAATATAAACACTTCAGAATAGGCAGCTGGGGCCAGGGAAGGCGGCTCAAGCCTGTAATCTCAGCTACTCGGGAGGCTGAGGCAGTAGAATCACTGGAACCTGGGAGGCGAAGGTTGCACTGAGCCAAGATTGCACCACTGCATTCTAGCCTGGGTGACAGAGAGAAACTCCCATCTCAAAAAACATAAATAAATAAAATAAAATGCAGTTGGTTTAATTTGACAAAACACTGTTAGATCAAACAACAAGTGAAAAAAAGACTGGACCTAATAAAAGAATAGAACAGCAAACAGGCTGTCATGCTATTCCAAAAGATAATGGTTACGAGGTTACCTAGGTTACCTATTAAACCAATCTCACAAGGCCACTGTCAGAGTAGATTTGATCCAATCAAATGTAAGCCATTGGTCAGGAGATTATATATTCATGGACATAGCATATTCTTCAGAGAAATTCTACCAGCTGCTTTCACTCCCACTAGAATGCAAACTCAATGAGGAAAGAACATTTTTCTATCACTTCCCTGCTGTCTATGTAATAAATAATTAATAATCACTTACTTGAAACAATTGAAAGAAAATAATCCAACTATGACTTATTATTTCGCAATTTCATGAAGAGTATGCATAGTATCACACGTTGAACATCAACATTTTTATCCCTCATCTAGAAATAAAGCTGTCCATGAGTGATCATTCTCTAAATTAAAGCCAGTTTCAGAACTAAAAGGAGAACTAAAAAGAAGCTTTTATTTAACAGACGATGGGATACTTTAGATTCAGACACAGTCATTTTTCCACTAGACAAACTAGTTTTGTTCTACATAATCCCTGTTTACTGATAATATCTGAGCTTCCTCCTCTGAGGCAGTAAAATATTCCTTTTGTAAATATAAAATCTACTAAATAATCACTTCACAGCCAATGGCCTGACAAAGCTAGGTCATGTTTTCAGTAAACATTTAACAAGCACACAAAAGTAAAACCTCTTTAGTCTACACAGAACAGAGTAAAACAACCATGCAGAGAATCACCCAACATAATCACAGTCACGCACTGCGTAACATTTCGGTACATGAAAGACTACATATACAATGGTAGTCCTATAGAACTGTAATATCGTATTTGTACTCTACTTTTCTACATCTATAAATATGTATATCTACGTTTTAGATACACAAAACTTACCATTGTTTTACAAGCGCCTCCAGTATTCAGTAGAGTAACATGTTATACAGGTCTGTAGCCTAGGAGCAACAGGCTGTACCAGGGTAGTACCACCCAGTTTTTACTCTATGATGTTTGCACAATGACAAAATCACCTAAGGATGCTTTTCACAGAATGTATCCATTGTAAATGTAATTCAACTGAGACGTGATTGTATCAATTGTAAATGTAATTCAACTGAGACGTGATTCAATGTAATATATACAGGATATATGCTAATATATACATTACATGTTTTCATTTACTGAATATATATTATATATAACATATATATGCTAATATATAATGTATACATAGTGTATATGTACGCAGTGTAAACACCAGAAAAACAAGAGAAGAAAATAAAGTTCACACGAGTATTTTGAAGATGATTTGGTGAAAGGGCTTTTTAGTTATACTAAAAATATTTATACCTAGATAATGCCATACTATTAGATTTCAGAACTAAGGAAATGAAAAAATTTAGGTAATTTAAAACTTTTGGTAATTTAAAAATTTGCCTATAAATTTTTAAAATTCAAATTAAAACTTCATGAAATTCAAAAACTCACATTTCAGGAAGATAGTGGTATTTCTGAAGAGGATCTTTCCAAAACTAAAATAATTTTTCCCCTGCAAAGATACAGGAAACATAATTAGCCTCAGATGGCTTCAATTCCCAAGGCATAATTTAACTATCTAAGGCTGCTAGAAATCCTAACTTAACTTAAATGTTTATGGGATGTAACCCTTAATCAGTTCATTCTTTTTACTCAACAATCACTGCCCAGAATAACCAACCATTTTTTCAAATGAACTATGTGCAGATAACCAATTTTATTTTCAAATCTATAAAGACTAAATTATTAACCATTTTAGTGACAAGTAAAAACCTAATTGAAAATATGAAAAATCTTCGCCAATGAACTAAAGGTATGTCTGCCATATATAAAAGTCCAAACACGATTTGGACATTACAATCAGTGAGACAGCAGAATGAAACAAAAAGGCCAATGTAGGTTTAATGGAAGTAACGCTTTTCAGCATTTCGTCACTGCTTCTGGTTTTTGCCTGCTCGCAGGACTATACCTGTTACTGAAATAAGATTTAAAATGGGTACGGGGCAGAAAGGTTCAACCCATATAGCTAATTGTCCAAATAAAAGACTAGCCTTACCACATTAAATTTTAAGTGCCATTTCTTGCGTTTTAACCACTCCCATGTTAAACACACTTTAAAAATCTCTATGGTTTCTAGTCACACAGTAAAGCTTAGAATAGCCATTGCAAAAGTTGAAGCGAAGTCGAACGATCTCTCAAGTAGAATTAATCAGGGACCAAAGAAGTGCAGAGGAAAAAAAGAAAGAAATGAATACTCCTATTTACATATCTCTCTTATCCAACCCGGGATTACAGGATTCTGATACAGGATTCTGTGAAACAATCCGAAAGACAAACCACTCTCCGTCTGTACATCTAGTTTACATTTCAAGGCAGGCACTGAAAGTTCTGCTTTTCTGAGGAGAAACCGTTCCACCACTCCTTTCTGTTACTGAGATAGCCCTGATATTCCCCTCCAGCCTAACCACAAAAGTGCGCGGCTTTCCGCTCCAGGTAGGTGAGTCCCAGTGGGCCAATGACACAGACCTTCCCGGCAACCCCACCCCTTTTGAAAAGACTTTTGCGGAACATTCATGGACCCCTTGGGCCGCCGTAGCCCCACCCCTTACTCCTCTAGGTTCAGACGCCAGTGAAGTGAATACTCACCGACGGTATCGGAATGTGCCATTTGGACCGGTCGGCAGCAGCCACCGGTGCCGGTCCCGCACTGAAAAGCGACAGTGGGGACGGCTGAGCTCCCAGAAGCAGAAGGATGACAGGGAACACCTGAAGGCACGCAGCCGCCGCCATCTTCACAGCCGTTGAGTGCCTACCGAAAGCATTTCACCTTCTTCCGGTTCGTCCCGCCTTCTTCCGGCTCTGCTCTCAGGGCGGGATCATCCGGGTCCTGGAAACCTCGCGGTTTTTGTTTGCCGTGTGAACTAGCGACCCCTCCCTCACACAGTCGTCTGTGCGCCTCGAGACTTTGGACCTACAGCGCAGGCGTCGTCCCGTTGGAACCTGGTCAGCTGGGTTAGGGAGATCACCAGATGCCATCCTGTCCTGGGTCTTTTCTCTCTCCCGACCCTTAGAGGGTTGGGGGACCAGGCAGACACCCCGTGCGGGAGTTGTGTCTCTACTTCTCCCGCTCCGCCCCAGCTCCTCATCCCTTCTAAGTCTGTCAGACTTTGGGGCCAGAAAGTCTAGAAAAGCCCTAAATCTGGCTACCTAATTGGCATCTAGTAGTGAGTTCTCCGGTGTGGGTGGTATTTAAGCAAAGGCTGGAATTCGGCGGTGGTGGAGTACACGCGATTCCTGGACTGGGTGGTGTACATTCGAAGACACCTTGTAGTCCTGAGGAGTACGATGCTGCAGTAGAATCTGGCCGGTGACCTAAACTCCAGCACAGACTGGGCCGACACTTCCCACTCTTCACCGAAAACTGGTACAGAGAGGGTCCCGTGGCGTGACCCCGCCACTGAGGTAGACCTGCAGATGCTTCGTCCCGACCAGGGGCCGTTTCGGCATTTTCTGGTTCTCACGCTCTTGATTTTTACCCTCTACGGTTTATTGCTTACCCTCCCTCACCACCGCACTGACAGTTTCGGTTCCTAACAAAAGCACTTTCCTCCTCAGCCACCCATAATCAAGACAAATTTGCCAAATAAATCTTGTAGAAACGCCAGTTTGGGCCTGAAAAATTCCAGGAGCAAGACTTAAGGTCTGTCACTCCATGGGGATCTGGAGGGGGACTCCCTTCCCGGAAACTTGAAGGTGAAGTGCTGGATGTAATTTTAGAAGGACAGCTAATTGGCTTTTTAAAAAGATCGCCCAGGGCCTTGGCCTAAGAGCTGGAAGCTGTTCGGAGTGATAGAGAAGCCATGGAAGCAGCTGAGAAGGAGGAAATCAGGTAAAGGCCAAGTGCTCCTGCAGTGACTGACCCCAGGGTCCCCAGAAACGGGGTAGTACCTGAAAACATTTTGGCTTTGAAGATTTCATTGATTTTTTTTAAATTGCACTTCTTATTTGCATGTTTGGTATTTGCTCACCTTTATCTTTTCTCTCAGTTTGCAGGGAGTTAGTCGATATTAATAGCCTCTCGTAAAATACTTTCAGGATGGTTAAATAGGCCAGGTGCAGTGGCTTACGCAAGTAATCCCACAGCATTTTGGGAGGCCAAGGCGGGAGAATCACTTGAGTCCAGGAGTTCGAGACCAACCTGGGCAATCTAGGGAGAACCCCACCACCACCACCGGCCCTCCCCTCCAACTCCTGTCTCTGCAAAAACAACAACAACAACAACAAAAATGCTGGGACTGGTGGCACACACCTGTAGTCCCAGCTACTTAGGAGACCAGTGGAGGATCCCTTGAGACCAGGAGTGAGCTGTGATCTTGCCACTGCACTCCAGCTTGGGCAATAAAGTGAGACCCTGTCTCCAAAAAAAGAGGATGGTTAAATAACATTAACAGTGGAAACGTTGCAATGTGAACTCGTAACACGTGAATTTCAGGCATGTTGCTTTCCAAGTTCAGCTACAACCACCTCTTTCTATATCATCCCAGAGTTAACTCTTCAAAGCTGGAAAGAGGAAACAGAAGATTCTCCAATCTTTGTGCACTTGATTAACATAAACTGGGCCGAGTTGCTCATACCTGTAATCCCAGCACTTTGGGAAGCCTAGGTGGGCAGATTGCTTGAGCCCGGGAGTTCAAGACCAGCCTGGGGCAACATGGTGAATCCCTGTCTCTACAAAAAAAAGTTTTTAATTAGCCAGATGTGGTGATGTGGCCCTGTAGTCCCAGCTACTTAGGAGGCTGAGGCTGTAGGATAGCTTGAGCCCAGGAGGTGGAGGTTGCAGTGAGCTGAGATCACGCCACTTTTCTTCAACCTAGGCGGCAAAGCAAGATCCTGTCTCAAAAATACTTTTAAAATAAACTGACAAAGACTGAGTTCAATGAAGGATAAACAGTTTTTTAGTATGGCCAAGTGTATCTGCCTAGGCTTGTTTTTTTCGTCTGTTGTGTTCAGTCATAGCTTTCTACATAATCAAGAACATGCTGACTACAGATGCGGTCACAGCAGTGCCTGAAAACCAGTGTTATTTTTTTCTGCTTATAATCTGTAGTTGTTTTAATCAGATGGAAGGTAGTTTAAATATGTGTACTCAAACTACAATATACGTACATCTTGTTCATGTTTTATTCCAGATATAGCTCTTTTGGAAACTTGGTTTTAAAAAACTTTGGACCTTAGATTGTCACCTTATCCTTAAAAAAAAGAGATTTCCCCTCTGCATCTGTTCTGTTCTTATTCTAGCACCTTGCACCTCTGTTAAAGCATTTGTCAGCTTGTATTGTTATTGCTGGTAAAACACTCGAACACTGTCCGTATCTTCCCCAGAGCCTATAACCCAGGAAGAATATTCTGAAAATATATTTTTTTAATAAATCAGTCAGTGGGTTGTGGTTGTTAGTTTGTCTGGTTGGTTGATTTTGGTTTGGCTCCCTCAGGTTTTACTTTTGCAGTCATAACCTTCAGTACTATTTCCAAAAAATATGTCCTCATAAGTGACAGTGCTCTTTTCCCATTACTTTCAGAGTAATCCCAGAACTTGATGTTTTGTCGTTTACCTCAGAGGATTTACGAAAGGTTATTATTCCTGAAGCATAATGTGCTATTATGATATACTATGGCCGTGAGACAGTTTTGCTTTGCAGAATAGACTCCAAAGGTTTATTTCGCATGTTCATACTATAGTTAGAGAAGGTACAAAAATTGGACTCACAAACCCTGTGTAAAATAAATCTCTCAAAATATCTTTTTATTTAGTGTCAAAGATGAAGCTGTGGATAAAAACATTTTCAGAGACTGCAACAGGATCGCATTTTACAGGTAAGGAAAATAAATATAGTACCTACATGAAATATTACTGACAATATTTCAAAATTGATGCTTAGTAAATTTTCGAAAACTGATAGACTTTCCAAAGAAAGGATAATTAAATAATTAAGGAAATCATCAGATGGCTCACTTTTTTTTTTTTTTTTTTTTTGAGACGGAGTTTCGCTCTTGTTACCCAGGCTGGAGTGCAATGGCGCGATCTCGGCTCACCGCAACCTCCACCTCCTGGGCTCAGGCAATTCTCCTGCCTCAGCCTCCCGAGTAGCTGGGATTACAGGCACGCGCCACCACGCCCAGCTAGTTTTTTGTATTTTTAGTAGAGAAGGGGTTTCACCATGTTGACCAGGATGGTCTCGATCTCTCGACCTCGTGATCCACCCGCCTCGGCCTCCCAAAGTGCTGGGATTACAGGCTTGAGCCACCGCGCCCGGCCTAGATGGCTCACTTTTAACCTTATACATTTACTCCTGAAGTATTTAAATTTTTCAGTAAACAGCTATTTTATTTTAAAAGCCAAAATAGTTTTAAACTAGTTTTTAAATGTTAATGCTTTGAATAGATAACACTTTTACATGGTTCAAAAATAATATCAAGATATATACATTGAAAAATGTTACTTCCACTCAGTCCTCATCTTGTTCCAAGTAATCAAATTTCTTCATTTTTTGTTTATGCTTCTAGTATTTTTTTGTGAATATATGTATTTTTATATTATTCCGTCTTTTTTTTTATCACCCCTTTCTTATACCAAATAGGTTTTTTTTTTTCCTGCTGTATAGTTTGTTCTGAGGAGCAATTCGTATGAGTACATGGAGATTGTTTCCTCTTTTTACAGCTGCATAATATTCCATTGGGTAGATGTACTATTAATATAATTTATTCAATCTGTCTCTTATTGCTAGGCCCCTGGGTTATTTTTAATCTATTGCTAAAATAACACTACCGCAATGAAGAGCTATACATAGGTCATTTTCTACACATGGAGGTGTATTTATAGGATACATTTCTAGAAGTGGGATTACTGGGTCAAAGAGTAAATGCATTTGAAATGTGTTAACTATTACCAGATTTCCCTTTATGGGAATTATACCATTTGTATTCCTATCACCATTATATAAGATTGCCTGGCCGGGTGCGGTGGCTCACGCATGTAATCCCAGCACTTTGGGAGGCTGAGACAGGCGGATTATCTGAGGTCGGAAGTTTGAGACCAGCCCGACCAACATGGGGAAATTGCATCTCTACTAAAAGTACAAAATTAACCAGGCACAGTGGCCCAAGCCTATAATCCCAGCTACTCAGGACACCGAGGCAGGAGAATTGCTTGAACCTGGGAGGTGGAGGTTGCAGTGAGCTGAGATGGCACCATTGCACTCCAGCCTGGGCAGCAAGAGTGAAACTGCATCTCAAAAAAAAAAAAAAAAAAATTGCCTGTTTCTCCAGGGCTGCAAAAAATACATCTTTAAAATCTTCATTTTAAAAAAATATCTTCTTTTTTTTTTTTTTTTTTTTGAGACGGAGTTTCGCTCTTGTTACCCAGGCTGGAGTGCAATGGCGCGATCTCGGCTCACCGCAACCTCCGCCTCCTGGGTTCAGGCAACTCTCCTGCCTCAGCCTCCTGAGTAGCTGGGATTACAGGCATGCGCCACCATGCCCAGCTAATTTTTTGTATTTTAGTAGAGACGGGGTTTCACCATGTTGACCTGGATGGTCTCGATCTCTTGACCTCGTGATCCACCCGCTTCGGCCTCCCAAAGTGCTGGGATTACAGGCTTGAGCCACCGCGCCCGGCTTAAAATGTCTTCTTTTATGTGATCTTGAAAGTGAAATCATCAAAAATTATCTAGTGTAGCTTTCTTTTTTTTTTTTTTTTTTTTTTTGAGACAGAGTTTTGCTCTTGTTGCCCAGGCTGGAGTGCAATGGTGCAATCTCAACTCACTGCAACCTCCTCCTCCCGAGTCCAAGTGATTCTCCTGCCTCAGCCTCCCAAGTAGGTGGTATTACAGGCATGCACCACCACACCTGGCTAATTTTGTATTTTTAGTAGAGACAGGTTTCTTCATGTTGGTCAGGATAGACTCAAACTCCCAACCTCAGGTGATCTGCCCACCTCTGCCTCCCAAAGTGCTGGTATTACAGGTATGAGCCGCTGCACCCAGCTAGTATAGCTTTCTAATGTATTCACTCTCTGTTCTATAGGAAGAAAAGCATATTATTTTAATTCTGAACAGATATCTAGAGAGAAGTCTACAGTGAATGCCTGGTGACCTTGTTAAACTACTAGATTATATTGAATTCCCACTGCAAATTGTTGAGTACTATTAAAGTCCATTAAAGTGGAAAGAGGGAAGGAAATTAGCAAGCTCACAAATGTCATCTATGAAAATTGCCCAACCTTCTCAATAAAGGATACAAGATGTCATCCTTTGAGCAATGTTATATTAATCACTTTTATTAGTTTTCTTACTAATACTCATCTTAATAGCACTCTAATAATAAAGTTTCTGATTAGTACTTTATTGTAGTACCAGTATGGTTTGTGCCCTGAAATTCACTGAATATCAGAGTGAATTTTAATGACTTCCACATATCAGTCTGTTAGATATTGACAATCACAAATAATTATCAAACATCTGTTTACTATGTATCTATAGGCGTCAGAAACAGTGGCTTTCCAAGAAGTCCACCTATCAGGTATTACTAGACTCAGTCACAACAGTTGAAGACAGCACCAGGTTCCAAATCATCAATGAAGCAAGTAAGGTGAGATGGAAGTATTTTCTACAGAGAATAATTTGTGTCTGTATTTATTGGGGCTGAATGAAGTAAATTTCCACAAAAGCCAATTAAAGCCATGTGTGCTTCAAAAATAAACCTAATTAGAAAAGGAATATTGGCCTTTTAGTGATTAGTGGCTCACACCTGTAATCCCAGCACTCTTGGAGGCAGTGTCGAGCAGCTTGCTTGAGCCCAGGAGTTTGAGAACAGCCTGGGCAACATGGCAAAACCCATCTCTACAAAAAGTACAAAAAATTAGCCAGGCACAGTGGTGCATGCCTGTAGTCCCAGCTACTCGGGAGGCAGAAGTGGGTGAATCTCTTGAGTCAGGGTGGTCAAGGCTGCAGTGAGCCGTGATAGTGCCACTGCACTCCAGCCTGGGTGACAAAGTGAGACCCTCTCTCAAAAAGGAAAAGGAAAGAAAATGAATGTCATCTTTTTATATCTATACTAATAATACTATAATAGACATATGAATATCAGTTTACATTGCCTGTGTATCAGATGTTTTCCTAAATGTTTGACAAACGCTATTTCCTTTAAATTAGTCTTCATAACACATCTAAGAGGTACATTATGTTGTCCCCAATTTTCAGATAAGAAAAATGAAGTCTAGAAAATTACTTGCCCTAAGTCTCATATTTAGTAACCCAAATTTTCTCCTGCATCTGTCAGACACTACCCACATGCTTTCTAACACTATTACACAGTGCACATGCAGCCTGAGCAAGGTACAAATTCAGTGTATGTCCAAATCTCAAAGTGCAGGTGAGCTGGGGGAACAGGACAGGCAAAGGGACTATGCAATTGAAAGCCTAAGTAACAGTGTTCTGTCACCTGAGCTACTTCACTAGTAGGTTACCTAGTTAATGCCTTCTGAGAGGGTTACAGAAGTATATCTTAAGTGCTTTATCTCACCAGTGAAGTTGTCATGTTACTTTAGATGGGCCAGTCATAGAAGAAGCACTATGGGCTGTGCTAGGAAGTGTGACTGTGCACCACTACCTGATGCCCTCAACCTGACCCTCACTTCCAGATCCTCCCTGCATTCTAAAGGCATCCTAAGTTTCTAAGGCCTTTCAGACCAATCTGACTTAACTGGTGGTTCATATCACTGAAAGACAGTTAAGGCCATCAGGTCTGGGTCCCCTAGCTGCTTGGATAATAACTGCACCACCTCACTAACAAGTCCTGGGTCTGGGAAGCTGACGTTTATAGCAAAGCTGTGAACAGTGTGACTACCATAGTTTCTGCCCTGCAGCGCTGTACTCAGGAAACACATCAGAGAATACAGAACAAAAACTGCCCTAGATTAGTGGGTTCTCCATAATATTTGTAAGGCCTTTAATGTAGAAATGGGTCCCAACTTTATTCCCAGACAGAAAGAGCAACTGTACAGTGAGGAAAACTACCTTCGTTATGGAGTTATAGAGATTTTAGTCATATGGAGTCCTCTTCCATAACTTTCTTGCCCAAATTTAAAATATGAGCTAGAATCATATCAACAGTTCTGTGTTCTCTATCCCCAGCCTCTGTCCTCAACTTCTACAACATGGTTATTATGACAGTGCACTTAGTTCATCTCTCTTAGCTGCACAGATGAGGCAGTTAGCCTTCTCCAAAACCTAGTGCTGATTCTTACACCACCCATTTTTCTGGAGGTATTTGCCCTCTTGCCTAATATCTTTGTTACATTTGAGTTCTCAGCTCATGTTACCCCCAAAGCCATAGGTTCTCTGATCTCTAATGCTGATTCAGGCCTTCCTTTATATCCATATATATGGATATCTCACTTTATATCCATATTATAATACATACATGTATATATATGTGTATATATATATATATATGTATACACACACACACACACACACACACACACACACATTTGTTACACAGTTATACATGCCACGATGGTGTGCTGCATCCATCACCCCATCATCTACATTAGTATTTCTCCTAATACTTTCCCTCCCCTAGCCTTGCACCCCCTGACAGGCCCCATGTGTGATATTCCCTTCCCTGTGTCCATGTATTTTCATTGTTCATCTCCCACTTATGAGTGAGAATATGTGGCATTTGGTTTTCTGTTCTTGTGTTAGTTTGCTGAGAATGATGGTTTCTAGCTTCATCCATGTCCCTGCAAAGGATATGAATTCATCCTTTTTATGGCTGCATAGTATTCCATGGTATGTATGTGCCACATTTTCTTTATCCAGTCTATCACTGATGGTCATTTGGGTTGGTTCCAAGTTTATAATGTTTTTAATATATCCTTTTGTAGCCTAGTTTGATAGCTGTTCATGGAAAAAATGGGCAGCACTAATTTCCTTCTGGAGAGCCAACCACTGTTTGCATGTAGTCTCATAGCCTGACATCCAGTCAAACCCCTGTTTTCAGGGTCATCAGAAACAATTGGCTCTAGGAAATGCATTAAGTCCACCAGAGGCCTTCTAGGAGTCTTTAGGCCTTGACCAAATGTCAGGAATCTTCATGTCTCATTTTTCTTGTCATTCTCTTATTTTCCTTCTTGTTTCCGTGGCGTCTAACCTGAGAGACTTGTAGTTGTCCATGATCAGGGCAAGAATCCCTGCCCATCCTTGAGGAAGCCTAGTATGTTGAGCACCTGGTCGTGAAGACATGTCCTGAGGCAAAGTAAATAAGGCAGAATCACCCTGAATATCAGTGGTGAGCGAAAATGAAAATTCTCAACACAGTGTGATACCAGTTTGTGGTGAACACCCATATATGCTATTTTACATTACTGTAGATCAGTTTCTCTTTTTGGATCCTGAAAATGTAAGAGACAGTACTGTTCTGGTGAGGTGCCAGGACCAGAGCCCAGAAACTGGATGTCTTCAAAGGCAAAGAAACCACAGTCCAGGAGGAACCACAGGATCTCAGCACAAGACAGCCCCTGACTTAGAAGGAAGCTGAGGAAACTGATAAACAAGGACAAATTATCTGGAACATCAGCAACATAGCTCCCAAGAGTGAGAACTTTGAGGACCTCTTGGAACAGACTTCATGCTCAGGTGTTAGAAGTATTGAAACCACATAGGGAATCTGCATGCATCTCAGGCAAATGTATGCAAATATATATTTTGGGAGATCACCCTGAAATTCTGGACTGAACTTCATTTTAATGTCCTCCTTGTCATGTGGTGTTGAGATGACTAGTAGGTACATAAGGTTTCATGCCCTCTGTCAGTCTGATAGGGACAACAGAGATGATGGTGATTGCTAACTTTGCCTGCATCTTGTATGCAGCTCACTGCATAGTGAAAGAGTCTCTATTAGGTTGGCCGTGGTGGCTCACACCTATAATTCCAGCACTTTAGGAGGCCAAAGAAGGCAGATCACTTGAGGCCAAGAGTTCGAGACCAACCATGGCCAACATGTAAAACCCTGTCTCTACTAAAAATAAAAATTACCTGGGCATGCCTGTAATCCCAGCTGCTCCAAAGGCTGAGACATGAGAATCGCTTGACCCTGGGAGGCAGAGGTTGCAATGAGCCAAGATTGTGCCACTTAACTGCAGCCTGGGCAACACAGTAAGACATTGTCCAAAAAAACTTGACCTAAAATATGGCAAAGACAGCAAGGAAAAAGAAAATTACAGAATAACTTATGAACATAAATGTAAAAATAATGAAGGCTATACTAATATAATAAAGTGAATCCTTCACGGTAGTAGGATATTATAGCCAAGAGGTTATACGTATGCATTGATTCAATTGCCAAACTGCAAAAGTCTTGAGAAACAGACTCTTTTAAATTCCCGTTTAGGCAGGTACAGTGGCTCATGCCTACAGTCCCAGCATTTTGGGAGGCCAAGGCAGATGGATCACCTGAGGTCAGGGGCTTGAGACCAGGTTGGTCAACATGGTGAAACCCCGTCTCGACTAAAATACAAAAATTAGGCCAAGTGCAGTGGCTCACGCCTGTAATTCCAGCACTTTGGGAGACCGTGGTGGGCGGATCACAGGGTCAGGAGTTCAAGACCAGCCTGACCAACATAGTATAACCCCATCTCTACTAAAAATAAAATTAGCCATGCATGGTAGCATATACCTGTAGTCCCAGCTACTCTGGAGGCTAAGGCAGGAGAATCTCTTGAACCCAAGAGGCAGAGGTTGCAGTGAGCTGAGATCGCGCCACTGCATTCCAGCCTGGGTGACAGAGAATTGCTTGAACTTGGAAATCAGAGGTTGCAGTGAGCCAAGATTGTGCCACTGAACTGCAGCCTGGGCAACTCAGTGAGACTCTGCCTCAAAATTCTTTTTTTTTAAATAACAAAGAACGTCTATTAAAAATGGTTTCTGGGATGAGATGGGTGTAGACTGCACATCAAGGTATGATTTGAGTGTGATCTGAAGTTTTAAAATAAACTGCATACATACACTTATTCAGAATGATAGCTTTTTATTTCAGGTTGAGAAGGACAGCTCACGGTCTAGGAGGATCATGTTCAGCTCACAGCTACAGTTCTCAAATTGCACTGATCATGCAGATTCTGACAAATCCAATACTCTTGGTGCCTGCCTGCCTGTACATCTTTACAACCCTTAAATCAGTAATTCAGAGTTGTCAAGATTTGTTAATTTTTGAATTTCTTCCTCCCAATTTCCTTCCCCAATCTGCTCCTTAATAAACAACCAGGAAGCAGAACCAAGCTTCATTTTACATTGTGTTAGGCTGCCATAATCAAGTACCACAGGCTGGGCAGCTTAAACAACAGATACTTATTTCTCTCAGTTCCAAAGGCTGCAGATTCCAAGATCAAGATACCAGCAGCTTCACTGACTAGTGAGGGCACTCTTGCTGGTGTGTAGATGGTTGCCTTCTTTTGCCCTCACATAGTGGAGAGAGTGTGCACAAGCTCTCTCATCTTTTTTTTTTTTTTTTTTTTTTTTGAGACAAGAGTTCTGCTCTTGTCACCCAGGCTGGAGTGCAATGGCGAGATCTAGGCTCACTTGAAACCTCCACTTCCCGGGTTCAAGCAGTTCTCCGGCCTCATCCTCTCAAGTAGCTGGGATTACAGGCGTGTACCACCACACCCAGCTAATTTTTGTGTTTTTAGTAGAGCTGGAGTTTCACCATGTTAGCCAGGCTGAACTTGAACTCCTGACCTCAATTGATCCGCCCACTTTGGCCTCCCAAAGTGCTGGGATGAGAGGCGTGAGCCACTGTACCCTAGCCCTACCTCTGGTCTTTTTTTTTTTTTTTTTTTGAGATTGAGTCTTGCTCGGTCACCCAGGTTGGAGTGCAGTGGCGGGATCTCAGCACACTGCAACCTCCGCCTCCTGGGCTCAAGCAATTCTCTTCTCTAAGCCTCCTGAGTAGCTGGAATTACAGGCATGTGCCAGCATGCCCTGCTAATTTTTTTGTATTTTTAGTGGAGACAGGGGTTTCACCATATTGGTTGGGCTGGTTTCAAACTCCTGACCTTGTGATCTGCCTGCCTTGGCCTCCCAAAGTGCTGGGTGGGATTGCAGTCGTGAACCACTGCACCTGGCCTGGTCTTTTCTTATAAAGGCATTAATCCATTCCTGAGGACTTGCTCAACCTAGTGACCTAATCTAAACCTCATTACCTCCCAAGGGCTTCGTCTATGAATACCATCATATAGTGGGTTAGAGCTTTCATAGCAAATTTTGGGAAGACACCATTCAGTCCATAGCAAACATGATGTTCCTAGGACATAGATCTGTTACAAAACAAGCTGGTATGTTGTTGCCAGGTCAGAACATCCAGGCTTTGGAGGAAAGCCAGTTGCAGGTTCAGATGCTTAAGTTTTCTCACGTAGGGTCCTAATATAGTGTCGTGCTTATTTCTGATGACAGAATGCTCAGGTAGATATTTAGTAAAGTGGCTTCCAGAAAAAATCTGAAAAGAAAAGTGATCAGGAAGGTGTTGACTGCTTTTTTAGAACTCAATAGTTCTGTTTTTTTCCCTGCTACTGTCAGTTTTCTATCTTCAGTAAAAGTTTGATCTGGATTGAGGAAAAGAGATCTAGTCTTGTTATTTAGGCAAAGAAAAATGTATGCTGTCTTCTGAGTCTGGCTTCAATAGCACTGCTAGCGAAGATGTCTTGAGCAATCTACTTTATATTGCTAATTATGATGCTTTCTCATTATATAGGTGACCATTTGGCAACACTCTTATTTTCTTTTGCAGCCTGTTTGTAAAATTTCACCAGAGACAACACTTCCAGCAGCATCTCCAAGGATGCAGGAATATCTCTGAACACCTCTGTGAAGTTACCCCTTGCTTCTTCATCTAAGCCTAATGAAAATGTGGCTTTGCCCAACCAGCCACCTTCTCAGCAGAGGAGGCACAACTACCACTTGTTAGCCAGTACTGTGTCTGCAGAAATGGCCAGAAACGGGCAGCTAATTTGGGAATTGGCCAAAATTTCAGAAGGGCTAATTGTCCTTGGGGAACAGGTCAATGCCCAGCCAAAGGTTGCCAATATTCTTTCTTTTTTTTTTTGAAGACACAGTCTAGCTCTGTCAACCAGGCTGGAGTCCAGTGGCGTGATCTTGGCTCACTGCAACTTCCACCTCCCGAGTTCAAGCAATTCTCCCACCTCAGCCTCCAGAGTAGCTGGGATTACAGGTGCCTGCCACCACACCCAGCTAATTTTTGTATTTTTAGTAGAGATGGGGTTTCACTGTGTTGGCCAGGCTGATCACAAACTCCTGACCTCATGGTCTGCCCGCCTCGGCCTCCCAAAGTGCTGGGATTACAAGTGGGAGCCACTGCACCCGGCCGAGGTTGCCAGTATTCTTTGTAGAAAATCAGTGCTTGCAATAAACCAACTGGCTACAAATGTGGAAGGGATAATTAGTACCCTACAGCAATTTAGTGAACTATTCATTCCCTGGATCCTGGGAGGTCTTGCTCACAGCTGAGAGGTGGTCACTCATGTTCTAGGCCCTTTAGGTTACAATTCTTTATGTAATAGTGAAGAGTCCTTGTGCTTCAGGAAAAGCAAGATCAACCTATCTAGGAAGGTGTTGACCGAGTCATAATTTTCCTACTTAACACCCACTGCAAATTTAAATATGTGTTCTACGGCTGTTCTGTTAACTCTGTTATGGTCTTTATGAGTAGTGATTCCAAGTTCTGATGAATAAAAAGTTTTTGTTTTAATGTGTTTATGATCAGCCCTATGCTTGAAGACATAGACAAAGCTATTGCTAACAAACACCATGATGTTTATAAAATATTTGATATTTTTGCCTATGTGACCATAAAAAAGACTGGACTGTGGATAACAAACCACCAAGTTTTAATTGCTTTTATTTAGTAGGGGAGAAATAAGACAGGAAAAGAGAATTTTTTCCCAGCCTGTGAGAGGTGGGCTTCTGAGTAAAGGTATATGAAAAACTGAGTAGAGGCTTATAGTACTAAAATGAACCTCCAAAATGTATTATTTTCTTTGAGGATTTATGTCAGCTTCTCTGTGTATATGGACATTAACAAACCTTATTTTTCAGAGATGGGGTCTCACTTTGTTGCTTAGGCTGGAGGGCAGTGGTGCACCTCACGGGTGCAGTCATGGTGCTCTGTAACCTTAAACTACTAGGCTCAAGCAATTCTCTTGCCTCAGCCCCACTGAGTAGCTGGGGCTCTATGCATGCATTACCCATTGCACGTCTAAAATATTTCTAAGAGCAAAAGCCATGCTCTCTTACCTCATTTTAACTATCCGTTTAAAGTTATTAGATGTATGTTCATTTATTTTACATAAATTGATCTGGCTGCAATTTGAGTGACTACTTATATTATCTAAGAATTAATACTAAATTTAAGAGTCCAACATCTGTAATTCTTAATGTATTTTTTCATTGTCATTTCCAATCATCACTAATAGGAGGAAGAAATTTGGTAGTTTATATTATTTTATTTATAAATATCTAGCAAGTCCCAGCAAATAAAAAAGGAATATCTACAAATTCTTACTATTTTAGGTAGAAGAATATAACAGTCATGTCCAGACTTTTTGAAAGAGCAAGGATGTAGTAGAAGGATTGGGAAAGAACTGGCAGTTAAGCCCCAGGGAGGTGGCTTTTGAACTGTCATCACCAAGCCCTGAGGTTTCCACAGAGGTGCCTCAGGACTCAATACAGGAAAGGCAGGGGACTCTAAGGTAGGACACTGAGCAATTCCCCATTGTCTTTAACCCAGGTGGCTTTACTTACTAGATTTCTGGGAGTCTGCTGATATTTAAAAAAAAAAAAAAAAAAAAAAGGCTAATAAGAAAAAAAACCACGTAAGCCCAGATCATAGGAGCAAATGCATAGTAAAGTCTAAGGAAAGTAGTGCCTGGACCAAGAAAGCTATGTTGGTAATAATAAGAGATAAGAATGAATCTGTTCATTGATTAAGGATTAAAAAAAAAAAAATCTGGGCATGGTGGCTCACACCTCTAATCCCAGCACTTTGGGAGGCTGAGCCATGAGGATCACTTGATGTCAGGAGTTTGAGACCAGCCTGGTCAACATGGTGAAACCCCATCTCTATTAAAAATACGAAAATTAGGCCGGGCGCGGTGGCTCAAGCCTGTAATCCCAGCACTTTGGGAGGCCGAGGCGGGTGGATCACAAGGTCAAGAGATCGAGACCAACCTGGTCAACATGGTGAAACCCCATCTCTACTAAAAAAAATACAAAAAATTAGCTGGGCATGGTGGCTCGTGCCTGTAATTCCAGCTACTCAGGAGGCTGAGGCAGGAGAATTGCCTGAACCCAGGAGGCGGAGGTTGCGGTGAGCCGAGATCGCGCCATTGCACTCCAGCCTGGGTAACAAGAGCAAAACTCCGTCTCAAAAAAAAAAAAACGAAAATTAGCCTGGCATGGTAGCACACACCTGTAATTCCAGCAACTCAGGAGTTTCAGGCACAAGAATCGCTTGAACCCAGGAGTCAGAGGTTACAGTGAATTGAGATTGTGCCTTTGCACTCCAGCCTGCTTGCAGAGCAAGACTCCATTTCAAAATAAGACTCCTTTTGATGGAGCAAGACTCCATTTCAAAATAAATATATAAATAGATAGATAAATTTAAAGAAAGAATGACTCAATATTGCTAAATTTCAGAGCAATTTTTGCTAACATAAGTTTGCTAAATTGAATTAAAATTGAAATGGGATTTAGCTCAGATCTATACATGAAGTCATTATGGTGAAAGCAGGGTTATTGCTCCCTCTTCTTTCCACCTGGGCTGCAGCCTGAGGAACAGAATATACAGGTCAGTCTTTGATTTAAACAAAAATTGGTGGTTTTTTTTTTTTTTTTTTTTTTTTTTTTTTTTTTTTTTTCAGAGAAAGCTATTTTACTGAAAATGGAACAATCTCTGAGTGAATAACTAGATGCAATTTGTTAATCATATATGGGCAGACAACCTATGTCCCCCTGCTTAAAACGTTCTTGCCCATTTTTGCCTACTCAAAGTCCTACTATTCCTGTGGCCCTTTACTCCTCCAGAGAACGTCCAGGACTCTTCGCCCTACAGTTGTCATTAATAACCCCCTTTCTTAATCTCTTGCCTTTCTACTTTAGCACTTATCACAGAATGCTCTGTGTTAGCTTTACATCTCTTTTATCTGTGAATTGTAGCATCCCCAAAAGTTTAGTCTTTGCAATAATAGATGCCAAATAAATGTTAACTGAATTGAATTTGAGAGAGCAATGAAAATGTATGTTTAGCTGGGCGCGGTGGCTCAAGCCTGTAATCCCAGCACTTTGGGAGGCCGAGGCGGGTGGATCACGAGGTCAAGAGATCGAGACCATCCTGGTCAACATGGTGAAACCCCGTCTCTACTAAAAATACAAAAATTAGCTGGGCGTGGTGGCGCGTGCCTGTAATCCCAGCTACTCAGGAGGCTGAGGCAGGAGAATTGCCTGAACCCAGGAGGCGGAGGTTGCGGTGAGCCGAGATCGCGCCATTGCACTCCAGCCTGGGTAACAAGAGCGAAACTCCGTCTCAAAAAAAAAAAAAAAGAAAAAAAAGAAAATATATGTTTAGTGAGAGAATACATAAACAGAATTTGAGCTTTATTTTGACTTGGACATATTTCCAAATATTAAAATTCTGATAGTATAATAAAAGTAGTTTAAATATATAAAAGAACATTAAACATGTAAGCAGTAATTACAGTATGATAACTATTGCATCATATCCCTGTCTTAGAATATCTAGAAAAGGATCCACAGCCATAGCACTGTTTACTTGGTCACTGTTCAGTATCACGTTACAGTTTAACTGCCCTGATTGCTTCCTTGTATTCACAAGAGGCAAAGTTCCAGTAACATCACTTTTCTGGTTCTGGCTTGATAGTCTCCGTACTTCTTATCTTTTACTTGCACCACATTGTACCCATTCTATGCTATGTCACACAACTTACCCAGCTTAGCCGTCATTTAACAGACATAATGGTAACAACTCAGGCACCAGTAATAACCAAAACTTGGCATCATACTTCATGAAGAATTTGCAATTGACTAGTGTGGTATAGCCTACCAGTTGAAAACCATGGTCTTAAAATATTTTTCTGATCTAGTTGCCTCATTTTGTAGCCTGAATCCAGTCATTTCTATTATCCTAGAACTTGTTGTTCTGTGTCTCATTTTTCAAATTCTGTATTATCTTCATGGTTCTTACATTGTTTCCATGTCCCATCATAGGCAGAATTTTACCTACATTCCCCAGCCTCTTGTAAAAGTTCCCCAGGCCTATTCCCAGCTGTAAATGAATCAATTTCAGTTTGATTTTAGTCATTCACTGTAATTATTAATAGAGACTCCTTTCACTCTAAAGATCCTGGTTTGGACAATTGTATGTTGACCTAGCCACAGAACACATATAGAGATATTTCTTGTTGCTACCACAGCTATAGCGAAGCAAGTACCTACATAGACTGGGGAGCTTTTCTGAAAAAAAAAAAAAAAAAAAAAAAAAAAAAAAAAAAATGCCAGTGTCCTCCAATTTGCTTGGCCTATCATAATTTAAACAAATACTTTTCTAAGTATTGTAATTTGTACAAAATTGGCCATCAGTTGGATAACCTGTTCAAGCTAATGTCTTGTCTGTTTCCAGGTTCCTCTCCTGGCTGAAATTTATGGTATAGAAGGAAACATTTTCAGGCTTAAGATTAATGAAGAGAGTCCTCTAAAACCCAGGTATGAAGTTCCTGATGTCCTCACAAGCAAGCCAAGCACTGTAAGGTAAGCCAAGGAGCGAGGTATCTTAAAGACACACCCGATATGTTCTTTTTTCGTATCTTGAGTAGTAAATTTTGTTATGTGCACCTCCTGCTTTGGCTATTTAAAACTGCAGTCATTTGCAGAGTTACAGGTTGGTGCAAAAGTAATTGTGTTTTTTGCTATACTTTTAATGCGTTCAGTTATTTGGGGATCAACTTATCTGTTTTCCTTATTATCCATTCTGTTTATTCCTCATCCACCATTTGATTTGTCAGGACTTATTTAAAGGGGAGAAGCAGAACGTTGATCCCTGCTCTCCTTCTCACAAAGAAAGTGGTTTTATTAGCCAGACTATTGGAGCAAGTAGAAGGAAAGCTACTTACTTTACTCACTCAGATTAACAGCAGGGCTCCAGAGCTCTAATATGCAAGCCAAACTCCCATGCTTACAGTAATTTACACAGTTAGACAGACTCACTTTTAATTAAAAGTGAGTCTCAGAAGTCTGACATGTAATTTTAGTTAGAGTCAAGATAAATTAATAATGTCTACGTGAAAAACAATCTTTGGGGACTAAAGCATTTTCAAGTACTTGCAAAACCTTCATCTGTTCTCATAACACTTTCCAGTGATGTTTGAACTCAGTTTTACTGGTTGGTTTTCATTATGTTTTCATATTATTTCACTAAAGGAATATAAGATTATACCAGATGCTTTAATTTTCACTGTATCATTACCACAGTTTTATGTAGTTTATTTTTTCCATGAAAATCTTATAAAAGGTCAATAGATTATAAGGAGAAATTAATTCAGTTATTATAGAATCATCAAAAGTTTAAAATATATCTATTCACTGTGCTACACTATATGCCAATAAATGAGTAAAATTTAATTTTATTCTTTTAATAGAGACAGTCTTGCTGTGTTGTCCAGGCTAGTTTCAAACTCCTGGCCTCAAATAATTCTCCCTCCTGTTCCTCCAAAAGTGTTGGGATTATAGGCATGAGCCACCACACCTGCCCTAAATAAGAATTTAAAAGAGACTGTTTCTCAAGGCTTTTGTACTTTGGCAATTGAATCAATCCATACATATAACCCCTTGGCCACAATATATTATTTTCTACTATCCTGAAGGATTTATTTTATTAGTACAGCCTTCACAATTTTTTTTTATTGCATTTTAGGTTTTGGGGTACATGTGAAGAACATGCAAAATTGTTGCATAGGTACACACATGGCAGTGTGATTTGCTGCCTTCCTCCCCTTCACCTATATCTGGCATTTCTCCGCATGCTATCTCTCCCCAACTCCCCACCCTCCACTATCCCTCCCCCATTTCCCCCCAACTGACTCCAGTGTGTAGTGCTCCCCTCCCTGTGTCCATGTGTTCTCATTGTTCAACACCCGCCTGTGAGTGAGAACGTGTGGTGTTTGATTTTCTGCTCTTGTGTCAGAATGATGGTTTCCAGGTTCATCCATGTCCCTACAAAGGACACGAACTAATCATTTTTGATGGCTTCATAATATTCCATGGTGTATATGTGCCACATTTTCCCTGTCTAGTCTATCATCGATGGGCATTTGGGTTGGTTCCAGGTCTTTGCTATTGTAAACTGTGCTGCAGTGAACATTCGTGTGCATGTGTCCTTAGAGTAGAATGATTTATAATCCTTTTGATATATACCCAGTAATGGGATTGCTGGGTCAAATGGAATTTCTATTTCTAGGTTCTTAAGGAATTGCCACACTGTCTTCCACAATGGTTGAACTAATTTACACTCCCATCAACAGTGTAAAAGTGTTCCTATTTCTCCACATCCTCTCCAGCATCTGTTGTCTCTAGATTTTTTAATGATCGCCATTCTAACTGGTGTGAGATGGTATCTCAATGTAGTTTTAATTTGCATTTCTCTAATGACCAGTGATGATGAGCATTTTTTTGTATGTTTGTTGGCCTCATGTTTGTCTTCTTTTGTAAAGTGTCTGTTCATATCCTTCGCCCACTTTTGAATGGGCTTGTTTGTTTTTTCTTTGTAAATTTATTTTAGTTCTTTGTAAATTCCGGATATCAGCCCTTTGTGAAATGGGTAGACTGCAAAAATTTTTTCCCATTCTGTTGGTTGCCAACTCACTCTAATGACTGTTTCTTTTGCCCTGCAGAAGTTGTGGAGTTTGATTAGGTCCCATTTGTCTATTTTGGCTTTTGTTGCTAATACTTTTGGTGTTTTGGTCATGAAGTCCTTGCCTACACCTATGTCCTGAATGGTTTTGCCTAGATTTTCTTCTAGGGTTTTTATGGTGTTAGGTCTGATGTTTAAGTCTTTAATCCATCTGGAGTTAATTTTAGTGTAGGGTGTCAGGAAGAAATCCAGTTTCTGCACATGGCTAGCCAGTTTTCCCCAACACCATTTATTAAACAGGAAATCCTTTCCCCATTGCTTGTTTTTGTCAGGTTTGTCAAAGATCAGATGTTTGTAGATATGTTGTGTTGCCCCTGAGGCCTCTGTTCTGTTCCATTGGTCTATATCTCTGTTTTGGTACCAGTACCATGCTGTTTTGATTACTGTAGCCTTGTAGTATAGTTTGAAGTCTGGTAGTGTGATGCCTCCCGCTTTGTTCTTTTTCTTAGAATTGACTTGGTTATGTGGGCTCTCTTGATTCCATATGAAGTTTAAGGTGTTTTTTTACAGTTCTGTGAAGAAGGTCATTGGTAGCTTGATGGGGATAGCGTTGAATCTGTAAATTACTTTGGGCAGTATGGCCATTTTCACGATATTGATTCTTCCTAACCATGAACATGGAATGTTTCTCCATCTGTTTGTGTCCTCTCTTATTTCATTGAGCAGTGGTTTGTAGTTCTCCTTGAAGAGGTCCTTTATGTTCCTTGTTAGTTGTATTCCTAGGTATTTTATTCTCTTTGTAGCAATTGTGAATGGCAGTTTGTTCTTGATTTGGCTCTCTTTAAGTCTGTTACTGGTGTAGAGGAATGCTTGTGATTTTTGCACATTGATTTTGTATCCTGAGACTTTGCTGAGCCTTCACAATTTTTACACTGTGTTCGTAGGTAAGTTAATCTGTAATTTTCTTTTTCCAGGCTGTCTTTGCCATGTTTTAGGGTCCAGGTGATAATTGACTTAGTATGGTAAATGTGATATTCTACTTCTGTTCTGACTTCTTTCCAGAGGGCCTTTGGCTACTGTAGTAAATGGAAAGCTAAAACCTACATTTCTTCATGTCCCAGACTCCTCTGTAGCTACAGTTTCTGATGTAATTAGTTTCCACTGATCAGATGCACTTAAAAAAACTTTGATTTCAGCACTGAGTTCCGCATTTTGCTTATATGGATTTGGCACCTCTAGAGTGAGTATCCAGCCATTAGGTAGGGCCATGATTTATTCACCTCTGAATTATAGTTAAGGTGGCATGATCCTAGAGCCCAGCAGTTGTCATAGTGACTTCTAATAATCCAGCTTCTTGATTCTAGCTAAGATAGAAGGTCAGTTGGCCATACAGTTATGCAATATTGTACTAGGGGTCATTCCTGGACATGCAGCCTAGAACCTACTACCTCAACCCTTCCTGTGAGGTTGTAAGCAACAAATTATTCATATGAAGTCATTTATTTTCTGCTTAAAATAGCCAGAGTTGTTTTTGTTTTCTACAATTGAGCCTTGGTCAATATAGTAGTTGGTATTAGAAATGAGTATAAGCAACAGTCCCTTAAGGATGGGAATATGAGATTGGCTGGCTGACCTAGTTGGATTTGGAGGCAGTGAGGATGTATTTACTAATAGAGGATGGGATACTGTTGTTACAGGCTGAATTGTGTCCCCTCAAAATTCAGGTGTGGAGCCCTAACCTCTGGTACCTCAGAATGTGACTATACTTTGAGATAGGGCCTTTAAAACAGTAAATAAGTTAAAATGGGGTCATGAGGGTAGGCTGTAATCCATTATACCTAGTGCCCTTGTAAGAAGAGATTAGGACACAGACACAGGCACAGAGGGACAACCATGTGAAGACACAGTGAGAAGGCAGCCATCTGCAAGCCCAGGAAATAGGCCTCACAAGAAACCCAACTTTCTGACACCTTGATCTAGGACTTCTAGCCTCCAGAATTATGAGAAAATAAATTTCTGTTGTTCAAGCTACCCAGTTCGTAATATTTTCTTATGGCAGCCCTGCCAAACTAATACAACTAATAATAGAGTACAAAATTCTGTGGCAGTGCTACTTAAATGACTACTGGTAGACAACTAAAATAAAGCAACCTATTGAAAGCCAGCAAAGGGGTAGGGCCATACTGCATTATTATTATCAAGCAGAATTCAGAGCTCTGAGGTGGTTTGGCTGCTTCAACTTCACTGAAGAGTTTAAATAAAGAAAACAATGGTCTCAGGGTTTTAGATTCTTAGCTCAAGGTATTGTCAGAAGATTGATAGTTTTCTGTGACAATCCTAAAAGTCCTCCTATCTCCTGTAGCTGCAGTTACATGTAACTGAAAATCAGATGCAGAGTTTGATATTGCAGATCACTGAATCAGGCCATAATTTGAATTCACAGCCTCATCAGGTCTGTGAATTTCAGGCATTAACTGGGAAAATGTAGGACTTCTCAAAATTGAACAGTAGGCTGAGTGCAGTGGCTCACACCTGTAATTCCAGTACTTTAGGAGGTCCAGGCAGGAGGATTGCTTGAAGTCAAGGGATATAGACCAGAGTGGACAACAAAGTGAGACTTTGTCTCTACAAAAAAAATTTTTTTTTTTTTCGCTCTTGTTACCCAGGCTAGAGTGCAATGGCACGATCTCGGCTCACCGCAACCTCTGCCTCCTGGGTTCAGGCAATTCTCCTGCCTCAGCCTCCTGAGTAACTGGGATTACAGGCACACGCCACCATGCCCAGCTAATTTTTTGTATTTTTAGTAGAGACAAGGTTTCACCTTGTTGACCAGGATGGTCTCATCTCCTGAACTCGTGATCCACCCACCTCAGCCTCCCAAGGTGCTGGGATTACAGGCTTGAGCCACCGCGCCCGGCTTACAAAAATTTAAAAAATTAACTGGGTATGGTAGCACACACCTGCAGTCTTAGCTACTCGGGAGGCTGACGTGGAAGGATCGCTTCAGCCCAGTAATTCAAGGCTGCAGTGAACTAGTCACACCACTGCACTCCAGCCTGGGTAGCAGAGCAAGATCCTGTCTCTAACAAAATTAACAATTTTTTAAAAATTGAATAACAACATTTGGGAGGAGTTGGATAATTCTAAATAGTCAAACCTCAGAACTTTACTGGCTCTGCCATTTCAGCAGAAACAACTCCTCCTACAAGGGCAGGTGAAAGTTGATCCTGCCTTGCTTGGATACCCTGTATTGACCTCACCTAAAATATACAGGCACGGGATTCCATTGCTCCTTGTGCCCAACCCCTACCATCCTTCACTGCCTCCAAACCCATCATCAGAGTCAGATCCCAGCGTGCCCAGAGAGCCAATTACAGTCAAACCCAGGAGGAGAAGGCTTACATGCCTGAATAACTATAAGACTATATGATGGCAAAAAACTGGGAAATATGCATGGAAATGGTTTCTGAGGAATTTCTAGACCAGAAAGAAGGGACTTAATTCTAGATAAGGCTAATTTTATTGACATAGGTACATGTACCAGAGAATGTAGATTTGATATGCTAGCTTGGGCAGCTGAGAATGGCTCAAATTGATGGCTTAGTTGTTTAATTATACTCTGAACTCAGCTATGGATTCTGCTGAATGAAGCTGAGATATCAGGAATTCCTTGGCACAGTATAGAGGAAATGATCTATAGACTTAGAGAGAAAGAAATGTTGAAGTGGATTCATCTCATGCAGCCAGCTCATCTAGGCCCTCTGGATTCTGTTCCCCACTAGAATCCAGAACATACCCCCTTCACTGAGAAACTGATGAGAGAGCACTTGGAAAGCATTGTAGTGAACATCTTCCTCTTGTGGGCTGGAGATAATGGTGGAAAATGATGCCATTAAAATGGTCTCCCTGATTTCAGTGGAGATGATGAGACTCCAGGTAGCAGAGGCGGAGTAGAAACACTTAGTTGTCAGAGACAGGGTGAACATAATTACATTATATGTGGTAGGGCCCATGTAGTACTCAAATGGTTTAATGCTTGGGGCAGTAAGCAATTTATGGTGGGGCGCAGTAGACTGAAATGTATGGACTAAAGTCCTGCTTAATGGAATAATCAAAAGAACTCTGTCTAGGTTCAATGAAGAGTGAGACACAGCCTCTCAGCCAACTCCAGAGTTAGTATCTTGCTTGAAGAGGAGGACTACAATCCATGGAGAAGGACTGAAAAGACATAATAAGAACATAAACTGTCTCATTTTACCTTCCTTAAAGAGTCCTGGGAACATTTACTAGGGACACTGTGCTCTGGAGAAAGGGAAATATCTAGCTTTGAGGGGATTTTAAGTGTTGTGTCTGAGCTTACACAATTCTTGTAGATCTAAAACGTCCTAAGAGTGTATCTGGGAAGTTAGAGGCTGGTGAGAATCAGGGAATAAATAAGTTAATTTGACCTGGTTCCATCTCACTGTGGACTCAATCTGCATTGTTTCCTCAGTTTCTGAGTATGTGGTTGGAATGAGAAAGAAAAACAATATTTATTTTACGCACCAAATCTAGAAAGTTACTAGACTTTCCAGACCAGGTGATGACGATAATGATAGCTAACATTATTGAGTGTTTTTTTAAAATGTGTCTGGCACTGTGTCAAGAGCTTTACACATGTGGATCTCATTTAATTCTCTCCAAAAACTTTGTTGTTTGTTTTGTTATTTTCACTTTACAGATAAGGAAACCAAGACCTAGAAAGGTTGGATAACTGTGTTATACAAAGTTATGAAGTATATGGTAGAGTTATGCTCAATTTAAGCTCTTTGACACCAAAGCCAGTGCTCTCATTTACATTTCTTTATTGCCTTATATATGGCTATGTCACATGAATATTGATTTACTAATTATTTGTAAGTGCAAATCACATAGGGTCATGTAAACCTGTAGCAGCTTATTTTTCTCTTCCTGCTTTGTTTTCTAGACTGATTCCATCCTTAGGGGATACAGGCAGTCTGATATTGGCAAATGAAAAAGGAGACCTCAGGTGTCATATCACAGCAAATCCATTCAAGATAGACTTGGTGTCTGAAGAAGAGGTTGTGATGAGCATAAATTCCCTGGGCCAATTATACTTTGAGCATCTACAGATTCTTCACAAACAAAGGTATTTTTATACATTACTTGACACATAAAGACCTTAAGATAACCTGATTATGAATATCAGTTGCCTATATAGATAACATATCACCATAGAAAATTGGTTTGCCTTATTTGCTCTAGTATCGTTCTGAGAAATTTTATCTTTTCACCTGGGAAGGTGAATACAGGCTTTATGACAATAATAAATCCCAAACTTTTGTAAATGTTACACTCTTAACATGTCCTGTGTGTGACTGATGGTGTTCTCTACCCTGTATACCCTTCCATTAAAGCACTCTGTTGACCCAACAAATGTTAATGTGAACTAGCATACCTTCATAATTTCACTTCACTGCCTTATAATAACACAAATTACCCTAGACTTGAATACTTGTCCAGGAATTTTCTGGTACCATCTGCTTGATCAAAGCTGTTTGTGTGGGCTGCTCACATGAATTAGGAAGTGTTGGTAAGGAGGAGATTCTTTTCCATTCTTACCAATACTGTTTTAAATAAATCTTTTAGTCTGTAGTTCTTTCTATTGTTATCACAATAATGAACATATTATATATGATCTGCAGAAATCATCCAACTTCCATTATTTAAACATAGTTTTTTTTTCTGGGTTTCAACTCATTTCCATTTTAAAATTTTGATATTAAAAATATCTTATTTGCTCATCTTAGAACTAATACTTGTTCATCATAGGCAAATTAGGAAACATTGAAAAGAAGAAAATTTAAACTCCCTATAATCTCTCCACCTACTGTGTTAGTGCCTTATCAATATTAAGTACTTGTTTAACTGAAAAATACTGATAATAGCGTAACAAATATCTGTGTACCCACTCCCCATGTTCTTTATATTTAAAACCTTTTTTTCTAGCTAGTCACAGTGGCTCACTCCTGTAATCATAACACTTTGGGAGGTTGAAGTGGGCAAATCAGTTGAACTCTGGAATTTGAGGGCAGCCTGGGCAACATGATGAAACCTTGTCTCTACAAAAAATACAAAAAAATTAGCCAAGTATAATGGCACTTGCCTATGATCCCAGCTACTTGGCAGGCTGAGGTGGAAGGATCACTTGAGCCCAGGAGGTCAAGACTGCAGTGAGCTGTGATCATGCCTCTGTACTCCAACCTGAGCAACAGAGCAAGATTCTGTCTCAAAACAAACACTACCCCCCCAAAAAAAAAACACGTTTTTTCTTTTGTAAACCCTCATTATTTTGTTTTCTTTTAAAGGTTGCTTTTTCTTTCCTAAGTTGATTTTTTTTATTATGTAGAAGAGGTACATGGTACAAAGGAGTATATGTTAATTTACATTTCTGTATAGTAAAGAGTCTCCTTTACCCTTTGTCCTCTAGCTGCTCACTTCCCATCCTTGAAAGTACTGTAATCCCAGCACTTTGGGAGGCCGAGGCGGGTGGATCACCTGAGGTCAGGAGTTCAAGACCAGCCTGGCCAACATGCTGAAACCCTGTCTCTACTAAAAATACAAAAATTAGCCAGGTGTAGTGGCGCATGCCTGTAGTCCCAGTTACTTGGGAGGCTGAGTCAGGAGAATCACTTGAACACAGGAGGCAGTTGCAGTGAGCTGAGATCATGCCACTGCACTCCAGCCTGGGTGAAAGAGCAAGACTTGTCTAAAATAATAATAATAATAATAATAATAATAATAATGTGTTTCCAGTGCTTTGTGTATCCTTTCAGAAACAATTTATATATGTATATTTTATATATATTCTTTGACTTTTCCTTTCCTGACACAATGACACCACCTTTACACATTATTTTACACCTTGCTTTCTTTCTCTTAACAATGTGATAATTCTTAATTTCTTTAAAGCAGCTATGTAATTTCTGTTAAATGACTGTCTCATAATTCACTGAGTAAATTCTCTATTGAGGAATTTAAAGTTGTTTCTAATTTTGTTTTACAACTAATTAGTTTACTAATAACCTTGAATATGTGTCATTGTGCATATATACAGGTATATTTGTAGTATAGAGTCATAAAAGTATAGTTGTTGATCAAATGGTTTGTGCATTTGTAGTTTTGATAGGTATTGCCAAATTGCCTTTCATAGAGGTTATACTGCTTTATATTTCCATTATTTACATTTATAATTATATTTGTGTTAGGAAAATTAGATGATCTAACTGGAAAATTTTTATGTTAGATTCTAACCTCACAACATTAACAAAAATAAACTGCAGATGAATAAAAATTAAACATAACAAGACATAGAAGTAGAGGAAAGTATAGAACAATATTTTTGTAATTGTGGTAGTGTGACATAAACTGAAGAGCATAAGGAAAAGATTGATACATTTGGTTACTTACACCTTTTAAGCTTTGATTCTACTCAGAAAGCAACAAAAGAAAAAAATAAGCTTTAATATAGACACACACACACACACACACACACACACACACACACACCCCCTGAACAAAATTAAAGTTGAGGACTTCCAGTTTCCCATCTGGCATGTAAGGAGCTTAGAAGTCACTACCCCATCCTAACAATGACTAAAAAGCTTAGCAAATTAATTTTTGCCTTATATTGTTTGATGCTCTGTTAGGTACATATACACATTAAGGATTGCTATATTGGGCTGGGTGCAGTGGCTCATGGCTATAATCCCAGCACTTTGGGAGACCAAGGCAGGTCAATCATATGAGGTCAAGAGTTTGAGACCAGCCTGTCCAAACATGGTGAAACCCCGTCTCTACTAAAACTATAAAAAATCTAGCTGGCCATGGTGGCATGCGCCTGTAGTTCCAGCTACTTGGGAAGCTGAGGCAGGAGAATCGCTTGAACCCAGGTTGCAGTGAGACAAGATTGCGCCATTGCACTTCAACCTGGGCAACAAGAGTGAAACTCCATCGCAAAAAAAAAAAAAAAAGGATTGTTATGTCTGCTTAGAGTATTGATCCCTTTATCATTTTGTAATATCCCTCTTTATCCCCCCAGATTTTCCTTGCTCTGAAATCTGTTCTGTCTGAAATTGATATAGTTACTCCCATTTTCTTTTGATTGGTGTTAGCATAGTATAACTTATGGTCAGAGGTAACCAGTTTAGTAAATTTTGTGTTAATCACTTCCTTGTGTTTGGGGGTTTGTTTTGTTTTAAGACAGAGTTTCGCTCTTGTTGCCCAGGCTGGAGTGTAGTGGTGCAATCTCAGGTTACTGCAACCTCTGCCTCCCATGTTCCAGCAATTCTCCTGCCTCAGCCTCCCAAGTAGCTGGGATTATGGGTGCTCGCCACCACATCCAGCTAATTTTTGTCTTTTTAATAGAGACAGGGTTTCACCATGTTGACCAGGCTGGTCTCGAACTCCTCATCTCAGGTGATCCACTTGCATCAGCCTCCCAAAGTGCTGGGATTACAGGTGTAATCCCTTCTTGGGGTTTTTAATAGCATTCCCACATATTATCAATTCCCAAACAATATATTATTTGGGTTTGTCTTTTCTAAAACAACTTTTATGTAACAAAAGTATACTGTATACATTCTTTTGTAATGTATTTTTCACTAAATTTTTTTTCTTTTTCCTTTTTTTTGGAGAGACAGGATTGCACTCTGTTGCTCGTTAAATGTATAAAAGTTAGCCTATGTCGTTCATGCTCATCAAAATACAAATTGAATCACATTTAATTTTTCTACAATTTTAGACTGGCAAAGACTGAAAGATTGATAAGGTCCAGCATTGTTAAGAATGTAGGGAAATGAGCACTCATACAACTGTGGGTGGAAGAATAAATTGTCACAATCATTCCAAAAGACTGTACATTATGGTGCTGTGTTCCAGGAGTGAGGAGAGTCACACTAAGTGAGGGGAGCTATGTTCTATTTTGCTTACGGTTTTGTTGAAATATTATAAGCATGTATAACCTTCATAATAAAAAATGGTAAAAGTATTTTTAACAGGGTTAACAAGAAAATTCAAGTACTTCTACATTTTTTAAGAAATCAAGCTATTAGATTAATGTTCATCATTACTGTGCAATTTTATAAACTGATTTTTAAATGTTTTTTTATTTTTTAAAAATGAGATCTCACCATGTTACCCAGGCTGTCATTGAACTCCTGGGCTCAAGTGACCCTCTAATCTCAGCTTCCCAAGTAGCTGGGATTGCAGGCAGGCACCACTGTGCCTGGCTTCATTTTTATTTTATTTTTTTGGTTTTTTTTTTTGAGACGGAGTTTCGCTCTTGTTACCCAGGCTGGAGTGCAATGGTGCCATCTCAGCTCACCGCAACCTCCGCCTCCTGGGTTCAGGCAATTCTCTTGCCTCAGCCTCCTGAGTAGCTGGGATTACAGGCACGCACCACCATGCCCAGCTAATTTTTTTTTTTTTTTTTTTTTTGTATTTTTAGTAGAGACGGGGTTTCACCATGTTGACCAGGATGGCCTCGATCCCTTGACCTCGTGATCCACCTGCCTCAGCCTCCCAAAGTGCTGGGATTACAGGCGTGAGCCACTGCGCCTGGCCCATTTTAATTTTTCTAATTATGTTGTATTTAATATGTTGAAGGATATAATTTATGGGGTCCCAGAAGTTGTAAATGAAAATCTTTATCATTGAACAAAATTTTTCAGTCTTGCCATTGAGTGAAACAACTTTATTTATGTTAAAACAGAACTGCTAAAGAAAACGAGGAGGAGGCATCAGTGGACACCTCTCAGGTAATCTAGATTGATCCATTTGTTGTTATCTTTTTCACCATCATCATAATGTTGGGGCATATACGGAATTCTCTTTCTTCCTTCTGCAGAAGGGTGCTTGTTAAATGGTCTACTGCATATAAATAGGACCACCCATTTCTTTGGCTCACCTTGTAATCTCATTGATTCATTCATTCATTTCTTCATTCATTCATTCATAAAAACAAATGCTTCCTGAGCGCCTGCTTTTTGCCAGGCACAATTGCTAGGGAAGGATAGTCAGCCTTGAATAAAATAAATCCCAAACATGTTCTCATAGAAATTAGAATCTATTGGCAAAGATAGACATTGAGTAAGTAATTATAAGCATGAAGATTGTTACAAAATGGTGCTATAGAGAAATATGACAGACCTGGCCAAAATGAGGGTCAGGAAAGATGTTTTGAGGGAAATAATGTTAAAGCTGAAACTGATGTATTAGTATACATGAGTAAAAACGTTGGGAAAGAACATTCCAGGTAAAGGAAACTCCATATTCAAAGATCTGGAGGTAGGACAGAGCACATTTGAAGAAATGGAATATGTATGCAATATATATTTATTTTAGCTAGAAGAAGGAAAGGAAAGGGGAGGGTGGTTATGTAATGAGGCTAGAGAGATAGGCAGGGCAGTTCTGTGGAGAGATTTGTAATAATTCTTTTTTCCTACAATTATTTGTTAAGTACCTCCTATATCCCAGGCATTGTTCATGGAATTGGTGAGACATCATTGAAAAATCTAAGTCCCCCATTTATCATGGAGCTTACTTTCTTCCAAGCCATGTTAACCTTTCTAAGTTTGTCCTAAGAGCAAAGGAAAACTCTGGAAAGATTCTCAGTAGCAAAGATACATGTTCTTATTTCTATTTTTAAAAGATTATTTTGCTGAATTGTGAAGAATGGACACTACCCAGAAATCTTCCCTGTCTTCATCCACAGTCACATGTACCTTCAAAAGAGCACTTTTCACAATATTGATTCTTCCTATCCATGAGGATGGAATGTTTTTCTATTTGTGTCCTGTCTTATTTCCTTGAGCAGTGGTTTGTAATTCTCCTTGAAGAGGTGCTTCACATCCCTTGTTAGGTGTATTCCTATGTATTTTATCAGTTTGTAGCAAATTCATGATTTGACTCTCTGTCTATTATGGATGTAAAGGAATGCTTGTGATTTTTGCACATTGATTTTGTATCCTGAGACTTTGCTGATGTTGTGTATCAGTTTAAGAATTTCCTGGGCTGAGATGATGGGGTTTTCTAAATATAGAATCATGTTATCTGCAAACAGAGACAATTTGACTTCCTCTCTTCCTATTTGAGTATGCTTTATGTCTTCCTCTTGCCTGATTGCCCTGACCAGAACTTCCAATACTATGTTGAGTAGCACTGGTGAGAAAGGGCATCCTTGTCTTGTAACAGTTTTCAAAGGGAGTGTTTCCATCTTTTGCCCATTCAATATGATACTTGCTGTGGGTCTGTCATAAGTAGCTCTTATTATTTTGAGATATGTTCTATCAATATGTTGTTTATTGAGAGTTTTTAACATGAAGGGATATAGAATTTTATCAAAGGCCTTTTCTGCATCTATTGAGATAATCATGTGGTTTTTGTCTTTGGTTCTGTTTATGTGACAGATTATGTTTATTGATTTGCATATGTTGAACCAGCCTTGCCCCAAAGATGAATCTGACTTGATCATGGTGGATAAATTT
Organism: Saimiri boliviensis; assembly: GCF_048565385.1. NCBI lineage: Eukaryota > Metazoa > Chordata > Mammalia > Primates > Cebidae > Saimiri > Saimiri boliviensis. Next base: position 83,724,250 of record NC_133450.1, on the reverse strand, counting down.
TTTGATGTGCTGCTGGATTCACTTTGCCAGTATTTTATTGAGGATTTTTGTACTAATGTTAATCAGGGATACTGGCTAGAAGTTTTCTTACTGCCCAAGGTAATTTAGAGATTCAATGCTATTCCCATTAAACTACCATTGACATTTTTCACTGAATTAGAAAAAACTGCTTTAAATTTCACATGCAATCAAAGAAGACCTTGTGTAGCCAAGACAGTCCTAAACAAAAAGAACAAATCTGGAGGCATCATATTACCTGACTTTATACTACAAGGCTGCATTAACCAAAACAGCATAGTACTGGTACCAAAACAGACATATAGACCAGTAGAACAAAGCAGAGACCTCAGAAATAATACCACATATCTACAACCATCTGCTAGAAAACCTAGGCAATACCATTTAGGACATAGGCATGGACAAAGAGTTCATGACTAAAACACAAAAAGTAATGGCAACAAAAGCCAAAATTGACAGATAGGAGCTAACTAAATTAAAGAGCTTCTGCATAGCAAAAGAAGCTATTGATTTCAAATATTGGCCAAGAGGGCCAAATAGAAACAGCTCCAGAGAGCAGTTCCCAGCAAAAGCAGCACAGAGGGAGAGTGATCACCACATTTCCAACCGAGGTACCAGGTACATCTCAGTGGGACTGGTTGGACAGTCGGTGTATCCCCAGGAGGGTGACCCAAGGCAGGGTGGGGCAGTGCCTCACCTGGGAAGAGCAGCAGACTGGAGGACCACCCCCACCACCACCACTTACTCAATGGAGGCCATTGGGGGCTTTTCTGGACACTCCAGCACTCCGGTTTAGATACTGCACTTCTCCCAGGGTCTTTACAGCCCACAGACCAGGAGATTCCCGCCAGCCAACAAACACTGCGGGTTTCCAGCACAAAAACCGGCACAAATCTGGGCAGCTGTTTTAACTGGTGCCTGGAACGCCTGCAAGACAGAATTTCAATAGCTGAATTGATCAAGAAGAAGAAAGGATGTCAGAGATTGAAAACCAACTCAATGAAAGAAAACGAGAAGGCAAGATTAGAGGAAAAAGAGTAAAAAGAAATGAACAAAGCCTCTAAGAAATGTGGGATTATGTGGAAAGACCTAATCTACGTTTGATTGGTGTGCCTGAATGTGACAGGGAGAATGAATCCAAGCTGGAAAACACTCTTAAGGATATTATCCGGGAGAACCTCCCCAGCCTAGCAAGGCAGCCTAACATTCAAATCCATAAAATACAGAGAACACCACAAAGATACTCCTCAAGAAGAGCAACCCGAAGGCACATAATCTTCAGATTCATAAGGGTCAGAATGAAGGAAAATATGCTAAGGGCAGCCAGAAAGAAAGGTCAGGTTACTCACAAAGGGAAGGCCATAGGACTCACAGTGGATCTCTCTGCAGAAACCCTGCAAGCCAGAAGAGAGTGGGGGCCAATATTCAACATCCTTAAAAAAAAGAACTTTTAACCCAGAATTTCATATCCAGCCAAACTAAGCTTCATAAGTGAAGGAGAAATAAAATTCTTTACAGACAAGCAATTGCTGACAGATTTTATCACCACCAGGACTCCTGAAGGAGCACTAAACATGGAAAGGAACAACCAATACCAGTTCCTGCAAAAACATTCCAAATGATAAAGACCATTGACACAATGAAGAAACTACATCAACTAATGGGCAAAACAACCAGCTAGCATCAAAACAGTGGGAACAAATTTACACATAGCAATATTAACCTTAAATGTAAATGGGCTAAATGCCCCAATCAAAACACAAAGACTGGCAAATTGGATAAAAAGTCAAAACCCATCACTGTGCTGTGTTCTGGAGACCCATCTCACGTGGAAAAAGACACACATAGACTCAAAATAAAGGTATTGAGGAAGATTTACTAAGCAAATGGAGAGCAAAAAAAGCAGGAGTTGCAATCCTAGTCTGCCATAAAACAGATGTCAAACCAACAAAGATCAAAAGAGACAAAGAAGGGCATTACATAATGGTAAAAGGATCAATGCAACAAGAAAAGCTAACTATCCTAAATATATATGCACCCAATACAGGAGCACTCAGATACATAAAGTGAGTTCTCAAGGACCTCCAAAAAGACTTAGACCCCCGCACAATAATAGTGGGAGATTTTAACACTCCACTGTCAATGTTAGATCAATGAGACAGAAATTAACATAGATATCAAGGACTTGAACACGGATCTGGACCAAGCAGACCTATAGACATCTACAGAACCATCCACCCCAAATCCACAGAATATACATTCTTCTCAGCAGCATGCCACACTTACTCTAAAATTGACCACATAATTGGAAGTAAATAATTCCTCAGCGAAGGCAAAAACAGAAATCATAACAACCACTCTCTCAGACCACAGTGCAATCAAATTAGAACTCAGGATTAAGAAAATCACTCAAAACTGCACAACGACATTGGAAACTGAACAAGCTTCTCCTGAATGACTACTGGATAAGTAATGAAATGAAGGCAGAAATAAAGATGTTCTTTGAAACCCATGAGAACGAAGTCACAATTTAAAGCAGTGCCTAGAGGGAAATTTACAGCACTCAATGCCTATATGAGAAGTGAGGAAAGATCTAAAATTAACAACCTATCATCAAAATTAAAAGAGCTAGAGGAGCAAGGTCAAACAAATTCAAAAGCTAGCAGAAGACAAGAAATAATTGAGATCAGAGCAGAACTGAAGGAGATAGAGACACAAAAAAGCCTTCAAAAAAATCGATAAATACAGGAGCTGGTTTTTTGAAAAGATCAACAAAATAGATAGACCACTAGCCAGACTAATAAAAAAGAGAGAAGAATCAAACATATGCAATAAAAAATGATAAAGGGGATATCACCACCTATTCCACAAAAATACAAACTACTTTCAGAGATTACTACAAACAACTCTGTACGTAAACCAGTAAATCTAGAAGAAATGGATAAATTCCTGGACACTTACATGCTCCCAAGACTAAGCCAGGAAGAAGTTGAATCCCCAAATAGACCAATAACAAGGTCTGAAGTAGAGGCAGCAATATATAACCTACCAACCAAAAAAAGTCCAGGTCCAGATGGATTCACAGCCAAATTCTACCAGATGTGCAAAGAGGAACTGGTACCATTCCTTCCGAAATTGTTTCAAACAATGCAAAAAGAGAGTCCTCCCTAACTCATTTTATGAGACCAACATCATCCTGATACCAAAACCTGGCAGAGATACAACTAAAAAAGAAAATTTCAGGCCAACGTCTATGAACAACGTCGATGCAAAAATCTTCAATAAAATAATGGCAAGCCAAATGCAACAGCACATCAAAAAGCTTATCTATCATGATCAGGTAGACTTCATCCTGGGAATACAAGGCTGGTTCAACATATGCAAATCTATAAAAGTAATCCATCACATAAACAGAACCAAAGATAAAAACCACATGATTATTTCAATAGATGCAGAGAAGGCCTTCAACAAAATTCAACAGCCCTTTATGCTAAAAACTCTTAATAAAGTAGGTATTGATGGAATGTATCTCAAAGTAATAAAAGCTATTTATGATGAACCCACAGCTGATATCATACTGAATGGGCAAAACCTGGAAGCATTCCCTTTGAAAACTGTCACTAGACAAGGATGCTCTCTCTCACCGTTCATATTCAACATAGTATTGCTAATTCTGGCCGAACAATCAGGCAAGAAAAAGAAATAAAGGGTATTCATTTAGGAAAAGAGGAAGTCAAATTGTCTCTATTTGCAGACGACATGATTGTGTATTTAGAAGACCCCTTCGTCTCAGCCCCAAACCTCCTTAAGATGATAAGCAAATTCAGCCAAGTCTCAGGATACAAAATCAATGTGCAAAAATGAAAAGCATTCTTAGGCTGGGCGCGGTGGCTCACGCCTGTAATCCCAGCACTTTGGGAGGCCGAGGCAGGTGGATCATGAGGTCAGGAGATCGAGACCATCCTGGTCAACATAGTGAAACCCCGTCTCTACTAAAAATACAAAAAAATTAGCTGGGCATGGTGGCGTGTGCCTGTAATCCCAGCCACTCAGGAGGCTGAGGCAGGAGAATTGCCTGAACCCAGGAGGCGGAGGTTGCGGTGAGCCGAGACCGCGCCATTGCACTCCAGCCTGGGTAACAAGAGCGAAGCTCCATCTCAAAAAAAAAAAAAAAAAAAGAAAAGCATTCTTATAAACCAATCACAAAGAGCCAAATCATCAGCAAACTCACCTTCAAAATTGCTACAAAGAGAATAAAATACCTAGGAATACAACTCACGAAAGACATGAAGGACCTCTTCAAGGAGAACTATAAACCACTGCTCAAGGAAATAAAAGATGACACAAACAGATGGAAAAATGTTCCATGCTCATGGTTAGGGAGAACCAAAATTGTGAAAATGCCATACTGCCCAAAGTAATGTATAGATTCAGTGCTGTCTCCATCAAACTACCATTGACCTTCTTCACAGAACTGTAAAAAAAAATCTTAAACTTCATTTGGAACCAGAAGAGAGCCCCCGTAGCCAAGACAATCGTAGGCAAAAAGAGCAAAGCTGGAGGCATTAGGATACCTGACTTCAAACTATACTACAAGGCTACAGTAATCAAAACAGCATAGTACTGATACCAAAACAGAGATATAGACCAATGGTACAGAACAGAGGCCTTGAAAGTAACACCACACATCTACAACCATCTGATCTTTGACAAACCAGACAAAAACAAGCAATGGGGAAAGGATTTCCTGTTTAATAAATGGTGTTGGGAAAACTGGTTACTCATATGCAGAAAGCTGAAACGGGACCCCTTCCTTACACCTTATACAAAAATTAACTCTAGATGGATTAAAGATTTAAACATAAGACCGAACACCATAAAAACCCTAGAAGAAAACCTAGGCAGTACCACTTAGGACATAGTGCATAGGCAGGGACTTCATGGCTAAAACACCAAAAGCAATGGCAACAAAAGCCAAAATAGACAAATGGGATCTAATTAAACATAAGAGCTTCTGCACAGCAAAAGAAACAATCATTAGAGTGAACCGGCAACAAACAGAATGGGAAAAAATTTTTTGCAATCTACCCATCTGACAAAGGGCTAATATCCAGAATCTATAAAGAAGTGTAACAACTATACAAGAAAAAAACACCACCATCAAAAAGTGAGTGAAAGATATGAACTTTTCAAAAGAAGACATTTATGTGTCCAACAAACATGAAAAAATGCTCATCATCACTGGTCATTAGAGAAATCCAAATCAAAACCACATTAAGATACCATCTCACGCCAGGTAGAATGGTGTTCATTTAAAAAATCTGGAGACAACAGATGCTGGAGAGGATGTGGAGAAATAGGAATGCTTTTACACTGTTGGTCGAAGCATAAATTAGTTTAGCCATTGTGGAAGGCAGTGTGGCAATTCCCCAAGGATCTAGAAATAGAGATTCCATCTGACCCAGCAATCCCATTACTGGGTGTATACCCAAAGGATTATAAATCAATATTTTATAAAGACACATGTACACGTATGTTCATTGCATCACTGTTTACAATAGCAAAGACTTGGAACCAGCCCAAATGGCCATCAGTGATAGACTGGATAAAGAAAATGTGGCATATATACATCATGGAATACTATGTAGCCACAAAAATTAAGAGTTCATGTTCTTTGCAGGGACGTGGATGTAGCTGGAAACCATCATTCTCAGCAAACCAACCCAGGAACAGAAAGCCCAACACTGCATGTTCTCACTCATAAGTGGGAGTTGAACAGTGAGAACACATAGACACAGAGAGGGGAATATCACACACTGGGGCCTCTTGTAGGGTGGAGGATTAAGTGAGGGATAGCATTAGGAGTAATACCTAATGTAGATGACAGGTTGATGGGTGCAGCAAACCACCATGACATATGTATGCCTATGTAACAAACCTGCACATTCTGCACATGTATCTCAGAACTTAAAATATAATGAAATAAATAATAAAAATCAACATAAAATCAATAAAACCCACTGTTTGGAGCTTAAAGAAAAAAAAGAAAATATGGTACATATACACCATGGAATACTATGCAGCCATAAAAAGGAATAAGATCATGTCCTTTGCAGGAACATGGGTGAAGCTGGAAACCATCATCCTCAGCAAACTAACACAGGAACAGAAAACTAAATACTGCATGTTCTCACTTAGAAGTGGGAGTTGAATAAGGAGAACACATGGACACAAGGAGGGGAACAACACACACCAGGGCCTGTTTGGGGGTGGAGGGGGTGGGGAGGGAACTTAGAGGATGAGTCATTGGTTGCAGCAAACCACCATGGCACATGTGTACTTGTGTAACAAACCTGAATGTTCTATATGTGTATCTTGTTTTTCTGGGTTTTTTAAATTTTGTTTTTGTTTTTTTGAGAAGAAATAAAAACAGAGAGCCCTGACAGTACATAGATTAGGTAGTGGTTTTTTTTTTTTTTTTTTTTTTTTTTTTTTTGAGATGGAGTTTCGCTCTTGTTACCCAGGCTGGAGTGCAATGGCACGATCCCGGCTCACCGCAACCTCCGCCTCCTGGGTTCAGGCAATTCTCCTGCCTCAGCCTCCTGAGTAGCTGGGATTACAGGCACGCACCACCATGCCCAGCTAATTTTCTTTGTATTTTTAGTAGAGACGGGGTTTCACCATGTTGACCAGGATGGTCTCGATCTCTTGACCTTGTGATCCACCCGCCTCGGCCTCCCAAAGTGCTGGGATTACAGGCTTGAGCCACCGCGCCCGGTTAGGTAGTGGTTTTGAGTCACAGACCCTTTTGCAAAAATGTGATGGAAACTATGAATTATCTGTGTAGAAAAATTAAAATTGTTCATACTGTTTAAGAGAGTTAATGAACTCTAAAGCCCATCCAGGGAATAGTAGCCCCTACATTATGCATTCAGGTGTTGTTGTTGTTATTTTAATAACATACAGCTGGCTGAGTGTGGTGGCTCATACCTGTAATCCCAACAGTTAGGGAGGCAAAAGAAGGAGATTGCTTGAGCCCAGGAGTTCAAGACCAGACAAGGGAACATAGTGAGATTTGTCTCTACGAAAAATAGAAAGAAAAAAATTAACCAGGCTTGGTGATACGCACCAGTAGTCTCAGCGACATGCGCCAGTAGTCTCAGCTACTCGAAAGTCTGAGGCGGAATAATTACTTAAGCCCAGGAGGTCAAGGCTGCAGTGATCATGCCACTGTACTCTAGCTTGGGTGACAGAGCAAGACCTTGTCTGAAAAAAAAAAAAAAAAGCACAGATTTGCTTTACAGAAGCTTTAATTATGAAGAAACAACCTAGAAGTGGGCAAAGAGCCATTTAAAGAAATACACATTTCACACAATTTTTTTAAAGTTTTTAAGAAGACCTTTATAAAGGTAAGAAAGTTTATACCTTTGCTTCAAAAGATTATGGACCTGAGCAGTCATTGCCATCCCAGTTGACCTGACTTCTCAAACTAGCACAAGAATGTAGCCAGTAGTTTGGCTGATTGAAGCAGAGGGGTAAAGTGCCCCTCTCAGCAAAAACAAATCTCTGCATAGGATCTCTCAAAACAGACCTAAGTTACTTGGTTCTAAATGTTTTTGCTTCACATATTTACAAGAAAAAAAGTTTTTAAATTCTTACATACGTAAAGACTACATTTTTCAAAGTGTGTTCACATTTTGGTTCCTGTAAAGATATTCATGTAAGAATTATGGCAGTTTCTCAAAAAATTAAACAGAATCACAATATGATCCAGCAATTGGATCATATTGAGTTCCCAACAGGAACTCAAATAGATATTGGTATGCCCATGTTCATAGCAGCCTTACTCACAATAGCCAAAAGGTGGAGGTAACCCAAGTCTCCACTGATGGACCAAAGAAAGTGTGGTAAATACATACAATGGAATATTATTTAGTCTTAAAAAGGATGGAAATTCTGATACATACTGAAACATGGGTGAAACTTGAAGGTGTTATCCTAAGTGAAGTAAGCTAGTTACAGAAGGACAAATTATACATCATTTGACTTGTAGGAGATACCTAGAGTAGTCAAATTCATAGAGATAAAGTAAAACAGTGACTGCCAGGGACTGGTATCGGGGGAAATGGGGAGTTGCTATTTAATGGGCAAGGAGAATCAGTTTGAGATGATGAAAAAGTTCTGCAGATGGGCAGTGCTCAGGGGCCTCCACAGAGACCCCACCCACCCCACCCCACCCCTGGGCACTTCTTGGAAAATAAAAACAAATTTTAAAAAAAGGTTCTGGAGGCCAAGTGTGGTGGCTCCTGCCTATAATCCCAGCTCTTTGGGAGTCTGAGGCGGGTGGATCATGAAGTCAAGAGATCAAGACCATCCTGGCCAATATAGTGAAACCCCATCTCTTCTAAAAATACAAAAATTAGCTGGGAATGGTGGTGTGCGCCTATAATCCCAGCTACTTGAGTAGCTGAGGCAGGAGAATCCCTTGAACCCAGCAGTCGGAGGTGGCAGGGAGCCGAGATCACACCACTGCACTCTAGCCTGGTGACATGACAGAGCAAGACTCTGTCTAAAAAAAAAAAAAAGTTCTGGAGATGGATGGTAGTAATGTTATTGAGCAAAAGGGCTCACTCCCTGATGCACTAGAAGCCAATACTATGACACCAGGTTTTTGAGAACAGAAAAGGTTTTTATTGCAGGTTGACCAACAAGGAGATAGGAATCCAGCTGAAATCTGTCTCTGTGCTGACTTTTAAGGCAGTAATTTTATTAGAAAGCTTTAGGGAGTAGATTTCTGGGATTACATTATAGCGGGTGGTTGGTGGAAGGAAAGAGAGGTCTGAAAAGTCTTCGGATGTGTGCAGTTATCTCTTCATGTTTTCTCATGGGTCACATGCAAATTCAGATGGAATTATTATGAAATATGTGGTGGCAATTCAGGCTGTGTTGCCAGCAAGCTTGTTCTAGTTGGCCGTATTGGTTCCAACTGATTTCAGCCAGTTTTTTAATCTCACAAGCAGAGGGTTTTACCATTTCAGCAACTTGTTTATTTTCTTTTCTGCTATCCTATAAGCTCAAGAATTTCTTTTAATCACTGGCTTATTTAACTGTTTAAGGTACAGTCAATTGTTGTGCAGCAGTGTGAATGTACTTAATGCCACTGAACCTGAACTTTATACTTGAAAATAATTAAAATAGTAAATTTTATGTTGTGTGTATTTTACCACAATAAAAAAAATTCATGTCAGCTAGGATTCATAAAGATGATTGTTGACATGTATATAGAACACAGATTTGATTTGTTCAATATACTGACATCACACATCGGTCTTCTAGAAGATGAACTCACTTTCTTGTTCTTTTTAAAAAAATCCAAATAAAATGTGCTATTGTGGTAAACACATTTGTTGCAACTTGTAAGCTCAGTTTGCTCCCTTTTTTTGTATCAACAGGAAAATCAAGAGGATCTGGGCCTTTGGGAAGAGAAATTTGGAAAATTTGTGGATATCAAAGCTAATGGTAAAATTGAAACTGGTATAATATTAAAACGGATCAGTCCAAAAAAGGCTGCATAATTTGATCTAAAAGCCCCTTGATCTTTGGCACCTAAAACAGGTGACTTTAACAGAAGAACAGAAATCCCAGATTGGATTCACTATCTTTCAATAAGGCATTGCAACAGAGAAATAGCAATTATATGCCTTTTGTGGGAAGCATAAAAGAAGTATCAGCCACATGGAGCTTATGGTCTCATGGAGTGGCCTAGATCAGCACACTGCTTGCACTGTCCATTAGGTAAGGCAGCTACAAATTCCACATTCAACTTTTAAGAGAGTGAAGTGATGAGAAACCCAACTTGTAGAGCTCCTCATTTGCAACATTTCAAGCCAGTGGTTCTCAACCTTCTCCAGGCCTTCCCATCATTCTCATGGGTCTCACATGCCCATCTGTCACATTTCTCACCAAGGTTAGTGATGGAATTGGGGTAGGGGGTGAGTTTGTCTCTTTAGGAGATGCCTTTCAGATACTTGGAGCTTATGCAGTTAGAAAAGTACTCACTTTCCTCTTTCCTCCTCCCTGCCCTGTTGAATAACAAACCCTCTCTAATTTCCATCCTAGCCATCATTACCTACGGCATTGTATAATGATCAGGGCTGACAGAATGCCCCAAATTAAAAGCAGGGGCGTAGGTTTTTAGGCTCTCCATTCTGTAACATCATAATTTTTTTAATTTTTTAAAATTATTTTATTTTATTTTAGTTTTAGTTTTTTACTTTTTTTCTTGAGCCAAGGTTTCGCTCTGTCACCCAGGCTGGAGTGCAGTGCTTACTGGATCGTGACTTACTGCACTGTTGAACTCCCGGCCTCAAGTGATGCACCTGCCTTGGCTTTCCGAAGTGCTGGGTTTACAGGTGTGAGCCACCATATCTGGCCATGTCATCTTCATTTTTACTTTCTCTGTAGCATTTCTTTTCTGTCACAAGCTCCTACAAATAAGGACCGTTTGATGTCAGATACTTTAATCTAAGCATAAATTAAAATCCACTTTATACCTCCCAGTCATTTGCATTTTCCCATATCTGTAAAATAATTGTTAAATAAAGGAATTTGTCTTTGGTTAAAGGAAACTTACATAACTGCAATCACAGAGGAGGTTAAAGGAAATTTATATAACTACAATCACAGAGGAGGAGTATTTGTGAGCAACCAGTTATGGCCCTCCTGGTGCCATTGACATTTGCATTCCTGGTAGGCAGTCACAGACGAGGCTGGCAGTAAGAATAAGTGATCAGGCAGAAGACATTCTGTCATTTCATCTAGTGAAGACTGAAGCAATATTCTTGGCTTCCTAAAGCAAAGAAATAGTGATAAGGAAGATTTCAATTAGGAAAAAATCTAAAACTTATGTTTTACAGAGAGAAAAGAGATTTACTGTAAAGAGGACACAGAGAGCTTCATCACACAGCTAAGGCAACAGAACTAATATGTAACCAGAACTTTGCCTTATACGTTTTTGTATCCCCACAACACCTGAATATAGTATCTTACAGATGGTCAGTACACAGCATTTGCTGATTGATCTAGATGAGCTCAGGTCTCTCAGCCTCTAGTTTGGTCATCTCTGTGCACTCAGAATTAACTGAATCTCCTTAAGTAAGTGTGCTTTTGAGAAGCAAAACTCAGTATCTTGGTCTCTACAGGCCCTTCTTCCATTGGTTTGGATTTCTCCTTGCATGAATTTGAGCATCTGTATGGTATCCCACAACATGCAGAATCACACCAACTTAAAAATACTGGGTAAGTGAAAACAAGAATTCTTACGGGAGGCTCTAGTTTCTGTATTGAGATGATTTGAAAGGAATCAACTGTGAGCTGTCTGAGCCAATGCTAATATGTGCCAGGCCTTTTCCTCCTTGATATTCCTTGTGAATCTTTAAGAACCTTCCTTGAATGATCACCCAGAGCAGTGGTTTCCCTTTTTTTTTTTTTTTTTTTTTTTTTTTTTTTTTTTTTTTTTGAGATGGAGTCTTGCTCTATCTCCCAGGCTGGAATGCAGTGGCGCAATCTTGGCTCACTGCAACTTCTGCCTCCCGGGTTCAAGGGATTCTCCTACCTCAACCTCCCAAGTAGCTGGGACTACAGGTGCCCATGACCATGCTGGGCTAATTTTTTTTTTTTTTTTTGTATTTTTAGTAGAGTCAGGGTTTCACCATATTGGCCAGGCTGGTCTCGAACTCCTGGCCTTGTGATCCACCCACCTCTGCCTTCCAAAGTGCTGGGATTACAGGCATGAGCCACCATGCCCAGCCAGTTTTCCATTTTTATTTTTAATGGTCAAATTAGATAACTGTAAAAACTATAATAGTGAACCTAGAGATATAGAGAAAGTAAAATTACGGAGCTGCTGTGATCAGTGTAAAGGGAAGATCTTTATCCCTGGGTTTCACTTTTACCTCTTAAGGCCTTTTATGGAACCCTGGGAGAATATATCATGAAAAAATCGCTGACCCAGAAAAAGGCTTTACCAAAATGGGACAGTGAGCCAGAGAATGGAATAATGTGGCATCTCATATCACCTGTAATTCCCTCAGGACTATCATGTCAGGCTAACACTATTGACAAAGAGGCCAGAGGCATCCAGACTAAGAGGAAATTAAACTAGAGAGAAACAGGTTGCCAGGTTCAGGTGCTGTTTACTTTCAGGTAGGCATTCTGATAAGCCCAGGAGAAACTGTGCTGCTCTCCCACTGGTCAGAGCTCTGTGCTCCCATGCCCAATTCAGTTCCCTGTCTTCCTCTGCTAAGTACTGTGGAAGCCTCTTGGACACAATTATTTTAACTGCAGAGAAGTGCTCACAGAATTCATCAGTGGATGCTTACTGTGTGCTTCCCTTTGTGGAGGATTCACAGGAGAGAGTCCTCCACTCAAAGGGTATTTAGGCCAGGCGCAGTGGCTCATACCTGTAATCTCAGCACTTTGGGAGGCCAAGGTGGGTAAATCACTTGAGGTCAGGAGTTTGAGACCAGCCTAGTCAACATGGTGAAACCTCATCTTTACCAAAAAATACAAAAATTAGCTTGTATAGTGGTGCACACCCGCAGTCCCAGCTACTCGGGAGGCTGAGTTGGGAGAATTGCTGAACTCAGGAGGTGGAGGTCACAGTGAGCCAAAATCGCACCATTGCACCCCAGTCTGGGTAAAGAGTAAGACCCTGTTTGAAAAAAAAGGAGATACTTGGAAAAGGTGTCTGAGATGTGGTTGTGTTAATGTTACAGGAAGTGGTGCCAAAGGAGTCAAGAGAAGAGGACCACATTCACCCAAATTGTGTCAGGAAATCTTTAGGGAAGTGGCAAGCGTTGAGCCTTCAAAGATGATTGGGACCTAAGTGTTTTCAGAAAAGAATGGAGCTATTCTATTTATTAATATTAATAAATTTGTGATGGTAATTGATGATAATCTTTGTGTTTCAGGGATGGAGATGCTTACCGTCTTTATAACCTGGATGTCTATGGATACCAAATACATGATAAAATGGGCATTTATGGTTCAGTACCTTATCTCCTGGCTCACAAACTGGGCAGAACTATAGGTATTTTCTGGCTAAATGCCTCAGAAACACTGGTGGAGATCAATACAGAGCCTGCAGTAGAGGTGAGCTACTGAGCATAGCTACATGCCATACTTAAAGAAGAAACAAAACCACTGCAGTAGAGTCAAAGGTCTTATCTTTGTACTGGCACTTCTCTGCCACCAAAAGCTTTACAGTGTAATCCATGAATATCAGTAGTATCTACTAAAGAAACAGACCGTTACTTACATATGGCTGGATGTTGCAGGTTAAAGGGAAATTTCTCAAATTTTTATTCCATTCTTTTTCCAGTACACACTGACCCAGATGGGCCCAGTTGCTGCTAAACAAAAGGTCAGATCTCGAACTCATGTGCACTGGATGTCAGAAAGTGGAATCATTGATGTTTTTCTGCTGACAGGACCTACACCTTCTGATGTCTTCAGACAGTACTCACACCTTACAGGTATTTGCATGGAGAAGTGCCAGTTTCTTGTTCTGTTATATATCCTATGTCTCATGTATCATCGTTGTAAGTTAATATTTGTTGCACACTATGTGGAATTTATAAACATCTTGGCCGGGTGCGGTGGCTCACGCCTGTAATCCCAGCACTTTGGGAGGCTGAGGCGGGTGGATCACAAGGTCAGGAGATCGAGACCATCCTGGTCAACATGGTGAAACCCTGTCTCTACTAAAAATACAAAAAATTAGCTGGGCATGGTGGTGTGTGCCTGTAATCCCAGCTACTCAGGAGGCTGAGGCAGGAGAATTGCCTGAACCCAGGAGGCGGAGGTTGCGGTGAGCCGAGATCGCGCCATTGCATTCCAGCTTGGGTAACGAGAGCGAAACTCCATCTCAAAAAAAAAAAAAAAAAAAAAATCTTAAATATTTTAATTAGCGAGCATTCCTGTTCCCACCCTCATCCCATTCAGTTTAGTAAAACATTGCACTGGATCTAGAATGTTCTACTGTCTAATTCCTAATACTTGCCATCTACTTTCCTGGGAGCTTTTAGCCCCTGGGCTGGCTCTGCCTTTATCTCAGATGACCAGTATCCCAACTTCAACTTTTTTATGTTTTTTTTCTCCATTAAAACATGCAGCTGTCAGGCTGGGGTCAGTTAATAGTAAAAATGGCCCAGACTTGATAGCCTCCCCCATCCACACACACACACACAAAATACATATATACACACACATATATATATATATGTATATATATATATATGTATGTGTATATATATATATATGTGTGTGTGTATATATATATATATATATATATACACATACATACATATATGTGTGTATATATAGCAACTGGCTTTAGCATCAGAACATTTTATCTTTAAAAGAATGCAAGCTTTTCTCTAAGATCAGAAACAAGGCAAGGCATTGCATTTTCCCTGCTATAATTGTACATTGTACTGGAATTTCTAGCCATAGAAATGAGGTAAGAAAAAGAAATAAAAGACATCCAAATTGGAAAATAATACATAAGATTATAGGAGATGATATGATCCTATATATAGAAATCCACACTAGAATCCACACTAGAGGCAGTAAATTCAGCAAAGTTACAGGGTACAAGATTAATATATTAATCTGTTCTCACACTGCTATGAAGAAATACTGGAAACTGGGTAATTTATAAAGAAAATAAGTTTTTGGGAGGCCAAGGCGGGTGGATCACGAGGTCGAGAGATCGAGACCATCCTGGTCAACATGGTGAAACCCCGTCTCTACTAAAAATACAAAAAAAAAAAAGACTAGCTGGGCGTGGTGGCACGTGCCTGTAATCCCAGCTACTTAGGAGGCTGAGGCAGGAGAATTGCCTGAGCCCGGGAGGCGGAGGTTGCGGTGAGCCAAGATCACGCCATTGCACTCCAGCCTGGGCAACAAGAGTGAAACTCCGTCTCGGAAAAAAAAAAAAAAAAAAAAAAAAAAAAAAAAAAAAAAAAGAAAATAAGTTTAATTAACTCATGGTTCTGCAGGCTGTATAGGAAGCATGGCCGGGGAGGCCTCAGGAAACTTAACAATTACGGTGGAAGGTAAAGGGGAAGCAAGCACATCTTACCTGGCTGGAGCAGGAGGAAGAGAGAGAGGAAGGAGGTGCCATACACTTTTTTTTTTTTTTTTTTTTTTTTGAGACGGCGTTTCACTCTTGTTACCCAGGCTGGAGTGCAATGGCGCGATCTCGGCTCACCGCAACCTCCGCCTCCTGGGCTCAGGCAATTCTCCTGCCTCAGCCTCCCGAGTAGCTGGGATTACAGGCACGCGCCACCATGCCCAGCTAATTTTTTGTATTTTTAGTAGAGACGGGGTTTCACCATGTTGACCGGGATGGTCTCAATCTCTTGACCTCGTGATCCACCCGCCTCGGCCTCCCAAAGTGCTGGGATTACAGGCGTGAGCCACCGCGCCCGGCCCTGCCATACACTTTTAAACAACCAGATCTTGTGAGAAATCACTGTCACAGAACAGCTAGGGAGGAAATCTACCCCCATGATCCAATCGCCCCCTCACCAGGCCCATCTTCCAACATTGTGGATTACAATTTGACCTGAGATTTGGGTAGGACACAAATCCAAACCGTATCAATCAGTAACAAAAAAAAGTTAGTTTTGTTTCTATATACCCACAATGAACAATCCAAAAAAAATTAACAATCCCGTTTAAGACAAAAAAAAAGAAAACAATTCCATTTATAATATCCAAAATATAAAATACCTAGGAATACACTTAATGAAGGAAGTAAAAAACCTGTACACTGAAAACTATAAAACATTCCTGAAAGAAATTAAAGAAAGCCTAAATAAATGGAAAGACATCCCATGTTCATAGGTTGGAAGGCAATGTTAAGATGGCAATAAAACAGAAAGTGACTTACAGATTCACTACAATCCCTATCAAAATTCCAATGGCTTCTTTTGCAGAAATGGAAAAGCTGATCTTTCATAGAATTGCAAAGGGACCTGAATAGCCAAAACAATCTTAAAAAAGAGAAACAAAGTTGGGAAAATTATACTTCTGATAGGGTGCTGTATCCCCATTCAGATCTCATCATGAATTCCCACGTGTTGTGGGAGAGACCTGGTAGGAGGTAATTGAATCATGGGGCAGGTCTTTGTCATACTGTTCTCATGCTAGTGAATATCTCTCACGAGAGATCTGATGGTTTTAAAAGGGGGAGTTTCCCTGTACAAGCGCTCCTGTCTTTGCCTGCCGCCATTCACGTAAGATGTAACTTGCTCCTCCTTGCCTTCAGCCATGATCATGAGGCCTTCCCAACCACATGGAACTGTAAGTCCAATTAAACTTCTTTCTTTTGTAAATTGCCCAGTCTCAGGTATGTCTTAAGCAGTGTGAAAATGTACTAATACAACTTTTCAATTTCAAACTTACTTCAAAGATATGGCAATCAAAAGAACATGCTACTGGCCAGGCACGGTGGCTCCTGCCTGTAATCCCAGCACTTTGGGAGGCCAAGGCGGGCGGATCATGAAGTCAGGAGTTTGAGACCAGCTTGGCCAACAGAGTGAAACCTCATCTCTACTAAAAATTAACTGGGCATGGTGGCATGTGCCTGTAGTCTCAGCTACTCAGGAGGCTGAGGCTGGAGAATTGCTTGATCCCAGGAGGCAGAGGTTGCAGTGAGCTGAGATCACACCAGTGCACTCCAGCCTGGGTAACAAGAGTGAAACTCCATCTCAAAAAAAAAAAAAAAAGAATTGGGAATCTAGAAATAAACCCATACATTTATGGCCACCCAAAACACTGGGATTACAGGCACAAGCCACAGTGCTGTGTCCATGTCACTGTTATAATTTCAATAAAGGTTCATGACCATTCCATGAAGAAGAAATCGTCTCTTGGGCATATGGTGTGAGATAGTTGGATATCTACTTTCAAAAGAATGAAGTTGGACTCCCGTATTCAAAAATATGTTATATGTATTTCATATACAAAAAATAACTCAGAATGGATCTATTATATAAGAGCTAAAACCATAAAACTCTTAGAAGAAAACAGGGGTAAATATTCATGAACTTGGATTTGGCAATGGATTCTTAGATATGACAACAAAATCATAAGCAACAACAACAACAAATACATGTTAGAATTCACTAACATTAAAAACTTTTGTGCATCAGAAGAAAGTGAAAAAGCAGCCTACAAAATGGTAGAAAACGTCTGTAGATTATGTGTCTGATATGGGTTACTTATCCGGAATATATGAAGAATGTTCTACAACTCAACAACAAAAAGACAAACTGAGCCCTAGGCCCATATCCGTGATGCTCGCCTGCTAGACTGTCTACCACTGAGGGCACATACAGCCCCTAGACCACAGCCAAGCAGTGACCCAGACTGCTGTAGCCACCCTCTGGCACCATATTGCAGAGCAGGATCCCCAGGCTGCAGAGAGAGAACTTGCAGGGCTCCAGGGTAGAACGGCACTTTAGCAATGATAGAATCCATTTCTGTTTATAATGGTGACATGGACTGGGCACAGTGGCTCACACCTGTAATCCCAGTGCTTTGGGAAGCCTCCAAAGTGCTTCCACACCTGGCCTCCATTCATATTTTATGGTGAGGCTCTATGTGCCTGGAGGAGTCTTCCACTCTAGTTTTGAGGGTGGGCATATCTGCTAGTGTTTGGGAGTGGAGTAAGCTTTTCATCAATATCTTCCTCAATAGCACTCTGGAGAGAGCTTTCCTGACTTTCCTCAACAGTTACCACCCCTCCCCTGCCTGCCACCTGCCACATTTTTGATGAGATTATTCCATTCTCGTTCTCTTTATTTTTATGGCTTTCTTCATTTGTTTCTTTTCTTTACTCAGATTTTAGTGTGAATTTAGGAGGGGAAGGAGACACATGCAAGTGGTTAACCAGAAGTCCTTCACGTTATCAGTAAACATTTTGATAATAATTTACTGAAACTTTTTCCCAAGTTCAGTCTCTTTCCCTTCAGCTGAGTCCTTTTTTTTTTTTTTTTTTTTTTAATTTAATTTTATTTTATTTTATTGCATTTTAGGTTTCGGGGTACATGTGATGAACATGCAAGATTGTTGCATAGGTACACACATGGCAGTGTGGTTTGCTGCCTTCCGTCCCCTCACCTGTATCTGTCATTTCTCCCCATGCTATCTCTTCCCACTTCCCCACCCCCTGCCCCTCCCCCATTTCCCCCCAACGGACCCCAGTGTGTAGTGCTCCCCTCCCTGTGTCCTTGTGTTCTCATTGTTCAACACCCGCCTATGAGTGAGAATATACGGTGTTTGATTTTCTGCTCTTGTGTCAGTTTGCTGAGAATGATGGTTTCCAGGTTCATCCATGTCCCTACAAAGGACGTGAACTCATCGTTTTTGATGGCTGTGTAATATTCCATGGTGTATATGTACCACATTTTCCCTATCCAGTCTATCATCGTTGGGCATTTGGGTTGGTTCCAGGTCTTTGCTATTGTAAACAGTGCTGCAATGAACATTCGTGTGCACGTGTCCTTGTAGTAGAATGATTTATAATCCTTTGGATATATACCCAGTAATGGGATTGCTGGGTCAAATGGGATTTCTATTTTTAGGTCCTTGAGGAATCGCCACACTGTCTTCCACAATGGTTGAACTAATTTACATTCCCACCAACAGTGTAGAAGTGTTCCTATTTCTCCACATCCTCTCCAGCATCTGTTGTTTCCCGATTTTTTAATGATCGCCATTCTAACTGGTGTGAGATGGTATCTCAATGTGGTTTTGATTTGCATTTCTCTGATGACCAGTGATGATGAGCATTTTTTCATATGTTTGTTGGCCTCCTGTATGTCTTCTTTTGTAAAGTATCTGTTCATGTCCTTTGCCCATTTTTGAATGGGCTTGTTTGTTTTTTTCTTGTAGATCTGCCCCTTCAGCTGAGTCCTAATGCTGCACCCTGACTTAATTTTTTCTAAAATATAGGTCTGCTAAGATTAAATCTTGCCAAACTTTTGATGACTTCTCGTAAGATAAGATTCAGAGTTCCTAACCTCAATTTATAGGGCCCTTGACAATCTAACCCTATTCATTGTCGTCTTCTACTGGTCTCTCTCATACTGTGATACCCTGGAATATTTGTTTTTCTCTAAGCCTGTCATGTACTTCTCTGCCTGTGTTTTTCTATTCCCTGCGTCTAGAATGCTCTTATCTATTCTCCCTGTCTGATATATTCCTACTTAGTCTACAAGGTCTAAACCAGGTGTTATCTCCTCTTTAAAGCCTTTCAAGGTCCCATACTTCACCTCAGGCAGAATTTGTTAACCTCTCTGTGTTCTGGTAGCACTAGACTGATAAGTTAACCTGGAAGTTATACCTCAGGACAGGACAGTTTATTTACACTCCTGCCTCATTAGCCAGGTTGTTACTTCCTTGAAGGCAAAGACTATGCTTTCTTCTCCTTGATATTCTAAGTATGAACTCAGTACTGAATACTCTGTAGACATTCCGGCAATGTTTAGCAAATGAATAATGGTCATTGTGGTGGCAGTTGACTCAGTTGTCATCTTCTTCTTTTAGGTACACAAGCTATGCCCCCTCTTTTCTCTTTGGGTTACCACCAGTGCCGCTGGAATTACGAAGATGAGCAGGATGTAAAAGCAGTGGATGCAGGGTTTGATGAGCATGACATTCCTTATGATGCCATGTGGCTGGACATAGAGCACACTGAGGGCAAGAGGTACTTCACCTGGGACAAAAAAAGATTCGCAAACCCCAAGAAGATGCAAGAGCTGCTCAGGAGCAAAAAACGTAAGGTAAAATAAGCCAACATTTCCGAACCTTTTAATTACAGAGCTTTAAAAAATGTTTTAGACTTGCCTTGGCATATCAGTGGTGGAGAAACATCTGATTTTTTAAAAAATGGCTATGAAAATAGTAGATTCGAATGTAATTGTCACTGTGATAAGAGAGAAAATGAATGGTGAAAAGGCGGTGACTCCATCCATTCCTGGCTTAGTTATCTAGGTCCCCATAATGAGGAAGGGGTCTAGCATTTTCAGTTCCATTTGTTGTGGCTACCTGGTGTTAATATGATCCCCCTCACTCAAAATTTGATTTCCGTGTCTCGATGACACCACACATGCACCAAGAGTATATTTAAAAGTTTATTACTCATATAATGAGGCTTTCTGGGGAGAGCAGTGCTGGCTCCCAAGCTGGTTTCAAAATGGATTGAGAGAACTGGGAAAGGAGATTGGCTCAGTTTTTATGGTGGTTAGTGGGTGGGGACAGGGCAAGGGCTCTTGCACACAGGCTGAGGCTTAGATAGTTTGAACCCCTGGCTGGCACCAAAAGAGGGAGCACTAGAGCTTTCTTTGTCAGCTTGTCCAGATATGGCCAGAAAGGTAAGTGGGGAGTGGCAGGGCTTGAAAACCCTTAACAGTCAAATACCAAATATGGTATCAAATTCTTTATTACACCATTTTTCCTGCATACTTCACTGATGGACTCCACCTGTCAATCTGGCCAAGAAAAGAACAGAAATAGAAAATGGGAAGGCAGAGAAGCCACTGGAACATGCATAATGCTGCTTTCCAATTCCAAGAGTGTTAGTGGTGGTAATAGCAATAATGAAAAGATGTGGTCTTAGGGTGACTGAGGAAAAGACAAGTATCCAACCACAATACAGGGAAGTAACATGAGAGCCAAAGAAAGGACAGGGTAGGGGACAGGCCAAGAAAGAGAAGATCATATCCTCAAGACTTAAGCAGGGCTTGGTTCCAGAGGTACACTTTATTTTATTTATTTATTTGTTTTTTCCAAGATGGAGTCTCACTCTGTTGCCCAGGCTGGAGTGCTGTAGCACAATCTTGGCTCACTGTATCCTCTGCTTCATGGGTTCATACAGTTCTCCTGCCTCAGCCACCTGAGTAGCTAGAATTACAGGCAGGCACCACCATACCCAGCCAATTTTTATATTTTTAGTAGAGATAAAGTTTCACCATGTTGGCTGGGCCGGTCTTGAACTCCTTACCACAAGTGATCCATCCAACTCAGCCCTCCAGAGTGCTGGGGTTACAGGCGTGAGCCTCCATGCCTGGCCTAGAAATGCATTTTAGATGAGCCCTAAAGGATATCCCTAACTAATGGGTAAGCTGGGAGAGAGAAGAGGACAGTGCAGCCAGAGGAAGGAGCATTAGGGGTGTTTGGAAAGCAGTATACAGGCAAGTTTGACAGGAGAGCAAGGCATATGTGGGTTCTAGTAGTGGAGGATCTGACCAGAAAGGTTGGAACCTTTTTGTAATCTGCTTTGTATACATTTGAAGACATTACAAGTTTTTGAATTAGAGGTTACTAATCCAGAATACATGATAGACTCCTACAACTTAGCAACAAAAAACCAGAGAATGGGCAAAGAACTTGAATGGATATCTCTCCAAATAAGATAAACAAATAGCTAACGAGCAAAAGAAAAGATGCTCAATGCCACCAATCATTAAGGAAATGCAAATGAAGACCACAGTGAAATACCGTTTTACATCATTAAGATGATGGCTACTAAAAAAAAAAAACACACAGGTGTTGGCAAGGATGTAGAGAAATTGCAATCCTTGTGTACTGTTGGTAGGAAGGCAAAATGGTGCAGCTGTTACAGAAAACAATATGACAGTTCCTCAAAAATTTTAAAATGGAATTACTATATGATCCAGCAGTTCCACTTAATATACCCAAAGGAATTGGAAGCAAGAACCGCAACAGATATTTATACACTCATGTTTATAGCAGCATTAGTCACAGTAGCCAAAAGGTCAAAGCAACCCAAGTTGCTTGGGTTGCAACTCTGTTAAAAGATGAATATGTAAACAAAATGTGATGTATACATTCAACAGAATGTTATTCAGCCTTTAAAGGGAAGGAAATTCTAATAGATACTACAGCATGGATGAACCTTGATGATATATGCTAAGTGAAATAAGCCAGTTACAAAAAGACAAACACTGTATGATTCCACTAATTTAAAGTAATTAGAGTAGTTATATGCATAAAGACAGAAAGTATTATAGAATAGTGTTTGCTGGGGCTAGGAGGAGGGAATGAGAAATCATTATTTAATGGGTATAGAGGTTTAGTGTTAGTTTTGCAACATGAGAGAGTTCTGGAGATTGAGTACAACATTGTTAATGTACATACTTAACAGTACTAAACTGCACACTTAAAAATGGCTAAGATGGTAAATTTTTTGTCATGTGTATTTTACCACAGTTTAAAAATTTAGGCTGGGCATGGTGGTTCATGCCTGTAATCCCAGCACTTTGGGAGGCCAGGGCTGGGGGATCACCTGAGGTCAGGTGTTCAAACTCAGCCTGGCCAACATGGTGAAACCCCATCTCCACTAAAAATACACACAAAAAAATTAGCTGGGCATGGTGGTGGGCACCTATAATCCCTTCTACTGAGGAGGCTGAGGCAGGAGAAACACTTGAACCCGGGAGGCAGAGGTTGCAGTGATCTGAGATTGCACCACTACACTCCAGCCTGGGCGACAGAGTGAGACTGTCTCAAAAAAACAAACAAACAAAAATTTTAGAAAATTTTTCCTGTAATCCCAGCACTCTGGGAGGCCGAGGCGGGTGGATCACGAGGTCAAGAGATCGAGACCATCCTGGTCAACATGGTGAAACCCTGTCCCTACTAAAAATACAAAAAATTAGCTGGGCATGGTGGTGCGTGCCTGTAATCCCAGCTACTCGGGAGGCTGAGGCAGGAGAATTGCCTGAACCCAGGAGGCGGAGGTTGCTGTGAGCTGAGGTCGCGCCATTGCACTCCAGCCTGGGTAACAAGAGCGAAACTCTGTCTCAAAACAGAAAAAAAAAAAGAAAGAAAATTTTTGAGCCATGAAGAATTAAACTTTAATATTGAGGACAGATCAGAATAGAGATGAGTGCTCTAGCCAAATAAAGTGTTTTTGAGGGCCTAGACTGGTGGAAGTATGAGTATGTATGTATGTATGTATGGTATTAGAAAGGCAGGGAGAGATGCTAGAGTTTCAACGCTGTGGCTTACAGCTTTTCTCAAATCTCCTTCCTAATATGCCTCCACCACTGGGTTGGGGACTTTGTTTTTAATGTGTTATTCTCTTGGTTTCTTTAATGTTTATTTATATCAATGTTACCTGAGCGTCTAAATGTCCAGGGAGCAGGTACCCTGCCAACTTAGTTCTCTATGTATAATATCCAGCACCCAGCATCATGGATAGATAGAGACTTAATCAATGCTATTTAAAGAACATGTATTGGTTAGGCAGCAATAATTTTAAAAGAACATTGGCCTGTTTTGTTTTTGTTTTTTTCTTTCTTAGAGATGGGGTCTTGCTCTGTCACCCAGGTTAGACTGCAGTGACATGATCACAGTTCACCGCAGCAGTGACCTCCCTGGCTCAAACAATCCTCCCGCCTCAGCCTCCTGAGTAGCTGGATCCACAGGTGGATACCACCACACCCAGCTAATTTTTAAATTTTTTTATGGAGGTGGGTTTCCACTATGTTGCCCAGGCTGGTCTCAAACTCCTGGCCTTAAGCAATCCCCCTACCTTGGCCTCCCAATGTGCTGGGATTACAGGTGTGAGCTCCTGCACCTGGCCAACATTGGCTTGGTTTTGATATTAATTGAACCTCTCATAAGCACATGAAGGGTTATAGGGTTTTACTGGTATCTGAAATATTTTTCTTTTTTGTTTTTATTTTTGTGTCTGAAATATTTCAATACTAGTAGTAGTTGTTTATAAAAATTGAATCCCCAAACTATGGTGAAAACATACAATTTAACACTTGTCTTACCTAAAACTGATGAGACCTCTAAACCTTTATGTCCTGACAGCTTGTGGTCATCAGTGATCCCCACATCAAGATTGATCCTGACTACTCAGTATATGTGAAGGCCAAAGATCAGGGCTTCTTTGTGAGGAATCAGGAAGGGGAAGACTTTGAAGGGGTGTGCTGGCCTGGTATGAAATCACTTTCTACACTTATTATTTCTGCTTGTTGAATCCCAATTAAGAAGGGTGCATGATCATGTATCTGCTCCCTTGTAGATGTCTCTTGCTCCTCTAGCTACATTTTAAGCATCTAATTTAAGGAAGAGACAGTATTGCCTTCTTTTGCATCTTTCATAATATACTGGTACTGTAATTTTATGTATTTATCAATAATTGAATGAGTGGATGAAAAATAAACAACCAAACCTCAGTGGCATGCTTTTTTTGTAACCAAATAGAGATAAAAATTTGGAGAATGAGAAAAGAGGAGGAGGAAGGAGAAAGAAAAAAAGGGGATCCTGCAAGCTCTCTCCTTGTGATTGCTCTTCACCCTTTTAACCCATAGTTTTGACTTCCAAGCCTTACATGAGTGACCTCAGCCACCCTGGTGACTATGGATTCTTTATTTCAAAAGTTATTAAAAATTATTAATTTAAAGCCTTGGTAGAAAGTCTCCAAGGACAAAAGGAAAATCACCACATATCATAGCACTCTATTATAAATCCATGTACTGTAGAGAAACTCTGTGCCTTTCTTTTTTTCTCTTATACCACTTGAACACACTTCTGTGTTCTCTTTAAGAATCAAGAGATCGGCCAGGCTCAGTGGCTTATGCCTGTAATCCTAGCATTTTGGGAGGCCGAGGTGGGTGGATCACTTGAGGTCAGGAGTTCAAGACCAGCCTGGCCATCATGGTGAAACCCCATCTTTAAAAAAAAAAAAAAGAATCAAAAGATTACTGCATAATATTTGCCATCCTTACTTACTTGGGCTATCTTAGGCCATCATTGAGGGACAGACCCCATTGTGATGCTTGTACATTCCCCTGGGCCTCTGGTGTTGAAAGGTCTAGTGATTGTCACTGGAGCCCAGCATTGCCTTTATGTACTTCTCAACAGACCACTCCTCTGTCAGCCAACTTTTATGTTTATGTAAGGTGCCTATTGCCCAGCTCTCACATCTGATATCTACTTTATAACACATATTACTGTGAGGGTCACTGTTCCTAACAGGCTGCCTATTGTTCTGCCTCCACAGGTCTCTCCTCTTACCTGGATTTCACCAATCCCAAGGTCAGAGAGTGGTATTCAAGTCTTTTTGCTTTCCCTGTGTATCAGGTTAGTTTTTATTCCTTTGCTCTTTTCTAGTTACTTGAAGGAGTGAAAGAAGCAGAAAAAGTGATTGCATAGAACCATTCATTTTCATTCAGTAGCTTTGATATATAATGCTTGTATTAAAAGGAAAGTATGGCCACCATATTGCAGACTCTGGGGGTGCTGGGAGGGGTGCCATATGCATTACCAAATGCACAAAAGCTGTGATTTAACCTCTATTATTATAGACTGTATGATATATCAAAGTACTTTATAGCAGAGGTTTATTATATTTTCAAATTGCTGTATATATTTTTATATAAAATTATATTCCATAACTTATTTAAATATGATGATACGTGTGAAAATATCTTACAACATATTTGTCATTAAAAGTGAGGTACAATTTTTAAACAAGCTCATAAGAATCACGGGGAAAACCGGAGAGGCCATATCTGGAGAACTGTTTTCAGCCAATTATGGTGATATTGATGATGGCAGTGATGATGATGATATCTAATGCAAATTGAATACTTGCTACGTGCCAAGCACTGTACTAAGGACTTCGTGTGCATCAAACCATTTGTCTTTATAATAACCCTCTGAAATTGGAACTATTAACTAAAAATCTAACCTCATAGATTAAGAAATTGAGACAGAAAAGTTTAAAAACTTGCCAAGGTCACACATCTAGTTAATGATGGAACCAAATTTTGAACTCAGATCTGTTTGTCTCTCAAGCCCAGCTTTTAAACACTAAACTTTAGTTTCTGGGCATCAAGTATTAGGGCACTAGTAAACAACTTAGTGCAGGGCCATGGGCCAAATCTGGCCATGCCTGTTCATTTCCCTGTTATTTGTGGCTGCTTTCGTACTACTATGGCAGAGATGAATAATCGAAAAAGAGACCTCATGGCCTGCAAAGTTGAAAATATTTAGTATCTGGACCTTTACCAAAAATGTTTCCCAATCCCTGCCCTAGATGATACTAACGGAAAGATAAGGTAGTTAAATATTTGGAAATAATACACCCTTGTTCATAAAGTATACATTTTAGAAATCGAGAAGAAAGAGTCAAAAGAAGACAAGTAAGCCTCCTCCAGGGATTTGAAAGACTTTGATGTGAGCAAGGTGACAGATGTATTCCATGGAGTCCCAGAAGGCAAGCTAGGTAGGCTCTGCGAGGGGAGTGTTACAAGGAGCAGGACTTCTGGAAAATAGTGGAATGAGCTGCCTGAGGGACTCCCTGTCTTTTTAGCTATTCAGTCAAATGCTGAAAGATCAGGGATTCTAGAAAAGACCAGGGATTCTGCAACGCCGTGTTAACTAGATGATTCAACTGTCCCTTCCGACTCTTAAACTGAACAATTCTGTGTAGAATACAAACTATAGATCATGTTAACAAACAGGTATATTGGCTGTCAAGTCTTTCAAAGTATTAGAGAGAAAATAGAATCTTGTCATGTTCAGCTATAGTTGCCCTTAGTTAAGAGTCGTGGCATATGATGCATGAGAATGAGCCTAAGTGTGAACATTCACAACCTTTCCCGTAGGGGTCCTGCTGGGAGGTCTTGGAATGAACTTGCCAGGCAATATATATTTCACAGACAACACAGGGCAGCATTCTTTATTCATCAGCAAATATTTGTTGAGATCTTTCTATGGACCAGGTGCTATTCTATCCTAGATGTTTGGGATTTATTAATGAACAAAACAGACAAAATGTCATGCCTTGTGGAACTTATACTCTAGCAGTGAAGCAGAGGACAGAGCATAGATAATAATTTTAAAAATGAGGTAGGAAAGTGGAATGGTGACAGCTACTATATAGATATCATCAATGTAGGAGTGTCATTATGACCAAGGTTTACTTCCTAGGGATCTACAGATATCCTCTTCCTTTGGAATGATATGAATGAGCCCTCTGTCTTTAGAGGGCCAGAACAAACCATGCAGAAGAATGCCATTCATCATGGCAATTGGGAGCACAGAGAACTCCACAACATCTACGGCTTTTATCACGTAAGACACCCAGAAAGAACTGGGCTCATGTGACCTGCCTTATGGCTGAAAGTCATTTGCTTTGTAAAATCATAGCTGTGCTCTACTGTTCGTTTCTCTTTGTGTGTCTTTTCTGACAACTGCAATGAGTCTTAGGTAGTAGCCAATACAAGATTTTTTATTATTTCTTCCTTTGCTTTTTTTCTTTGCATGATGAACTGGATGAACTTTTAAATATTATGAAATTAATTATAATATAAAAACCACTGCCTTGATAGTAGCCATTAATAAGAGGCACTCACTGGCTCAAACTTTTATTGATGCAAGCAGCGTATAAATATGTGAATGAAGGTAATTAAAACAAGTGTTTTAAGATTTCACAAATATCTAAATACAGCAAGTCTTATAGTCATACTAGAGGAGCAAGATTTAGAACATATATAATTTCAATAAGTATACTTTAAAAATGTGAAGCCTTCCTTAAGTACTTAGTTTTCTCAATAAAGGTGATAAAATTACCTTTCATTTACCAACTGCATCCTAAAGACTCGGCAGACACTTGCTGTCTTATATACCCATGGTTCTTTGTTATTTTCAAATTCTGACCATATTCCTGTGGCCCTCTTGCCTATTGGTATTTTCCAATGGGAGCTCCTGGCTAAATATAAGCACAGTTTTCAGATAGTAATGTGTTTGCATCTTTAACAGCCTGTTGCAATAACTAGAGACTACTTTAGTTAGTGAGCTTTCTTATTTAGGTCAGGAACAGTCATTTATCCTCTCTGAATCTCAGTTTTTCCTACCAATTAAAACCATCTGTCTCAGAGGTTGTTATGTAGACTATATGAGAAAATTGTATTAAGTGCCTAGCAATAGTAAGCACCAAAGAAATGCTAGCTGATTGTTTGTTATTGTTTCATTGCTATTGTTAACCAAAGAAAATTTTCCATTCTTTTAATAAGAGAATTTGGAGTAGTCTCATTACGCCACCAAAACTATTTTATGGATTTATTTTAATATTTTACATTTCACACTCCTGCCTGCTATTTGCTTTTTGTATTTTAGATAGCTTATTGGGGATGTCTGTACAAATCCAATCATCTCTTTGAAATTTGTCTTGTTTGGTGTTACAGCAAATGGCTACTGCAGAAGGACTGATACAGCGATCTAAAGGGAAGGAAAGACCCTTTGTTCTTACACGTTCTTTCTTTGCTGGATCACAGAAGTATGGTAAGGAATGGGAATGGCTCATATTAGACTTAAAAACATGTTAGCAACTTGGGTTTTTTTTTTAACCTTTTTTTTTTTTTTGAGACGGAGTTTCGCTCTCGTTACCCAGGCTGGAGTGCAATGGCGCGATCTCGGCTCACCGCACCCTCCGCCTCCTGGGCTCAGGCAGTTCTCCTGCCTCAGCCTCCTAAGTAGCTGGGATTACAGGCACGCGCCACCACGCCCAGCTAGTTTTTTGTATTTTTAGTAGAGACAGGGTTTCACCATGTTGACCAGGATGGTCTTGATCTCTCGACCTCGTGATCCACCCGCCTCGGCCTCCCAAGGTGCTGGGATTACAGGCTTGAGCCACTGCGCCCGGCCTTTAACCTTTTATAGAATGTAATGTTACTGTGTTAATGCCTTCATTTTCATTCCTTTTTTTTTTTTTTTTTCATTTGTTTGTCTGAGACAGAGTCTCACTTTGTTGCCCAGGCTGGAGTGCAGTGGTGCAGTCATGGCTCACTGCAGCATCAACCACCTGGGCTCAAGCACTCCTCCCACCTGTGCCTCATGAGTAGCTGGGATTACAGGTGCACACCACCATGCCCAGCTAATTTATATATGTATATGTATTTTTTGGTAGAGACAGCGTTTCACCATGTTGCCCAGGCTGGTCTCAAACTCTTGCATTCAAGCAATCTGCCTGCCTCAGCCTCCCAAGGTGTTGAGATTACAGGTGTTAGCCACCACACTCAGCTGATACCTTCCTTTTCAATAGCCATTGGCCAGGCCTTTGATTGTAGACCATGGTGTGCCTTGAAGTATGCATTTTGTCCTATAAGACAGAGTAAACAAATTTTAATCATTTGATTCTTGTTTCCCACTAAAGAAGTGGCCACTTAGTTGTTGGGAGAGTGACTTCAAAGTATTCAGATTGCTGGGATCGTCATCTTTGATCCTATCTCTCTGATTTATCAAATCCAAGGAGATAACACCTCTAACACATTCCATTAACCACCTGTTCCACTTAGTAATATGGCTTAAAATAGACCTGGCTGTTGTGTGTGGTCAGGGTCATTTATAACTGCATGCACTTTACCAGCTAATGCAGATCTGGTTCAGCTTCACCACCCTTGGCAGGAAGGCTATTTTAAGTCCCCTGACCTTGCATAAACAACTGAGAGCCCTTAACATACTGTGGACATTATTAAGCCTCCCATTCCAACCCTGAAAACCAGGCCCTGTGGCATTCTGGAAAAGGCAGTCTTAGGCAAAGATTCATGTACAGAGGTATTCAACACAGCAGTAGTCCTTGAAACAAAAGTAAGAAAGAAAATCTAAATATATAACAGTAAGGGTATAGTTATAAAAGTATGGTATAGTAATACGATAGATTATCGTGAGGCTATTTATGTTTTTAAATTTTTTTTCTTTTTTCTTTTCATTAGGCTATTTTAAATAGTAGTTTTAATTGCATGAGAAAATGTATGTGATATCATGATAAATAAAAAAGGAATGCCTGTTTATAATATTATCCTATTTTTTTAATTGATGTGTATCAGAGGCACATATTTTCAGGGTATGTGTGATAATTTGATATATTCATGTAATCAGAGTAATTGGGATATCTGTCACCTTAAATACGTATATTTTCTTTATGGTAGGAACATTTAAATTAATTCTCTTAATTTTTTTGAAGTGCACAATCAGTTAAGGCTAACTGTAGTCACCTTACTGATCTGTCAGACATCAAGTCTTATTTCTTATTATCTCAGTTGTATAAAAAATAAATGTAAGGTAGTAATTTAAATCAGTAAGTGGGTAGATAGATAGGCAGATGGTTAAATATAAGAAAATATAATACCTTGGTGATTATGAGTGATTTTCATTTTATTCTTTTACTTATCTTTATTTTATAATATGTCTGCAAGTATCATTTTTAATCACAAAAAAGTATTTTTAATTAAAACATTTACCATCAACAGTTTAAAAAAAAATAACAGAATATTTGGATATTAGGTTATTGTTGATCTCTTATGTTGATCCACTGCTTAACCTGTAGTACTCTGTGTGAAACTATCAGCTTTGCTTCACTGTGTAGTAAAACATTATAGGAAACACTACTTTGTTAAGTCATATGCTACGACCAATAGCCATAGAGAGCTTCTGACCAAACAACAGTATGAGACATGAAAATATCTGCATGTTAATGTGAGCTTTGTTTCTTGATGAGAATGTCTTCATAAGGGTTTCAAAATTATGATGTAGCTATGTATATATCTCACTTGAAGTCAAAGAAAAATTAGAATACTTTTTTAAAAGAACAATCCCTCAAAAATATTTTTTTTTGGGACAGGCTCAGTGGCTCACACCTGTAATCTCAGCACTTTGGAAGGCCGAGGCAGGTGGATCACCTAAGGTCAGGAGTTCAAGACCAGCCTGACCAACATGGTGAAATCCCATTTCTACTAAAAATACAAAAAACAAACAAACAAAAAAAAGCTGGGCATGGTAGCTCGCACCTGTAATCCCAGCTACTAGGGAAACTGAGGCCGGAAATCACTTGAACCCGTGAGTCAGAGGTTGCAGTGAGCCAAGATTGTGCCATTGCACTTCAGCCTGGGCAAAAAGAGTGAAACTTTGTATCAAAAAAAAAAAAAAAAAGGAAAAAATATATATATATATATATATTTTTTTAATTTTTTTTTTCCTTTTCTTTATTTTTTTTTTTCGGTGGCCAGGAGCAGTGGCTCATGCCTGTAATCCCAGCACTTTGGGAAGCCGAGGCAGGTGGGCAGTTTACTCAAGATTAGGAGTTCAAAACCAGCCTGGGCAACATGGTAAAACCTCATCTCTGCTAAAAATACGAAAATAAGCCAGGCATAGTGGCATGTTCCTGTAGTCAGCTACTCAGGAGGCTGAGGCAGGAGAATTGCTTGAACCTGGGAGACGGAAATTGCTGTGAGCGAAGATTATACCACTGCACTCCAGCCTGGGCCACAGAGTGAAAGAACGTCTCAAAAAAAAAAAAAAAAAAAGAATTTTTTTCTTTGGTCATAGGGCATCCTAAAATTTCTATGAAAGATTAAAGCAAAAATAGCTACCAAAATTATTTCGGTAGAAGATAGACAAAAATGCTTCAGGAGTAGTATATGTGTATGTGTATATATACATAAATATATATTTTTTGAGATGGAGTCTCACGCTGTTATCCAGGCTGTAGTGCAGTGGAGCGATCTCGGCTTACTGCAATCTCTGCCTCCTGGGTTCAAGCAATTCTCCTGCCTCAGCCTCCTGAGTAGCTGGGACTACAGGCATGCTCCACCATACCCAGCTAATTTTTTTGTATTTTTAGTAGAGACGGGGTTTCACCATGTTGGCCAGGATGGTCTTGATCTCCTGACCTCATAATCCACCCCCCTAAGCCTCCCAAAATGCTAGGATTACAGGCATGAGCCACTGCACCTGGCCGGGAGTGGTATATATTTAGGAAAATAAGATTTTCCCTTTTATGGCTCTTTGGTGAGTTACAATCTCTCATCATAAACCCTCCGCAACTATGCAGTAAACAAGAACAAGAACACTGTCTTCGTCAGAGTGCCTGGGCTCAAATCCTGACTATACCACTTAATAACTGTGTAACTGTGGGTAGAGTATGTATCCACTTCTTACTATACTTCTGTCATCTGTAAAATGGAGTTTATAATAGTGTTTATCTGATAGGATTGTTGTGATTAAGTAGGATAATACTAGCAAACTATTCAGCATAACACCTGGTTCAGTACGGGTTCAATAAATGTTAACTATTGTTATTGCTACTGTTTTTATGTCTCTCCTATATGGACTATAACTCTTCTCTCAAATTTTACAGGGTTTTCTTTGGGGAGCAGGAGGTGGTGGAGGTGGGAGGAAATAGGTATACAGATCAATGGAATAGAGTAGAAAATCCAGTATATCTAACACATATGTGATTAACTGCTTTGCAACAAAGTTTCCAAGGCAATTTAATGGAAAAATTATAATTTTTTTTCAGTAAATAGTTGTGAAACAACTGGATATCTGTGTAGGGAAAAAAATGAAACTACACCCCTACCTCATACCATATTCAAAATTAAACTCAAAAATTAACTCATTTTAAAAGCTAAAAATACAAGCAATTAAATGTCTGGAAAAAAACCATAGAATAAAATCTTTTTTTTTTCTTATTGAGATGGAGTCTTGCTCTGTTATCCAGGCTGGAATGCAGTGGCGCCATCTTGGCTCACTGCAGCCTCCACCTCCCAGATTGAAGCAATTCTCTTGCCTCAGCCTCCTGAGTAGCTGGATTACAGGTGCCCACCACCATGCCCGGCTAACTTTTGTATTTTTAGTATGGGTTTTCACCAGATTGGTCAGGCTGGTCTTGAACTCCCAACCTTAGGTGATCCACCCACCTTGGCCTCCAAAGTGCTTGGATTACAGGTGTGAGCTACCGCACCCAGCCCCCAGGCTGGTCTTGAACTCTTGTGATCCACCTGCCTTGGCTTCCCAAAGTGCTGGAATTACAGGTGTGAGCTACTGTACCTGGCCAGGAGAAAATCTTTATGGCTTTGAAATATACAAAGATTTTTTAGATAGAACACAAAAAGCATGAATCATTAAAGAAAAAAATGACAAGTTAGACTTCGTCGGAATTTTAAAATGTCTGCCCTTTCAAAGACATTGGTAAGAAAATGAAATGGCAAGTCACAGACTGAGGAAAAAAATATTTGAAATATACATACAGATCTGTTAAAAATACTTGTGTCCAGAATATGTAAAGAACTTTTACAACTCAAGAAGAAGAGAGACAACCTACTTTAAAAAACAACCTACTTTAAGAGTTGGTTTTCTGAAAAAGAAAATTAACAAAATAGATAGACTTCTAGCTAGATAATAAAGAAGAAAAGAGAGGAGATGCAAATAAACATCATTAGAAATTGCAAAGGAGATAATCTAAGAGAAATGGATAAATTCCTGGACATATACATCCTCCTAAGACTGAACCAAGAAGAAATTGAATCCCTGAAAAGATGAATAACAAGCTGCAAAATTGAATCAGTAATAAATAGCCTACCAGCTAAAAAGACCCCAGACAGATTCACAGCCAGATTCTATCAGATGTACAAAGGATAGCTGATAGCATTTCTACAGAGACTATTTCAAAAAACTGAGGAGGAGGGACTTCTCCTAACTCACTCTATGATGCCAGTATCATCCTGATGCCAAAACCTGACAGTGACACAAAAAAAGAGAAAATTTCAAGCCAATATCCTGGATGAATATTGATGGAAAAATCCTCAACAAAATACTGGCAGACTGAATTCAGCAACACATCAAAAAGCTTATCCACCATAATCAAGAAGGCTTTATCCCTGGAATGCAAGGTTGGTTTAACATACCCAAGTCAATAAATGTGATCCATCACCTAAACAGAACTAAAGACAAAAACCACATGATCATCTCAATAGATGCAGAAAAAGCTGTCAATAAAATTCATCTCATCCCTTCATGTTAAAAACTCTCAACAAAGTAGGTATTGAAGGAACATACCTCAAAATAATTAGAGCCATATTTGACAAACTCAGAGCCCACATCATACCGAATGGGCAATAACTGGAAGCATTCCCCTTGAAAACCGGCACAATACAAGGATGTCCTCCCTTACCCCTCCTATTCAGAATAACATGGTATTGGAAGTCCTGGCCAGAGCAATCAAGGCAAGAGAAAGAAATAAAGGGCATCCAGATAGGAAGAGAGGAAATCAAACTATTTCTATTTGTAGATGATGTGACTCTGTATCTAGAAAACACCGTAGTCTCAGCCCAAAAGCTCCTTAAGCTAATAACTTCAGCAAAGTCTCAGGATACAAAATCATGCATAAAAATCATTAACATTTCTATACACCAACAACAGTCAAGCCCAGAGCCAAATCAGGAACATAGTCCCATTCATAATTGCCACAAAAAGCATAAAATACCTCAGAATACAGCTAACCAGAGAGGTAAAAGATCTCTACAATGAGAACTACAAAACACTGCTCAAAGAAATTAGAAATGACACAAACAAATGGAAAAACATTCCATGCTCATGGATAGGAAAAATCAATATTTGTTAAAATGGCCATACTGCCCAATTTATAGATTCAGTGCTATTCCTGTCAAACTACCAATGACATTCTTCACAGAACTAAAACAAAAGTATTTTAACATTCGTATAGAACCAAAAAACAAAAACAAAAACAAAAAAACAAAGCCTGAATAGCCAAGGCAATCCTAAGCAAAAAGAACAAAGCAGGAGGCCGCAGTAACCAAAACAGTATGGCACTGGCACAAAAACAGGCATGTAGACCAATGGCACAGAATAGAGAGCCCAGAAATAAGGTTGCACACCTACAAGCATCTGATCTTTGACACAGCTGACAAAAACAAGCAATGGGGAAAGGACTCCCTATTCAATAAATGGTGCTGGGACAACTGGCAAGCCATATGCAGAAGATTAAAACTGGACTCACTTTGTATGCAGTATACAAAATTAACTGAAGATGGGTTAAAGACTTAAATGTAAAACCCAAAACTTTACAAAAACCCTGGACGACAACCTAGGCAGTCCCATTCTGGACATGAGATTAGGCAAAGATTTCACGACTAGGACACCAAAAACAATTGTAACAAAAGCAAAAATTGACAAATGGGATTTAATTAAAGAGCTTCTGCACAGCAAAAGAAACTATCAATAGAGTAAACAGACAACCTACAGAATGGGAGAAAATATTTACAAACTATGCATCTGCCCAAGGTCTAATATCCAGCATCTATAAGGAACTTAAGCAAATTTATGAGAAAAAAACAAATAGCCCCATTAAAAAGTGGACAAAGAACATGAAAAGATACTTTTCAAAAGAAGGCATACATGTGGCCAGCAACCATATGAGAAAAAGCTCAATATCACTGATCAATAGAGAAAAGCATATCAGAACCACAATGAAATACTCTCTGACACCAGTCAGAATGGCTATTACTAAAAAGTCAAAAGATAACAGATGCTGGCAAGGTTGCAGAGAAAGGAGAATGCTTATACACTGCTGGTAGAAGTGTAAATTAGTTCAGCCATTTGGAATGCAGTGTGGTGATTCCCCAAAGAACTAAAAACAGAACTACCATTTGACCCAGTTATCCCATTACTAGATGTATACCCAAAAGAATACAAATTGTTCTGTCATAAATACATATGCATGTGTTTGCTCACTGTAGCACTATTCGCAATAGCAAAGACATGGAATCAACTTAAATGCCTATCAGTGGTAAACTGGATAAAGAAAATGTGGTACATATACACCATGGAATACTTTTATCTGGCCATAAAAAAGAACGAGATATCTGGCCTGCAATCTGATCTTTGATCTTTTTTTCTTTTTTATTAAAAGTATATATATATGGATGAGATTATGCCCTTTACAGGAACATGGATGGAGCTGGAGGCCATTATCCTTAGCAAACTAATGCAAAAGAAACAGAAAACCAAATACCACATCTCTCACTTATAAATGGGAGCTCAATGATGAGAACATGTGGACACCTAGAGGGAACAACAGACACTGAGGCCTACCTGTGAATAGAGGGCGAGAGGAGGAAGAGGATCAGGAAAAATAACTAATAGGTATTAGGCTTAACATCAGGGTGACAAAATGACACAATAATCTATACCACAAACTCTTGTGACACATGAGTTTATTTGTATAACAAACCTGTGCATGTACCCCTGAACTTCAATATTTTCTTAAAATGAGCAGAAGATTTCTATAGACACTTTACAAAAGAAGGCACATGAAGAGGCTGGGCATGGTGGCTCATGCCTGTTATTCTAGTATTTTGGTCAGTCGAGGCAAGTGGATCACTTAAGGCTAGGAATTCAAGACCAGCCTGGCTAACATGGTGAAACCCCATCTCTATAAAAATGCAAAAATTGGCTGGGCGCGGTGGCTCACGCCTGTAATCCTAGCAGTTTGGGAGGCCAAGGTGGGTGGATCACCTAAGGTCAAGAGTTCAAGACCAGCCTGACCATTATGGTGAAACCCCATCTTTTAAAAAAAAATTTTTTTTGAAAAAAAAAAAAAAAGGCAAAAATTAGCCAAGCATGATGCGCACCTGTAATACTAGCTACTCAGGAGGCTGAGGCAGGAGAATCACTTGAACCCTGGGAGGCAGAGGTTGCAGTGAGCTGAGATGGAAGCACTGTACTCCAGCCTGGGCGAGTGAGAACAAGACTGTCTTAAAAAAAAAAAAAAAAAAAGCACATGTATTATATGCAAATTATATCTAAAAGTTGATTTTTCAAAGGGTTCCTCTATCAGACCTAAACTGTACTTCAAAAATAAGTGCAGTTTCAGAATATTTTCCTAGAATGCTTGTTTTCTAGATTTTAATAACTTTTCACATTAGGAAATTAATACTGTTCATTGTAGAAAATTTGAATTTATTTATTTTAAGGCAAGAAATCTGTTTTCATTAAGTTATCTTTTACAAATAAGGAATCTACATAGGAAATTGAAAACAATGATTGATTTGTGATTTTAATACATTGTTACTGGTGACCAAAGGTGCCGTGTGGACAGGTGACAACACAGCAGAATGGAGCTACCTGAAAATTTCTATCCCAATGTTACTCACTCTCAGCATTACTGGGATCTCTTTTTGTGGAGGTAAGATGAGTCCTTACCTGAGGCTTGAAGTGCAAGAAAATTAAAAGTGAGGGTGTTTTCATCAAAGTTGGTCACAAATTCCTTCTCATTAGCTGTTGTGGGCAGACAAATGTGGGAAAGAGAAAATGTGAGAAAGTGAAGAGGGGCGGATTAGAAAGCTGAGTGAAAGGCATGCCTCAGAGCTGTTTCTGTCTGGTCTGTGTTGAGGACATGAAATCAAGTTGTCAGAAAGGGATCCAGAGTGCTTCATGCCCTCATCCTCTTATCTCTTTCTTCCTAGATGCTCTTGATAATTAAGTTTCTCTTCCTGACAACTATCTTTTCTTCTTGAAAGTAAGAAAAATAAAATTACAAGGAATTTAGCAAATTGGAAAGTCAGTCTTACAGAAATTCTTTCTACTCAGCAGATTTAAAATTCTGTGGTGTAGTTTAACCATGCTAAAACAAAAAGATATGCTCTTGAGAAAGATAAATTTAGTTAAAATAAGATTTCCCAATAGGCTGTCTTCCCTCCATCCTAAGAATTCTCTGGAGATGAGAGATCTCAATATGGAAGGTGCTCAGGTTGGCTGCAGTTCCAGCTGCTCCTTGTTTCTGGTAGGAGTAGAGGCAAATTAAGGTCATTCTTCTGATGCATGTGGTTTTATGGCATTGGTCCATGTACAATACAAGGAATATGTCTTGTATCCCACTCAATGGCTTAACATGGAATTCTATTCTGCAGAACATCTAATTCTGATTATCTGCTTCTCTCCAGTTCTGTTTTTATCTTAGTTCAGCTGTTGCTTCCAAAGGAAATCAGTTGCCAACTGCCCCCCTCCAAAACACACACACACATACACACACACACACAGTTATTTAATCAGGCATACCTTTTTCAGTGTCTGGGTTATCTGGTTTGGGGAACATACAGGAATATTGATATTGAAGTAAAGCCTCTGACCTTTTAACAAGAAAGTAATATTCTGAAAGCCTATTGTCAGATCCCCAAACATGCTGAGTTATATAGTAAAAGGTCCCCTGTTTGAGACCACAGCTTTATCCTGTCATTTGGAGTGCATATATCGTGCTTTTCTCCTGTCAGTCTTCAAACCTTAATTTCCCTGTGTGCGTCATTTATTCAAAGCTTGGTTGCCTCACTTGGCCTTCCTTTGCTTCCAGCTGACATAGGTGGGTTCATTGGGAATCCAGAGACAGAGCTGCTAGTGCGTTGGTACCAGGCTGGAGCCTACCAGCCTTTCTTCCGTGGCCATGCTACCATGAACACCAAGCGGCGGGAGCCCTGGCTCTTTGGGGAGGAACACACCCGGCTCATCCGAGAAGCCATCAGAGAGCGCTATGGCCTCCTGCCATATTGGTATTCTCTGTTCTACCATGCACACGTGGCTTCCCAACCTGTTATGAGGTAAAAAAGCTTTATCCATTCAGGGACCCCAGCAACCAATCTGTAATAGAAGATCTCAGTGACTAAAGAATGCAGTGATTACAGTGATTTCAAGAGAAAGATGAAGAAAATCTACATGTTTAATCAAATTTCAGTCAGCTTATTGAGCAGCCATAGTAAACAGGGTGCTGGCTGTTGGGGACACAGAAGACAAAAACTAGATCCTCGGACTGGGTGCGGTGGCTCAAGCCTGTAATCCCAGCACTTTGGGAGGCCGAGGCGGGTGGATCACGAGGTCAAGAGATCGAGACCATCCTGGTCAACATGGTGAAACCCCGTCTCTACTAAAAAATTAGCTGGGCATGGTGGCACGTGCCTGTAATCCCAGCTACTCAGGAGGCTGAGGCAGGAGAATTGCCTGAACCCAGGAGGCGGAGGTTGCGGTGAGCCGAGATCGCGCCATTGCACTCCAGCCTGGGTAACAAGAGCGAAACCCCGTCTCAAAAAAAAAAAAAAAAAAAAACTAGATCCCCTACTGCTTTATGACTAAAGTGTGAATATTTGATATTTGATAGGAGACAGAATAGAGATACTTCAAAGAAAAAGGAAGTGGCTTTGTAACAAAATTCATTCAGAATTTAACCGATAAATATCTTCTCATGAAGAGTAACTTATTTTGCCAGGCTTAGGCTTGAATCATATGAAAAAGAATATTGGCTCTTTGGCACTTTCCCATTTCCTTTGAACAGTTATAAAACTAAAAATAGGCAAGGCGTGGTTGCTCACACCTGTAATCCCAGCACTTTGGGAGGCCGAGGTGGGCAGGTCACCTGAGGTCAGGAGTTCGAGACTAGCCTGTTCAACATGGTGAAACCCTGTCTCTAAAAACACAAAAATTTGCCAGTTATGTGGTGTGTGCCTGTTATCCCAGCTACTTGGGATTAGAAGATCTATAATAGAAGACCTCTAATCCCTTGGGAGGCTGAAGCAGGAGAATTGGTTGAACCCAGGAGGTGGAGTCTGCAGTGAGCCCAGATCACACCACTGCACTCTAGCTTCGGTGACAGAGCGAGATCCATCTCAAAACAAAACAAAACAAAACAAGACAAAACAAAACAAAACAAAACAAAACAAAAAACCCTTAAAGTATAAGTGATTGATTGCAGTAAGACATCTGTAATGTTAAAACAAGAATTTTTTTTATTTCCCAAGGCCTCTGTGGGTAGAGTTCCCCAATGAACTAAAGACTTTTGATATGGAAGATGAATACATGCTGGGTGAGCATTTTTGATTAATTATAGTCATGATGAAAACTGTAATTATGTTTTTATTATTAATATTTTCTAATATAGGAACACTCAAAAAATCCCTAGAAAGCCAAAAAATAAAAATAAAGGAAACACCTTCACCAAGATTTCTAATTGCATTATTAGTAGGATCATACCTCCATTCAGTTATGATGTAGCATTTATTATAATATTGTTCTTGCTAACATCCAATAAATCTATCCTATTTGTGGATGTCATTTAGGATTCTTGTTCTGGATTCACTCCTCTAAGCCTGAGATTACTATGGGGAAGGGAAGTAGATAAAACAGCCCAAGTGGTGATAGTAAAGAACCAGATGTAATAGTAGAGTTTTTATTTGGTTAACCTCTTCTTTAACAAAGATTAACTATCAAATCCAGAATATGGAAGTTTATCAACTTAGTAATGGAGCTCAAGAAGCCAGGCTAAGTGTACTGTTCCCCAAATGGTAAATCTCGTTTCTGAGTATTTAGTAGAGATGGGATTTCGCCTTGCTGCCCAAGCTGATCTCAAACT
Organism: Saimiri boliviensis; assembly: GCF_048565385.1. NCBI lineage: Eukaryota > Metazoa > Chordata > Mammalia > Primates > Cebidae > Saimiri > Saimiri boliviensis. The sequence continues at coordinate 83,683,923 of NC_133450.1, read as the reverse complement.
CCTGAGCTCAGGGGATCCACCCACCTCGTCCTCCCAAATTGCTGGGATTACAGGATTGAGCTACTGTGCCAAGCTCCATTTCTGAGTTCTTTAAGTCTCCACTCATCATTAGGTCTCAGTTTAATAGTCACTGCCTTGGAGATACTTCCCTGACCACTCCTTGTTTCCTTATACCTATTTCTACCTAGTCAACATTAGTCCCTCTTATGTAACTTTCATTCTGTTTTGTGATTTTTGCCTCTTTTGGTATTTGTCTTAATTCTAATTAATTTGCAGGTTTTTTTTAAATATATGTTTTCACTAGCTGTAAACTCCATAAGGTCAGGAACCATCCTTATCTTATTGGCCACTATATCCCCAGAGCCTACCATGGTGCCTGGTATGCAGTAGGCACTCAAAATAAGTATTTATTGAATAAAAGAGCAAATTAGGCCAGGCGCGGTGGCTCAAGCCTGTAATCCCAGCACTTTGGGAGGCCGAGGCGGGTGGATCACGAGGTCAAGAGTTCGAGACCATCCTGGTCAACATGGTGAAACCCTGTCTCTACTAAAGGTGGAAAAAATTAGCTGGACATGGTGGCGCGTGCCTGTAATCCCAGCTACTCAGGAGGGTGAGGCAGGAGAATTGCCTGAACCCAGGAGGCGGAGGTTGCGGTGAGCCGAGATCGCGCCATTGCACTCCAGCCTGGGTAACAAGAGCGAAACGCTGTCTCAAAAAAAAAAAAAAAAAAAAAAAAAAAAAAAGAGCAAATTAGTAAATGGGTGAATTTTACCTATGTGTTGCTCCAAGGTCAAATCAAAGTTGATAATCCAGATTGCCTTTAAGAAAACTAGAGGCCAGGCATGGTGGCTGATGCCTGTAATCCCAACACTGCGGGAGGCTGAGTACAAGAAGATTGCTTAAAGTTAGGAGTTTGAGGCTAGCTTGTACAATATAGCAAGACCCTGTCTCTACAAAAAAATTAAAAATTATCATGGTGGGCGTGTACCTATAGTCCTAGCTACTCAAAGGCTGAGGCTGGAGGATTACTTGAGCCCAGGAATTAGAGGCTGCAGTAAGCTATGATTGTACTGCTGCACTGCTGCCTGGGCAACAGAGTAAGACCCTGTCTCCTGTCTCTAAAAAAAAAAAAAGAAAGAAAACAACAGCCTTTCTGATTATACCTGTCAAAGCAAGAGATTCTGAGCATCCACACTAACCACACTTCTGGATAATAGTTGTGGGCTCCCCAACATCAGCATCACTCACAGCAAACAATGAAGCACTTGGAAAGGAGCAATGATACTTTGACTATTGACACACTAGCAGATAGATACAAAATGAGACCAATGAACTGTGTCAGAGTCCTTTTCTATAGTCTCAGTATACCCAAAGTACAGTAATGACGGGTGATGACCTTTTTGAGCTTACCTCTTTGAGTGCCTGCCCTCTCTTTGTCATTGCATCTCTGACAAATCATTGGTTCAACTCAGTCTCTGCCTCTCTGAAGTTCATAGTTGGGTGTTCCATAACACCATGATAGCTAGCACTCAACTAAAGGGAAAGGAAATTTTTAGACCTGTAATAATGATACTCAACTTTATTTCCTCTCCATTGCTTAGGGAGTGCATTGTTGATTCATCCAGTCACAGAACCAAAAGCCACCATAGTTGATGTGTTTCTGCCAGGATCGAATGAGGTAAGAGTAATAACAAACAGCCACATATCTGATATGTCTCGTATCTCTCATCCCTTCATTTCTCTTAGGAAAGAGATGTGTTTGTGAACACACCCCAAATAATTGTAGCAAGTAATGATTATAATAAGTCGTCATGACCACTGTCCTCAGAGGTCAAGAAACTTAATGGAGGAGAAGAGAGAGAAAAATGAATTGATGAGGATTCTAAGGAGGATCAAAATGATTTTTAATCTTCACACTTTGATTAGTAAAAGTGAGTCCTGATAAACACATCAAGGCTTGGCGTAGGAAGAAATCTTCAGTATGCTATGAGGTATCAAACTGGGGGAAAGCAGGTATGAAGAGACTTTGCTCTTTCGTATGGGCCTATCAAAAGCCTGAATTTTTGATACCAAAAGCTGGTCTCAGTGTACTCACCAAAGTGGGTAGAAAGTAACAATAGTGACTCCCCTCCCAGATTCCTCTGCTCTGTTATTATTGTCACTAATTACTGTCCCAGGCATAAAATATCATTTTGGACCTGCTGGAGTCCAGTGCATTGAACCCAGGAAGGGCACAGGGGAGAGGAGGGAATACTGGTGGTCTGCAGGTAGAGAGCCATGGGTAATATGAGCAGCCTCCAAAGACAGGCCACAGATAGATCTAGAGGGGCCAGAAGAAGAGCTGGAGCAAAACTCAGGGCACCAGACTAAGGGAAGAGGGTGTGGAAGGGAGAGCAGGAAGGAGACATAACCCTAGAGAGCATCCTTGAGCACCATAGCATGCCACAGGCTCCAGCAGTCAGGGAAAGAGATACGCGGGTATGGAGCTGGCATCGGACTGCTACACCACATAGTCATGGGCTGTCAAGGCAAGTGGCAAGGTAGCTAAGCCAGACCGCACTCACTGCTCAGTACTGTCACACACTGGGCTGGCAACTCCACGAAACCACACTCAGCGCCATGTTCTCCTTCAACCTAGCTTTGGTTGTTCTTTAGTTTCTTGAGGCTTCTGTAACAAATTACCACAAACCTAATGGCTTAAAACAAAACTTTATTCTCTCACAATTCTGGAGGCTTGAAGTCTGAAATCAAGATGTTGTCAGAGTCAGTTTCTTTTAGAGGCTCTGAGGGAGAATCTGTTCATGCCTCCATCCCAGCTTCCAGAGGGGCTTCCTGGATTTGTAGCCACATCACTGCAGTCTCACCTGTCTTCACGTTGCCTTTTCCTCCGTGTGTCTCTGTCTGTCTCTTAAGGACGCTTATGGTCACATTGAAGGCCCACCTGGATAATCTGGGATAACCTTCTTATCTCAGGATCTTTAACTTAATCAAGCATGTGACCGTAGAAGGTAATATTCATTCATTCCTTCCATGGATTGTGACGTGAATACATCTTTTTGAAGGGCCACAGTTCCACCTACTATGCTTGTCATTTTTGACAGAACAATAACCAGGCTTCTCTCCAGAATGTTCATTAACTATTATCTGTCCTCTTGGCTTCTCCAGTTATTTGGAGTTCTGAAGTTGAGGGCACTTTCCTAAGGTTCCCCTGCCAAGTAGAAACTTGAGGAAACGGTTAAATCCAGCAACTGCTGAATAAATGCCCTGCCTGATATTTCTGCTGAGAATTTCTCAAGTTGATTTCCAGCAAAGTGGGGGGTTCCCATTAAGAAGAACTAGTCCCTTTCCAACTTACTCACAGATTTTTACTCATAATCTATCATCATTCCAAACACTTCATTGTGAGTGTGTATTATGTTCCTTCAGTGCTATTTCCTGGGCTGTTTTGTGATTATCTTGCTTCACATAACTGCCATCTAAATGATGTGGTAATTCCAGGAGGTTGCAAAATAGACTCCAGGGCCGCCAGAAAGTGTCTCAGCTAAAAGAAAGAAAAAGATGTTTGTTTTAATTCTGCTTCTGATGATATTTTAAGAATTTATCCCATAAAATTACTTTATGAGACCTTATTGGTACTTCAGCATCTAAACCCCCTTGAAGAACCTTATTCTTCAATTGTACTTAAAAAAAAAAAAAAGGTACTGTAGTAGTAATTCACGTTTCCATTTGTTTTCCTCCCAGGTGTGTTTCCTTCTCTGATGCTTCCTTTTCTTCTGCTTCTTTTGTAATTTATTTGCCTGCAATGTGCTTGTCTTCTTTGTTTTTTTTTTTTTCCTCTTCTTCATCACTTCTTTCATACTAGAAGCATTAAGTTTTTATAAGCCAAGTGGACTTTAAAATTCATGAGGATGGCTGGGTGCAGTGGCTCACGCCTGTAATTCCAGCACTTTGGGAGGCCAAGGCGGGTGGATCACTTGAGGTCAGGAGTTTGATACCAGCCTGGCCAACGTGGCGAAACCTCATCTCTACTAAAAATACAAAAATTAGCAGGGCATGGTGGTGGGCACCTGTAATCCCAGCTACTTGAAAAGCTGAGGCGGGGAGAATCGCTTGAACCCAGGATGTGGAGGTTGCAGTGAGCTGAGATCATGCCAGCCTGGGCAACAGAGAGAGAGACTATGTCTCGAAAGTAAAATAAAATAAAAATTCATGAGGACCGGAACTATGTCTTTTCTGTTCAGTCATAAATACTCAGCACCTGGCACAGTGCTGGGCACATAGAGGATTGTTCAATAAGTAGCTTTTGGATGAATAGAGAAACAAATGGCCTTTTAGTTAAATTAATCAGTCACAGTCCTTTGATATCTTTTTAAAAGCACATGTTCTTCCTAACTTCTACCTAATGTATTTTCTAAGTTACACTTATTTCAGCTTTCTGGTTATTTGAAATCCAGGTAAGTGGATGCTTCACTGAGTATTGAAATGGTGAGCAGAGTTGTTGATGTACTCTTTTTTACTGGGCCCCCTTACTTTCTAGGTCTGGTATGACTGTAAGACATTTGCTTGTTGGGAAGGAGGGTGTACTGTAAAGATTCCAGTAGCCCTGGACACTGTAAGTTATTTTCAGACTACTGTTTTTACCTATTCTGCTCTATTGGTCAGCTAGGGCTGCCATGACAAAATACCACAGACTGGGTGATTTTACACAACAGAAGCTGCTTTTCTCAAAGTTTCGGAAGCTGGAAGTTCCAAATCAAGGTGCCAGCTGAATCTTTTCCTGGTGAGGGACTTTACCTGGCCTATAGACTGCTACCTTCTTGCTGTGCCCCCACATGACAGAGAGAGATAAAGAGAGGGCGCTATCTCAGTTCTCTTCTTACAAGGACACTGTGCCTGTCATTTCAGGAACCCACCCTTATGACCACATTTTTCACCTTAGTTAACATGATAAAGGCCCAATCTATAAATATCTGGGGCTTGGGCATTCAGCATTTGAATTTGGAGATACAAACATTAAGTCCATAATGTGTTCCTCTATAGAAAAAAACAAGGATGCTAGCGTTCTGTAGACTAGCACACAGAGAAACAGAAGGTAGGTTCAGGGATGCCTAGTGCTGGGGCAGAGGGTTAGGGAGTCATGGGGAATGACTGTTAACTGGTCCAGGGTTTCTTTTTGGGGTGATGAAAATGCTTTAAAAATGATTGTGGTGATGGTTGCATGGCTCTGAATGTGCTAAAAATTGTTTAACTGTACACTTTAAGTTGGTGATTTATATGGTATATTAATTCTGACAAAGCTGTAAAATGCGAGGAAGAAAATAGTTAAAAATCACATCTACTCTGATTTCACAGAGTGAGACATCAGGGACAAACACAGCTCTTCCCTGTATGTTTACATTTGTGTGTCTAAAAAGAACAAACACACTAAAAACATAGAAAACATGGTAGTCACCACATGTGCCATCTGGAATGTCATTCTACAGGACTAAAGCAAAAAATGGGAGTTTTCAGTTGTAACCCTGGGCCCAAGGAAATGCATCAATTATGGAGTTAAAATCAAAGTGGTCCATCCAGGCTGTCTTGAGTTTCTAAAGGGAACTTCCTTCCTATATCTGAATCACAACCACTGCCACACTACCACAGTGTGAAGATTGATAAGTAGATACTGATATTATTTTGTAAACTATCAGCAGCAATATGAACCCCATTATTTAAAAAAAATAATTTCAGCTATCAACTTTCAGATCTAGAAGAGAACTTTAACAATCATCTACTATAATCCCTCACACAGATAAAGAATAAACCTGAGATTCAGAGAAGTTAATTATTTGACCAGGGGACACAGCAAACTTGTGGCAGAACTGAGACAAACCCCCAAGTGCATTTCCTTGGGCTGGACTCCCATTCTAGAGCCCATTTCACTCTAACTTATGGCCTTGTTCTTTGGGAAAAAAAAAGAAAAAAGAAATGTGTGGGGAGATGGAAGTGCTTTACTTCTCGCTGCAAAGGCGAGGTAAGCAGAGATTGGACATCTGAGCTACTCTGTCCTCAATCTCAACTTCATGTGTGTTCTTGTACTCTCCTGCATGCTCCTTCTTGAATCAAGGCAAAGCAGAAACCCTCCTATGACACAGGCAGCTTCCTTACAGGAGGCGGGAAACCTACCCAGGCGTTGCTGCCTAGAGTGCCATTTCAGAAGACCCATGGTTATGGGCCTGTTGTTAGGGTCTCTTAAAGTGCCCTTGGTGATCTATAATATAACAGAAACAGTTTCACAGATTTACCCTCAGAATGGAATCAGTCATCCAGGTGAGCCATAGAAACAGGGAGCGAGAAGGGGACAGGCTGCAGTGAGTGAGGACAAAAGGCATCTGCCCAAACCAAAAATCCACCATCAGTTATACATGCACACATACAAACAGACTTCTGGGCCCACTTGCAAAGACAGAAAACTTCGTTCTTTAGCAGGGCTCTAGAAATAAGCATGTATACTATACTGATAGAAAATTTAAAATACAAAATAGGAAAGGCCATTTATAGGATAGGCAGAAAAGAATTCATCGCTTAAGAGGAAAAAACAGCAAAGGCAGATGTAGAGAACAAACCAGTGAAGGGTGGGAACTTTCCCTAATAAGTAAAAAATGGACCATTCTTCAGTGTTAGTGCTGTTTCCTTTTAATACCAGGACCCCCATATTTGCCATCTCCATTCCCTAAAATTTATTTTGCCTATGAATCTGTACTTGTAAAGAGTGTGAAACTTTTAAAATGAAGTATTTTTAAATTCTACCTTGAAATTTTCTTATATGAATACTGCTTCCCTGAGCATGCTGCTGTGTTATAGATACCAGTGTTTCAGCGAGGTGGAAGTGTGGTACCAATAAAGACAACCATAGGAAAATCCACAGGCTGGATGACTGAATCTTCCTATGGACTCCGGGTTGCTCTAAGCACAAAGGTATTTGGAAAATCTGTTACCCTTTTTGTTTCTACTCTCTCTTTCCAGTGGTAGCCTTTTGAGTGTGGGATACCACCTAAAAGTGGTGAGCTCCATCTATGAGATAGGTGCTCCTGACATTTATCTAGAAATCAAGGTTTTGAATCATTTCTGTTCTGAATCATTGTTCAGCTTGTGTGCTTTTCCTGGAATTGTTCTTAAGGGAACTCTGAGATCTAGGAATGACAGAATGTTCCTCTTGGGCACTTGACTGTTGGTGCTCTTGAGCTTAACACTGATTACTACTAGAATGAATGCTTTTTGGGCCATAGGCAGCCTTCTCACATAGATAGCCCAAAAACCCAGTCTCCATTAAATGGTACCCATATCTTTGCACCATTTCAGAGACCTCAGTCCCACCCAGTGATTTCTCATCAGGTAGCTCCAACAACTAAAACCAAAGCCTGGGAGGATCTAGAAATGATGTGTCATTTTGAGAAGATTTTTGAGCCTAGTGAGGCCTGTAGCAGATTCTTCTTCTGTCGGTCTATTCAAATATAATATGGGGCCAAACACACACCAAACCTTACTCTTAACTATATTAATACTTATTTGCATTGATATCAGTATTATAAAATGATTCACTTACACATTTTTTTCTTCCTTTTTACTTAGGCATGTCTTCTTGGGCCAAACTGTGGGCCCCAGACCCATGTGAGGCTCCAGAATAAATACAAAAGACTAGAGATTCATAGCATATCGAGTATTGTCAATAATAAATTGCCACATGGAGTGCTGTGACATTGTTTGACATGTAATAGGGGTCCCCCTACTAAGAAAAAAAAAAAGAACCAGATACCATTCTCTAAGTGGAGGGTCTTCTAAAGACAGTTGATCTCATCTATTATATATTAATTTTTTTTTTAACATCAGTATCATTCTGTGAACTTTCTTGGCCTTGTCATCACATTCTGGTGGAGTATTTTTCAGGGAATTCACTTATACAACTGAACATATATTATAGTTTAAATTCTTTCAACAAAGCCTAACTCTTTGTGCTCCTCTTACGTGACTTTCCTATTGTTTTACTATCTACTCAGGAATGATTGGCTATTGAATATATTAAATATTTGTACGACTACCTCATATAGCTTGAATTTTTCACAAACTTTTTACTCTGTTGTAACCCTTTAGGAGCTGACATTCTTTTCCGGTAAAGCTATTGTATAAGCACATTTTGTCTCTGTGATTCATTCTCCAGGGTTCTTCAGTGGGTGAGTTATATCTTGATGATGGCCATTCATTCCAGTACCTCCACCAGCAGCAATTTTTGCACAGGAAGTTTTCATTCTGTTCCAGTGTTTTGATCAATAGGTAATGGCAGCTAAAGAAATTGTTTGTTTTCTTAAATAAGTCACACTATCTGTTTGATATCCTCAAATCCACAGGTGATGTTTTAAGATACTATTTAAAGAAACGAATGAAGGCCATTTCTGGAGTTTTTTTGTTTGTTTTTTTGTTTTTTTTCTTTGAGACAGAGTCTTGCTCTGTCGCCCAGGCTGGAGTGCAGTGGCAGGATCTTGGCTCACTTCAACCTCTGTCTCCCAGGTTCAAGCAGTTCTCCTCTCTCAGCCTTCTGAGTGGCTGAGACTACAGACCTGTGCCACCACACCCGGCTAATTTTTGTATTTTTAATAGAGATGGGGTTTCACCATGTTGGCCAGGCTGGTCTTGGAACTACTGACCTCAGGTGATCCACCCACCTCAGCCTCCCAAAGTGCTGGGATTACGGGTGTGAACCACTGCACTTGGCCCATTTCTGGAGTGTTTTTCAACCACTCTGCCATAAATGATCCTCCCTTATTGTCTCTACCTTCCTTTCCTCTACTTTCTAAAAAATAAAAAAGGACTTAATTTAAGCTCCCACTAATTCCATTCATTCATTCATTCACCAATTCACTAAATATCTGATTTATTTTATTTTATTTTTTTATTGCATTTTAGGTTTGGGGGTACATGTGAAGAACATGCTATGATTTATTATAATTTAATTATAACATTCAGTCACATTTGTAACTTTTGTGTTCTTCAGTGATTTTTCTTCAAATACTTGTGAAAGAGAGCCTAATTTGGCACCAGTTAGCTGTTCCTTGGTACATAGAGTGGTCTTTTTTTAAGTTTTTCTGGGATGGCGTCTAATTCTGTCACCCAGGCTGGCATGTAGTGGTGTGATCTCAGCTTACTGCAACCTCCACCTGACAAGTTCAGGGGATTCACGTATCTCAGCCTCCCAAGTAGCTGGGACTACAGGCACGCACCACCACTCCTGGCTAATTTTTATTTTTTTGGTAGAGCCAGGAGTTTGCCATGTTGCCTAGACTGGTCTTGAACTCCTGACCTCAAGTGATCTGCCTGCCTTGGCCTCTCAAAGTGCTGGGATTACAGGCATGAATCACCGTGCCTGGCCAAGTCATCTTTTATTATCTCTTCATCCTAATAAATATGACTCCTATATGGATCATGCCTCCAGGGGACAGCTGGGAGAGGAAATCACAAGGCTGGAGATGTTGAGCTGGCAGCCACTTCAAACCCGTCACTGTCCTTTTAATACTGTTTGTATCTATTCCAGTTCTGCCGACCAGAGGGGTCATTATCCCAGCAAGTGTGTGGTGGAGCAAATCTTGGTCTTAGGCCTCAGGAAGGAGCCATCTTCTGTGATTACCCACTCATCCGGTGAGAAAGCAGTCCATTCTGACCTTACCATTTGTTTTTATAAACAGAATTATCTGGAATGAAGAGATGATTAGTCCCCAAACCGACATAATATGCTTAGTCTGAGTGGACTGTTTGCTTCAGGTAGAGGTGAAATATACTAGTCTCTAGAATAAATGATGCCATCTTGCTTCTCTTCTTTAGTTGATTTTTCTGCTCACTTTTAGTGTTTTTCTAAGGAAACTTATTTGGGGCTTGAAATAGTATTGTAGCTTCTCTGAATATTTGTTTAAACTATAGCTATCTGAAGACCTGCAGAATCCTACCCATGTGTTTGGAGTTTATAAAAGGGCAGGATGGGACTTAAATCCTTCCTTGCTTCCTGAAGTTCTTAGACAAATTTATTTGTTCCTTATGGTTTCTTTTCAACCAATCTTGTGCTCAAAACAATGAAGTTTTCCATGTTTCTAAAACTTCACGGAAGTGCATGGGTAAAGTGCTATTAAATTGGAGTGGGGTATAAGATTTTGTACTCGAGTGAGAAAACATTTCAGATTTGAAGAAAATATTTTTCCCTTCTAGAGATTCATCAAAATTTCCCTCTTTTATCGTCTTGCTGTTTAGATGGTAAAGATCAGCCTGTGGCTTTTATGTATTGTGCCAAAACATCCACCCTGAGCCTGAAGAATCTCTCACTCAACATTGCCACTGACTGGGAGGTCCACATCATATGACAAAGAACTGCCCTTGGTGACATGAGCAGGGACCTGCCTGCCCTTTTCAACCTTTCCCCTTGCCTTTTGTGAGATTTGTGCTGCAATCTGCTTGCCTTCCCTGAGTCAAAATAATCTTTCATTCATCGCCATTATGCCAATGAACAATAGATTTCATGTTTTAAAATTTCCGATTTTACATGTTAAGATGTAGTAGCAGTATTCCTTGTGTCAGACATCACTTTTTTTCCTGGACACATACCCCTGAGACATATATAGTGTTCAGGAGTCTTCCTTTGCTTCCATTCCTTGAGCAGGGCTGCATGGGTCTGTTTTAATCTGGGCCAAGCCTACCTGGGCAGCCCATTTGCCAGGGCTTGCCTCAGGCCATGTGACATTGGTGCTTTGGCTGCAGCAGCTGAGTTGCTCAAGGCCAGTCTCCAAGTGGACAGCAGCCTCTGGTACTCCCCAGTTATCTTTCACCTACATGGGCTGGACAAAGCAGCCCTCTTGGGTTTGTACTGCATGCTCTGCAGCAGTGGGAATTATTCTTCCCTAAAGATCAACTTGGCAGCACAAAGGATTCTTTTTCCTTTTGTGCTTCTCAGGCTAATCTTAAAATCCATGTCTTTTAAGCTGTTTTTTAATTAAGTGCTATCTACTAACCAAAGAATATTTGTAATATGAGTAAGCTATAATTAATAACAGTGAAATAAATATCCATGTCTACTTCTACTGAACTTCAGAAGTAGAATTCATGGCTGGCTGGGATGAGGCAAGTGAGGCCCTGGTCTTGGGCGCAAAATTTAAGGGATACCAAAAAATACAGTAATCAAAATAAGTAATATTTCAGTGCACTATTTTTAAAAATCAGAATTAATGCAACAAATACCCATGATGAACAAAATATCAAAATTTAAAATAAAAACAGGATTCATATTGCTGAGTTTTCCTTTTGTCCCAGGCTTTAATATGGCTTGCCATGAGGCAAAACATTACAACGTACCAGTCATGTTATGATGCCCATGGATCTACAGACCCCAGTGGCTCCCTGCTGCCTGCTGCACCATCTGTTTTGGCAGCCTCAACTCTTTAGCACTGTTTAGCATACACCTCTTCTCATCAGGCTTCCTCCACTTAGCAACTTGCCAACAGCCCCCTCTGCACCTTCTGATCCCTGGGCAGCAATATCTCCCCCAACCCTTACCATCCTTCTAGGCCCAACTCAAATCCCACTTTCCCGTGAAGCCTAACTACCCCAACACTCCTATCCCCACACCCATTAGCAGTGATTTTGCCCTTCCCTGAAATGCTGTCCCACTTATAACTGTGCTCTACTTAGCATTCTCAGGGATCATGTCTTAATATTTCCAGTATGTCTCTGCTTTCCTACTAGATTGTATATTCCTCCAGAGCATGTTCTATTTCTCTTCTGTCTTACAGAGCACCATTATACCTGACTTTCAGTAACTGTTCGGCTATGATTGCTTAGCTGGTGGATTTAATTGATTAAAAAATTATAATTGAATGTTTTTCCATGTGATTTACTTTTCTGACACAAGACTTTTCCCAAAGGCAATCAATATTGTGTATTTCCGCATGGACACATTTCATTGTATGAGTTGAGATTTGAGCTCTGCACCATATGTAAGCTCACAGAGACCCACACAGATTCTTTGCTCGTATTTCTGTAAGTTTTGCAGTTGAGAAGAAAGGAGCAATCTTGTATTAGCTGAAGCCATAGTTCCTGTCTTCAGATGTCTCTTGCCAACCTAAAATAAAACTTAGCCAGAAGACTGGGTCCTCTTCCCTAAAATAAATGATAGTTTTTAATAGCATTTAAAGTTCAATAAGAACTATCTTTAGGTCAACGTTTATAACATGTCTATTCTTCCATTTAAAATATCGTTGGGGGAATGGAACAGTAACTAGTAGAGTAAGTTAATGAGGAACCGCTCTGTTTTGACCCAAATCTATATTGAAACATTTGACTACAGACAAATGGACAGAAAGAAAGTCTGGGTGTTTTTGATGGTTTTCTGCTCTTACTGCTTCTCACACTTTACCTACCTCCCATTGCTGAATTTGTGTGCTAGAGAGCAATATGGGGCTGAGTTGTCCTACAAGCATTAAATTACTTTGTTGTGGTTAATTCTTAATATGATTTCACGGGAAGCTGGATTTTATATAAGGAATTTTATTCATTTCAACAGGGTTCCTAAAAAAGCTCTAAAATGAATACGTAGTATGTATTTCCTTCAAGATGTAAATGTCAAGGAATGAGTTGACAAATCAGTTTAAAAACGGAAACTACCCAACAGAAAAATGTAAGTATAATCTTTCAGGATGGCAATCTGGCAACAATATCAAAAACCTTTTAGCTTGTTTGGGCTCAGGCTAGTCTTGAACTCCTGGGCCCCAACGATCCTCCTACCTTGGCCTCCTAAAGTGCTGGGATTATAGGCATGAGCCACTGCTCCCAGTCTTACCTTCTCTTTTGGAACAGTTGGCAACATTGAAATGGGATCTTTTGATTACATGGTAATTTTTTTACTTTTAAGCGTTGTGTTAGGATCACATAGAACAATTTTCTTTGTTTTAAGGAAAATACAATTCTGGAGTTTGGTCTGTGTGCAGAATTCCTTCACTTTGTCACCTACCTTTCACTATCAAGGCATCGTAATGATAAGCAGCAGAAACAGTCAAAGCACATCAGCATTGGGAGCTGAATGGTTTTCACCTAATTAACCACTCTGCCTAATAAGCCTGAGTAATGAGATTCCTCTGACAATATCAAGCATTCCACTCTGCTTTTAGGATTTCCACCTACCAAACCCTCAGAGAGCTACTCTAGACTAAAAAAACTTCTCAGGCCAGGAGATAGAAAGCCATCAGCAGCTCCACTGGAAACAGGCTATCATATTAGCCACTGACCACAGAGGCCATATAGCTAGCATTCTAGGAGAAATAACAGAGACATTGGCATCTAATATCAGATCTGCTTGTCTCATGACCAGCCTTGCTAAAAGCTCTAGTGCCACAGCAAGACTTGCCAGAATTAGACAGCTGCTGCTTTATTTTTTTCAAGACAGAGTCTCACTCTGTCACCCAGGCTGGAATGCAGTGGCATGATCTCGGCTCACTACAACTACAACCTCTACCTCCTGGGTTCAAGCAATTCTCCTGCCTCAGCCTCCCAAATTGCTGGGATTACAGGTATGTACCACCAGGCCTGGCTAATTTGTATTTTTAGTAAAGATGGAGTTTCACTATGTTGGCCAGCCTGGTCTCAAACTGCTGACCTCATGTGATCCACCCACTTTGGCCACCCAAAGTGAAGCAGCTGCTTCTTGACAGTTGTTTCCAGCCAGGCCAATGGTATTAGACTGCCGTCTAGTCAGAGCCAGGAGAAGAGGAGCCCAGCTACTTATATGCAAGGCTATGCCGATCTCATGCCTAATTCACATCAGTTAAATCTTATTCATACATTTACTTCGATGGAAATCAAGAGACCTGGAGTCTACTTTGGTTCTACAGTGAACTGGCTGAGTGATCTTGGCCATGGAATTTAACCTCTCTGTGCTTTGTTAAAGGGAAGATCTCTAGGCCTGGTTCAGTGGTTCACGCCTGTAATCCCAGCACTTTGGGAGGCCGAGGCGGGTGGTTCACTTGAGGTCAGGAGTTTGAGACCAGCCTGGACAAACTTTTTAGTAGAGATGATGAAACCCCATCTCTACTAAAAATACAAAATTAGCCAGGCCTGGTGGTGCACACCTATAATCCCAGCTACTGGGGAGGCTGAGGCAGGAGAATCACTTGAACCTGGGTGGCAGAGGTTGTAGTTGTAGTGAGCAGAGATCATACCACTGCACTTCAGCTGGCAACAGAGCGAAACTGTCTAAAAAAAAGAAAGAAAAAAAGAAAAGAGATAATCTCTAAAATTCTGTGAGTTTTCCAATACTTAACTGTAAAAATACAGCAGATATTTCAAGTTTCCTTAGTTGTAAAATGGAATTAGTCAAACTTGCAGAGTTGTTCTACAGATTTAAAATATTTTATGTGTACAGAAAGGGAAAAACAGTAACATTAGCAGGGAGAAACCTGGTAAACATCACTTTAGGCAAGTGATCAAAGTTGACATCACCTGTTATAAAACCTATCAATAACATGTACCCGCAAATACAGTTTGAGGAGATGGCCATGTCACATCTGTGATAGTCTTCCCCCAAATCATAACCTCAGTTTAATCATGTGAAAAATATCAGAGAAATCCAAATTTAGGGTCATTCTACGAAACAGCTGACAAGTACTCTTCAAAAGTGTCAAGGTCACGAGAGACAAACACTGTGGAATTATCAGAGACTAGAGGACACTGAGGAGTTCTATCTTTGCAACTCTTCTGTAAGTCTAAAATTATTTTAAAATAAAAAGTTTTTTGAAGGTCTCTGTGAAGTGGCTAGCTCCCAGTAAGCACTTAATTAATGAGAGGTATTATAATTATAAGCAAAGACATTATTTCCAATGGTGTTAAAAATCCAAGAAATGTTTCTTGGTGGCAAAGACAGAGTCATTAGTTGGCAATGCTGTGCAACGGAAATCATTCTAGCCACAGAGATTACATGACCGTGGGTGAAGTGTGTTATAAAAACTAATTATCCTTGAAGGGGCTTCTGGGAAGTAAAATGTGCCGCTGTTTGTATACTCTGCCCATCTGCCCTTTGTTCATGGGCTCAAGTTGAATTTCTTCCTGATAGCATTGGTTTCCACAGCTGTGCCATCGAATAAACTTTGAGTTTGGACCTATTCATCTGAGAGAATGTTTTATCCACAAAAACTAATGGAGCAAAACGAATGGCACCTTGCCCTTTCTGTTTGATATACCACCTGCTCTGACAAGCTACTACCTGCACTGTCACACGCTACTGTTAGTTACTCACAGATGGTGCTGGCTGAGACAGCTGAGGAAAGAAAACTCAGTGGATGTGTGGCCCAGAACAGCTCCTCCGCCTGGGGCAGATCAGCCGAGACTCTGATTGCATTGGCAAAGCCAAAAGTGTAAGAAATTTCTCTTTGTGTAGGAAAATTTCATTTACCAGATGTATAACACATATTTATTAAGGGCCTTCTATATGCCTAAATCTGAGAGGGAAATGGGAACCCAGTTCCCAGCTTCATGGTCTTATGGGCAAACAGGAAGTTAAATAAACAGAAACAATAAAATGTGGATCCATGCTGTGAATTTCAGGGTGGGATAGAATGCTGGTTTGGGACCCAAACTTACAACAGTGGGGGAAGGAAACCCTACCTTTGCTGTCTGTGCCATTGGTGACTTTGAAGGTGGAGGTCCATCTTTTTAGTGCAGGAAGATAGGCCAGCCTCTGATTGGAGATGCTGTATACTACATGAGCCTGGGCAGATTATACCTATTTCTTTGCTGTCCACATGCAGATACTCAGTTAATGCCCATTGAGTGAATGCTGATTTGTGTCAGCAAATGAATGTATCATTTAACCTGATCTAACTCCAAAGTAATATTAAATTCAGGTTTTCTCTAACAACACCATTTATTGAGTGCCTAAGACAATCCTGGCACTATGTTAAATGCACTACGTAAATTATTTTATCATTACAGAAACCTAATAACAGAATGACTGTAATTGTACCGATTTTATAGGTGAGAAATCTGAGACAGAATGGAAGAAATAACTCAGCTAAAGTTACACAGGTACAGCTAGTAAGGGGCCAACCTAGACTTTGAACCGAGGTGGTCAGCCTCCAGAGACCACTGTCCTCTATTCTGCCTCCCCAGTTAAAGAGCCCTGGGCATTTTCTTGGAGGGACAGAAGGCTAGTCTGATGGTCCTGCAAGCCCAGACATAGAGTTCTTCAAAACTGCAACCCCAGGGATCAGGAAGCTGATAGTACTCACTATTTTACCTGTCACTTCCTACCTTCTTCCATAGCCGCTAACTTGGGATCACTGAGACAGGTTGCGTGGGAACAGGCATGACTGCAGTCTAGGACATGCCTCCACTCTGCCATGGTTAAATGTGGTCATCTCCTTTTTGGAGCCAGTATTGTGGGTAGAAGACAAGGTGGAGGCCAGTCAGGCACTTCCCTTCCCCAGAGCCACTTATGCTCTCATCTAAGAGCTCTGAAATCGGCTTCTTAGGTGTGGCATCTCAGGACTTGACAGCCAGTCTGGTTCAGTATCCAATTCCAACTTATGTCTCAGATACCTAATGTGGTGTGGCTGAACGAGTCAACATATAACCTGTACAGTAAGTTCTCACTTAACATCGTTGATAGGTTCTTGTAAACTGTGACTTTAAACAAAACATATTGTGTGCTATAGGGACTTAACTCTTGTTTATATCAGTTAGCTTGGTTTACATCAAGTTAGCTTAGTTAGTACATCATTTTGCTTAAAGCCACAGTTTACAAGAACCTATTAATGACGTTAAATGAGGATTTACTGTGCCCAGGTGCACTTTTTGTAGCAGATTCAGTCCCAGTGTTTCTTTTGGGGGTGGGAAGAAATAAGAGGTAGCAAGGTCAACTACACAGAGAGTTTCTCAACCAGGGACTCTGATGAGTATGATTTTCCGTGCAGACATTTCCAATGAACACTGACCCAGAACATTCTAGAAAAGATGCCAAATCTAACATTGAATAATGTTCTGATATCCTAAAATTTTAGGAATGAAAATCATGTTCTCTAAAATTCATGGAATATTTTCCTAGAATTCAGTACCTCCCATTCACCCTAACTAGCTTTTTTGCAATACTGTTTTCCATTCATTTGGTGGCCAGTAGTTGGGTGGTCTATATAACTGCCTACTTAGTAACATGTCAGCAGTTCTCAGCTAACTTCCAGCGTTCACCTTACTCAGATACTCCCTTTTCATTTTCTGACAACACTAGCACTTCATGGCAACAGAGATGTCCCTAGCCAGGTTCTCCTTTCTCTACCATGCAGGCTCTCTTGCCCTCATACTCACAGTGTTTCTTCACATCTATTTTTAGTTTTCCTGGCTCAAGCTTCTTCAGGCCACTGAAACACAACCCTCACTCTCTTTCTCTCTCCCTCTGGCATGCATGCTGCTTGTAGGAGCCCCCAGGTAAACATTGCTTCAGAAATCCTTTAGCACTCCTTTCTCAGCAAAACTTACGTCTTCAGGATTACAGCTCCATTTTTAAGATGGACATAACCCTGTACGACCTTCTGATGGGCTTTCAACTTTGAACTGGATATGGACACTTTTCTCTCAGATGACAGAATTACTCCAACTTCCCCTTTACAGTTGCTTCCTTTCCTTGAAGCTAGCTGTATCTTGTTTTCTTTAAAAAGCTTTTTATTCCAGAGTCACTTGCCATGCCAACCGTTATTAGCCCATCTGTGGCTCCAAGGACAGCAGCTGAACCCAGGTCCCCAGGGCCAGTTCCTCACCCGGCCCAGAGCAAGGTTACTGAGGCTGGGGGTGGAAACCCAAGTGGCATCTATTCAGCCATCATCAGCCGCAATTTTCCTATTATTGGAGTGAAAGAGAAGACATTTGAGCAGCTTCACAAGAAATGTCTAGAAAAGAAAGTTCTTTATGTGGACCCTGAATTCCCACCGGATGAGACCTCTCTCTTTTATAGCCAGAAGTTCCCCATCCAGTTCGTCTGGAAAAGACCTCCGGTGAGTAGCTTCCTGCTTGCTGGCTGGGTTTTTCCCCCACAGAGGAGTCCTCCCACTCAGCTCCTCCGGCAGCTCAGCTGTGCACATGGGCACTGGGGGAAGGATCCTAGCAGCAGCTCTACTGGGCTTCATCCTTAAGTGTGAAGCAAGGAGTAGAGGAACAGGTCTTAGATATTTCACCAAATCTCAGCAAAATCCAAAGGGAGAGTAGGGAAGCAGAGCTGATTCTCATGCTCTGGCTCTTCCTGAAAAAAAAAAAAAAAAAAGTCTTGCTTTTTATAAAAGTGATTGGAACTCAGTTTAATTCATTCTGTAAAAATAAATATTCCATTCTCAGAACAAATTCCAGACAGCCCAGATCTACTCTTTCATTTTAAATATCTTTCATCTTTGTAAAATTACTTCAGTTTCTCTAGATAAATTCATGATGTTATTCTTCTTTAATTTACCAGTGGCTATATATTTCTGAAACACAAAAACTCTAGAAAGAGGAGAATCATAGGCAAGAAATATTTTTTCATGTATAAAATGTTAGGGTTAGAGAGAGAGAGACCTAGCAATCACTTTTGTCCACCTACCTTACCTCATAAATGAGGAGCACACCAGAGTGAAATATATCCAGTAGGCATATGACAGAGCCTGGATTAAAACTCCTTCTCTTTTGGGAAACTCTCCCAGCCTCTGGGTTTCATTTATAGTGATCACCAGGAGGGAAATCACATTCCCCTGGCTCACCTCTGTGATCATGCCTCCAGTGTGACTCTTGTTCTTAATTCAAGGAGTATTTATTGAGCATCTACTAGTGCCAGCACTGGGCAAGCAACTGGGGGGACAGTAGTAAGAAAGAAAGACCAAAATTCCAGCTGTCTTGGAACCTAGGGTCCTGAAGGGGAAGAGTGGCATTGAACAAGAGTGACACTGTCAGGAGATGATGTTCTGGGTGTCACAGAATTATGTGGCAAGAAGAGCTAACCTGGTCCAGGGAGAGTAACCTTCCCTGAGGAAATGATGGCAAGCTGAGACCCAGTGCTATTTATCAGTGATGTTTTTCTTTATTAACCTAAGATGGGCCGGGCGTGGTGGCTCAGACCTGTAATCCTAGCACTTTGGGAGGCCCAGTCTGGAGGATTGCTTGAGCCCAGGAATTTGCAACCAGCCTGGGCAACATGGCAAAACCCCATCTCTTTTGTGCTAAAAATTCAAAAAATTATCTAGGCATGGTGGCACATGCTGTGGTCCTACCTACTTGGGAGGTTGAGGTGGGAAGATCACCTGAACTCAGTAAATTGAGGCAGCAGTGAGCCAAGATCACACCACTGCACTCCAGGCTTGGTAACAGGAATGAGACCCAGTCTCAAAAATCAACAAGAACAACAAAAGAAACCTGAGCGGAAATATTCCACAACACTGGGTGTTCCACAGGGGCTTTTCTGGGTTCTTTGCTAAGGCCCATGACTGTCCCGAAGGCCCTCAGTTTAGGAGATAACACTGCTCTGCTATCAGAGTATTTGGGCATGTCACACCCACCCTGCTGACGTATCTTCAGTGACATCCCTCTCTCATCCTCCACTGCCTTCAGGACAAGTCCAAACTCCTTAGCCAAGCCATAGGCCCTTCTCAGCTGTTCCCTGCCTACCTGTCCAGGCCCATCTCTGCCCTCTTTCCTCAGATCCTGACACACCAGCAGTGCTTGGACATTGAGCTGCTCTGTTCCAAGTCTTCTCACACCAGAGGCCTTTGCTCATGCTGTCTGTCGACCTGGCATGACCTTTTTGTTCTTATCTGAAACTGCTCAGGTGCCACTTCCTTCACCCTTTCTCATGACTATTTCCTTGTCACTGAAAGCAGAGACCCTTCCTGTTCATCTCTGATGCCCCCTCATCTAGCACAGGCCAGAACCATAGTGGGTACTCAGCCAATGCTGGTGAATGAAAACCCACACTGGAGGGCCTTGACCAGTGAGATAAGATGGTCTTGCATTCCTAGGCAGGGAGTTCCTAAAAGCCCTTTCTTAGGCCAGACATGGTGGCTCATGCCTGTAATCCCAGCAGTTTGGGAGGCAGAGGTAGGAGCATCGCTTGAGCTAAGGAGTTGGAGACCAGCCTGGGCAACATAGTGAGACACCATCTCTATTTAAAAAGTTTAAAAAAATAAAAGCCCTTTCTTAGAATAGGGAGAAAATAACCTACAAATACTGTTTTCAGTGAAATCATTGGTGGACTTGAGTCTTAAAGCTATACTTACAAATTAATAAAAATGCTTTCAGGCCTGTTATGCCCTAGGCACTAGATTGGTCTGGAAACTTATACTGGCAGTGTCTGTGTGTGAAATGGGTGCAGAAGACCTGTCTGTACTGAATTGTGCCCCCCCCCCCACCACCATCACCAACAAAGATCCTGGATTTTCTACTGTTTGAGTCAATAAAGGATCAAATAGCAAAGGGCACTCTTGGATGAAATGCCCACACATTTCCCTGGGGTTAAGATCACAGGAACACTGCCCAGTGGGTTTACTAGCATAAATGAGAAATGAAGAGTTAGAGATGGTCAGAGTTGGAATGAATCTTGGAGAGGCAGTCCAGAGCCCTTGCTTTACAGGTGAAGTGATTAAGGCCCAGAAAGGGCAAATGACTTATCTAAAGCCACACAAGTTGACTTGAAACTGAAAAACTGAAATGACTCCATAACTTTCTGACTGTAAAGCACTTCTTGGAGACATCGGTTCTCCATGAATTTCCTCAGTTGCAGTGACCTTTGCCAACCCCGAGCAGTCTGAAAAGACTGTGTCCTGTCAGGAAAAGCACCAGGCAGGTGAGTAAAGGCCTTCCTGCTTTTACTATCTAAGGCATAGAACCTTTGGAAACCAATCTGAATTTTTTTTAACCATAACTATTATTTATTCTGATTATAGTGATAATAATTATAATGATACAGGAAGAATTATTCCTGGACAACTATAATTCTGGTTCAAATAGCATGCTACACTTTCAGCCTTTCCCTCTTAACAGAAAATAGGCTCTGGCCAACTGTTCCCAGCCCTATAATCTCTTCTCTCACTTACCACTGCTACCTCACAGCCTTTCTTCCTCTATTTGGGAGCATCATGCATTGAGTTTCCAGTCCAAACAATGTCATTCCTCTAGCCTTTCCTTATGTGATCTATTTCTAGGGTCAGAAAACGAAACAAATTATTCAATATATTTTGCTCTCTCTCCCCCTTCCCTTCTGTTCAATACTTCCCAACTGTTAAGGCAAGTTTTCTTGATGACAGATCCCAGGGCAGCATAGAATGGCTTCTAGAACAGGGCTTCTGGGATGCTGGTGCCCAGTACACTAGGGATAGGTTGGGGAGGGCAGGTCATGTTTTATTCCGTGGAGTGGAAGGTTCAGTTGCACCACACTCCGGGCCTCTCTCCTTCCCTTGGTGGGTTTGTAAAGAGAACTTGACCTGTAAAGTCCGATTCTTGGCTTCCATCTTTCTTTGGGAAGCAAGCTACCCGCAAGAAGCATGGCTTCTGCTCTCTGCTCCTCCTTGCAGCAAGTTTTCATGAGTCAGGTCCCCATGGGGAGTCATGCAGGAGTCCCTGGGCCACCTGGTAATACGTGGTTAATAGTAAAGATAGTCGATAATCTTGAGTGAGAACTCACTGCATGCCAGTAACTATTCTAAGTGCTTCCCATGTGTTAATTCATTTAATCTTCACAACAATCCTGGGAGGAAGTATGATTATTGTCCCACTTTACAAAGGAGGGAACTGATTCTCAGAAAGATTAAATAACTCGCTCCAGATCTCCCAATCAGTGAAGGCTGGAGCTGGGATTTAAACCCACACAGTCTGGCTCTAGAGCCCCAAATCTATGTGATTCTGAGATTTAGATGTTAATACCTGTTTTTATTAATAAATATGGCATTCTGAACTCCCACCTGCCCTGCACTTTGGTAGTATTCCTTTATTGGCTCAAAACTTGGGCATGGAAATAAGGTGTCATTTGTTGAGCCTCCTCAAGACACAGCAGGTATTGAGTGACACCCCAGGGGATGCCCCTGAAAGCAGCAGCCTCTGTAAGTTGGAGATGGAATGACACAGTAGCTAAGAGCCCAGGCTCTGAGGTCAGGCAACCCATGTTCAAGTCTTAGCCTGCTACCTAACACTTAGGTAATCTTCGTCACATACTTACCCTCATTTTGCCACAGGTTCTCCATGTGAAAATTGGGGAACAACCAAAATAGAAGAACCAATCTCATAATTAATTGAGGATTAAATGAATTAATGCAGGCTAAAAGCTTAAGACCAACACATGGGTGAGTGCTCAGTAAACATAGACTACTCATTACTGCCTACAAGCAGCTGTGCTGTCTCTTTAAAGCAGCAGCATTATAAACATTTTTCCAGCTCAATTTGTACCTATGTCCAGTCAATATATTTACCATGGTAATGATTTGGGTACCTCATGCCTGGTCTAAATGCATCTGTCCATCTCAGCATGAGGACATATGTGTGAATGCTCCCCTCATGGGCAGGGGACTGCTTGTCCTTTAGGGCAATTCCAGTTACTTACATCAAATATAAAATGTATGTTTGGTTGTGAAAATGTGGGTGTATCATAGAGCCAGGAAGGTGACTACAAGTGTGATCACACTTGGCTGGGAAACTTGGCAACTTGCTCTATGACTGGCTTTAAAGACCAGGGCTTCCTCTTTCCCATCTCCATGTGCCTCAGTCATGCCAGGTGGAGAGTTCTTAAACCGTTTATCTCTGCTCTCCTGCAATCCCAAAATCAGGGGAAACCTAGATCCCTGCTGCTTTTGGAGGGATGAAAAGTGAAGGGCTAGTTTCAGGACCTTGTGATGAAAAGGTATCTGGTCCCCTCCTCACCCTTGGTAACGTGGGATGCCAGAATTGCTGCACAGTGCGCTGCCCTGCACAATCAACTCAGCTGGCCAGGGCCTCCAGCAGTGGACACTGACAACAATGAGGTTCCTGGGCCTCTCCCTCTCTCTGGTGCTAGGTGGAGTCACATTTCTGTAAATTCTATATTATTCCAGACCCATCCTAACCCAGAGCTTGGAGAAGGAAGAGCCCACCCTATTTAGGAGCTGTATTAACCCAGACTTCAGGTTAAACTGCACTCCATCAGCATAGTCTCAGTGTTTCTTGGCTCTGCCAGGAGAAGTTATTTCTGGTTGGGCCTCCAGTTCACAGCCCTGAATTGGAGTCAAAACTGCATTATTGATACACAGCCACCTCCAGCTTAACCTCTAGCTTTTTCCCTAGGAAATCTGTTTTCCCTTCCTCCACTGCCCTCCAACCTCCTGGGACTGATAGCTGGGACTCTGCAGTTTCTTACCGCAACCTTCTGCTTAGCTCTCTTTTCTATTAGCTGTTGGGAATTGGGGGAGCTCGCCACCTTCCCACTTATCTCTAGATCCAGTGCCTTCTCATTTGCTGGTGGTGGCTGGAGCTCCAGCTATTGGTTGCCTAACCCACCTCATTCCCTCAACTCCTGTCCCCACCTGCCTATCATTACAGGGCCCCACCCATTACTGGCTCAGAGCTGGATCTCCAGTTCACCCACATTTCTCTGGTGTTTAGCTCTCTTCCTGCAAGGTATTATTATCATACCCATATCCAGCCGTGCTTTGCCCAGTAGTCCAACCTCATCCTTAGCCCCACTCTTCCTCACTTTTGGGGCCAGCTAGTTCCCTCCACCAGCACCTGGACCTGTGGAAACCTCTTTCCCAGTCAGACAGCAGCAGCCCCATAATTCTCCGAACAGGTGACTTTATTCCTTGTATTCTGGGACACAGAAATCTCTTGAATTAGGCTTATTTTAAAGATAAAGTTTAGGTAAATTTCCCAAGCTATAATTCATCATGAACCTTTATCCCCAAGTCTAGAAGATTCTCAATACTAGTACTTTCTTGATCTTATCAGAAGGTGTCCACAGAAGGTCATGACCACCACCCAGCTGAATGCAGTTGAAGGAAGCTTTCTAATGTAAGTTGCATCACAGTTTCAGAAATGTGAGAGAAATTCAGAAATGTGAGGGAAATTGTGAAATGTAAAATGTGAGGGAGAAAAGCATCTCAGAATGGAAAAATAAGACAAAGGGTTCCTTCCCACTTAACTCGAAGTCCTGCCATCCCCAACCTATTCCTTTTCCCAAGCTCTTTCTTCCATGCTGTCTATCAACGTGGACCTGCCACACTGGCTGGTTTTGCTGCTTTCTGTATGACCTGGTCTCTTGCCCTTTCCCAAGGTCCTCACCATCCAGGCAGAACCAACTGCTTCCTTGTGCCAGAGCTGTTACACCAGGAGAGAAAAAAAAAGCATGACATTCTTCAGGGTAGATCTTCTTACTGCTGTGGGATTATTCTCGAGTCTTTACACTTATTTCACCAAATGTGCACTTTCTGAACCCTTAACATGGCAGAAACATCTTCTCGCTTCACAAGGAAAACCCATAAGAAAAAATTAGAAAGATTATTGTAATTACAGAATTACAGTAATCTCTGGGGTGGGTGAAGGAGAATTAAATATGATAATTTTCTAGGAAGAAAAGAAAGAAAAACACCTGCCCATTTACTTACAAGAGGGAGGAGAGCTGGAACTGAAAGGAAAATGGAGTAGAGGAAGCAATAGGGACCGTGACGGTCACCCACCCAATGTTCTTCCTCTCCACAACCCAACCCTCACAGAATTCTTTTTTTTTTTTTTTTTTTTTTTTTTTTTTTTTTTTGGAGGAAGGGTCTCACTCTGTTGCCCAGGCTAGAGTGCAGCGGCTCAAAATCTTGGCTCACTGCAACCTCCACCTCCCAGGTTCAAGTGATCCTCCTATCTCAGCCTCCCTAGTAGCTGAGATTACAGGCATGTGCCACCACACGTGGCTAATTTTTGTATTTTTAGTAGAGATGAGTTTCACCATGTTGGCCAGGCTGGCCTTGAATTCCTGACCTCAGGTGATCCACCTGCCTCAGCCTCCCAAAGTGCTGGGATTATAGGCATGAGCCACCATGCCAAGCCTCCCTCACAGAATTCTTTTTGAGTGCTTGTGGAACTTTTGAGGCAAGTGACTTGGTAGACGATGGAGGTTCCCATTTTGGTTTACACAGGCAGGGCTGAGCTAACACTCAGAAGTCAGAGTGTGGAAAGTACAGGAGTGTGGGGAGAAAGAAGCACACAGTAGGGAGCTGCTAGGAACCCACTGAACTGTGGTGGGAGTGAGGAGGCCCTGCCCTCTCAGAAGCTATGGAGTGGTGTTCAAGACTAATTCACAAGGAAGCCTGGCTCCTCAGCTAACAGTGGGTAGCATTCTGCTGAAGAGGAGCTGACACATACTTTTCCATTTTCATTCAACCTTCAAGTTTAAACAAGCACCATCAGAACCTTCAGAAGTGTATTACATACTCTAGAACACCAGGAATATAGTACAAAAACTGCTATTTTAAAAATCCCCCAGAGATCATAGGACCAAAAATGGGAACTACTTTTAGCCTTTTCAAATAGATGGCTTTCTTTCCTGATAGAAAGGTTTTAAAGGGAAAAGGAGGGCTCCATCTCCTTAAATAACCTACAGCTTGTAACTTTCACAATGTGAACAATTCATCCTTATTTCTAAGATGTTTCCAGGTGCAAATATAGCATATGTTCTCTGGCTCTGACCCAAAAGACAGTGAAATAGAGTCAGCTGATTTTCCCTACATGGCAAGCCTCCCTATTCTTTTTTAAAATAGAGATAGGGGGTCTCACTATGTTGTCCACACTGGACTTGAACTCCTGGGTTTAAGTGATCCTCCTGTCTAAGACTCTGAGTAGCTGGAAATGCAGGCATTTCCTGTTCTTGAATCATGTCAGTGCTCTTTCAGTTACTTCAGATCAGTCACAAAATTGTTCCAAAAGCATGGCTTTTCCAACATGGAGGGTGCCAGTGCTGTTAACCATACACAGCCAATCCTTGTTATTTGCAGATGCCATATTTGCAGATTCACCTACTCACTAAAGTTTGTCTCCCCAAAATTAGTGCTTTAGGTGTTTTTGCAGTCATTTGTGGGCATATAGAGAGCTGTGAAAAATCTGAGTCACCCCCCACACACGTTTCCACCTCAGGTCAAACAAGGCAACACTCTTGTTTCAGCTTTCATACTGTAAAGAGTGTCCTTTCCTGACATCTTTAGTGCCATGTTTTTCTCATATCTGTGCTTTTGATTGGTGACCTCCAAGCACAATGCTGAAATGCTGTCTAGCATTCTAAGCGGCTGTGGTATGCCTCATGGAGAAAATACATGTGTCAGGTAAGCTTTGTTCACACACAAGTTATAATCAGTTGGCTATGAGTTTGATGTTATAAAATCATCAATCAACAAACAAAAATTTAATGAATCAATATTAAATAAGGTATTTTAAGCAGAAACCTATTGATTGGTTGATGAAAATGTGACCAGAGACTCACAGGATCCTAACTCTGTATTTCCCCTAGAAGCAATGGTTCAGTATTTACTAATACAGTGTTCTCAGCAATATTATAAAACATAACTACCAAGAATAATGAGTATTGACTGTACTTCATTTTCTCTGTATTCTTAAGTATTACAGATTGAAATAATACACTATCAAGAATGTGGCCAGGGATAGAGGCTCATGCCTGCAATCCCAGCACTTTGGGAGGCTGAGGTGGGTGGATCACTTGAGCCCAGGAGTTGAAGACCAGCCTGGGCAACTATCTCTACTAAAATTACAAAACCTATCTCTACTAAAATTACAAAAATTAGTGAGGCATGGTGGTGTGTGCCTGTAGTCCTACCGTAAGATTTAAATAAAAGAGGAAAGAAACACGAACAGTCAAAGTCAAAGCTCAACAGTCAAAGTCAGGTTTATTTTGCAGAATAAA
This sequence comes from Saimiri boliviensis, assembly GCF_048565385.1. Taxonomy (NCBI): domain Eukaryota; kingdom Metazoa; phylum Chordata; class Mammalia; order Primates; family Cebidae; genus Saimiri; species Saimiri boliviensis. Next base: position 83,656,991 of record NC_133450.1, on the reverse strand, counting down.
TCTGAGAGGGGCTTCTGGGCGATTTCAGTCAGGAGCACTCTCTCTTACATACTAAAGAGTATTTAAGGGTTCAGGGCGAGAGAGCTTATTTCAGGCTTGGAATGTTTCTTCATGGAGGAGAAGTTCGTTGTGGGTTTGGAATATTTCTGGTTGGAAGGGAGGTTATTTTGGGGCTAACATCTCTCCCGCTGGAGGGGAGGTTATCTTGGGGCTGGCATGTCTCTGGTCAGGAAGCGGTTTATCTTAGGGTAGGAATGTTTCTGGTCGGAGATGTCATTTGTGGTTTATGATCATGCTGACATTAGCCATTAGGCTGATGCCCTTTGGGTTGGATTTAGGCGGTTTTTGATTAAGGGGAATTATTAAATGGTGGTGCTTGTCCAAGATAGCAATGCTCCTGCTCTGTCACTAGCTACTTGGGAGGCTGAGGTGGGAAGATCACTTGAACTAGGGAGGTTGAGGCTGCAGTGAGCCAAAATTGTGCCACTGCACTCCAGCCTGGGTGACAGAGTGATACCCTGGCTCAAAAAGAAGGAAAAAAAGGAATGTGATCAGTATGGAGTATTGCAGCATGTTTTAATCCATTGCAGTCATTCTTCTTTTTCTTGTTCAAATTGTCCCATCTTTGGACAGTAGGAGCCCCTGTATGTTGCCTGTATCATTTAACATTACTCCATTTATCTTTTATCCCTTCCTTGTTTTCTGGCCACAATAAAATGTGCCACGCCCATCTTGTGCATTTCTTGCCCCACACCTGGAATGAATCATTTCTTCAAGAAACCTGATTCCTTTTGGTCTGAAATGGAGTGAAAGCGCATTGAGAGGACAGATGGCCACCAACTTCCTAGGACCCAGCACTTGACCATCGCATCAGCACTTGCTTTCTGTTTTTTGATTGTTTGTTTTTGTTTTTGTTTTGAGACAGAGTTTCACTCTTGTTTCCCAGGCTGGAGTGTAATGGCACCATCTTGGTTCACTGCAACTTCTGCCTTGAAGGTTCAATAGATTTTCCAGCCTCAGCTTCCCGTGTAGCTGGAATTACAGGCATGTGCCACCACACCCAGCTAATTTTTGTAGTTTTAGTAAAGAAGAGGTTTCACCATGTTGGTCAGGATGGTCTCAAACTCCCGATCTCAGGTGATCCACCGACCTCAGCCTAGGATTACAGGCATGAGGCACTGGGTCCAGCCTCGCATCAGCACTTCAAGTTGGAAGCTTTCTGTCCACACCAGATGGTCTCTTGCTCTAATGACCTCTTCCATGTGCCCCACTGCCTCTAAAATTAATACTGACTTCTGTGTATCTTCCCAGACAGGAGTCACTTGACTTGTGTTACTCAGTTCTGAAAAGAAGAAATCCTAGGTAGGCACAAAATAAAAGTTACTCCATGCTAGCATGAGATGAGAGGGAGGGGGCTGAACCACAGAAAAACCTAGGCTGTGGCAGGAAGCTCTCTGTTCCTAGGGCCCAGGACCCAGTTGTTTCTTCTCCCAGGAGAGGTATTTATCTTTCCAGTGAAGCTGACTCAGCAAGTGGTCTGCTTATGATCTGCTTTAAGAGTGTTACCTTCTGTCAGATAGAAAAGTGAGGTCACTGTCCTAGCCACAGAGAGGAAGAACTGAGGACATTGTGCAGTGGGGTTAAGACAACTAGAGTTAGAACCAAACAGACCCTGTCTGAACACTGACTCAGCCACTAGCGAGTCACATAAGTAAGTCATCAGAAAGTCCTAGTAGGTATGCAAGGTAAAGTAGCAATTACTATCAGCATAGGCAGCAAAGGGCAGGAGCATAACACAGTGATGAAGAACACAGGCTCTGAAATCAGGCAAACTTCATTCAAATCCCAGCTCCATCGATTAACAATGTGACCTCAGTCAAATCATTGACCATCCTGAGGTCTCAGTTAGTGCATCCTTCCTATGTTCATAGAGTTGTTCTAAGGATTAAATGAGATTCCATATATAACATGGTTAATACAATGAGTCAATAAATAGTGATGATAGTAACTGAAAGGCAAAATGAAATACCCAACTGAGAGCCAGCCTTCTGTCTGCTCAGCAGAGAATCATGATAATGTCATCAGGGGGTAGCAGGGGATGAGAAAGGTGCATATGTTTGGGTGAAAGTGACAATTATAACTTTTAGGAGCACCTTCTATTATATTCTATAAGAGAGCAGCTCCTCATGGGGGTCATGATGGGGACAGAGCTCCGGACATCATGGTGAATAAATTAAAGTGACTCAGCAGTATAATGCTGACAGTGAGAGGGGCTGGGACAGAAATGGCCAAGAAATACAAGATAGGTGCATTTTCCTAATTATAAATAAGGCAAAGCATTGTTTTTGTACACTTGTCTATTTCTTGATCATCTGTATTTCACTGAACATGAAACAACCTGCTAATGTCTTTTGTACATTTTTCTCTTGAGTTGTATTTTTCAATTTGAATTAGGCATTCTTTATATATCCTGGATACTAATCCATTCTTGGTTAAATGTGTTACAGATGTCTTCTTCCAACTTGTGACTTGCCTCTTCACCCTCTTAAGAAGACATTTTTAGGTTGGGTGCGGTGGCTCATGCCTGTAATCCCAGCACTTTGGGAGGCCGAGGTAGGCAGATCACCTGAGATCAGGAGTTTGAGACTAGCCTGGCCAACATAGCAAAAACCCATTTCTACTAAAAATACAAAAATTAGCCAGACATAGTGGCGGGAGGCTGTAATCCCAGATAATCAGGAAGCTGAAGCAGGAGAATCACTTGAACTCAGGAGACACAGGTTGCAGTGAGCCAAAATCCTGCCACTGCACTCCAGCCTGGGCAACAGAGCAAGACTTCATCTTAAAGAAAATTTTAAAAATTTAAAAAGCTTGTTGGGATTTTTATTGCAGTTGCATTGAATCAACATCGATTCTTGTTATTTAATATTATCAATACTACATCTTGATAATATTGAGTCTTCCTATCCATGAAGCAGGGATGTTTCCCATTTAAATAGGTGTCTTTTAATATGTTCTCAATGACACTTTGAACATTTTTTTTTTTTTTTTTTTTTTTTTTTGAGATGGAGTTTCTCTCTTGTTGCACAGGCTGGAGTACAATGGCGCACTCTCAGCTCACTGCAACCTTCATCTTCCAAGTTCAAGCAATTCTACCTCAGCCTCCCAAGTAGCTGGGATTGCAGGTTATGCACCATCATACCTGGCTAATTTTGTATTTTTAGTAGAGATGGGATTTGACCATGTTGTTCAGGCTGATCGCGACCTCTTGACCTCAGGTGACCCACCCAACTTGGCCTTACAAAGTGCTGGGACTACAGGTGTGAGCCACAGCGCCTTGCCTGCCTTGAACATCTTTTGTCAGATTTATTCCTAGGAATCTTTTAACAAAAAAATGTTAAACAAAACTCATTTTTGTTAGTGGCTTTCTTAAAACTGTACTCAATTCCTTAGGCATAAACATGCATTTGACTCTTTTATGCAGTATATTTGCTAAACTAATAGTAATTCTAGTAATTTCTTTTCTTTTCTTTTTTCTTTTTTTGAGATGGAGTCTTGCTCTGTCACCAGGCTGGAGTGCTCACTGTAACCCCCACCTCCCACGTTTAAGCTATACTCCTGCCTCAGCCTCCTGAGTAGCTGAGATTACAGATGCCTGGCACCATACCCAGCTAAGTTTTGTGTTTTCAGTAGAGCTAGGATTTCACCATGTTGTTCAGGCTGGTCTCAAAGTCCTGCCCTCAAGTAATGTGCCCACTTCAGCCTCCTAAAGTGCTGGTATTACAGGCATGAGCCACCGAGACCAGCTGTAATTCTAGTAATTTGATTGTAGATCTGAAGTTCTTTATCTGTATATAGATTCGATATTGTTAGATAGATAGATAATTTGCAAGTAATGACAGGGCTACCAAGTACCTTATGCAGTAGCCTTATTCTTGTTCTATTGCACTGGCTAAACCCTTCAGCATATTGTTACGTAAGAAAATAACAGACATCCTCATCTGGTTCCCAGTTTTCAAGAGACTATTCTTAATTTTTCACTGTTGAATAGATTCATAGACACCACTTATCATTAGGAAAGTCTCCCTCTAGACTTGCTTTGCTAAAAGTTTCTTTTAAAATCATAAATGGTTGTTGAACTTTATAAAATACTTGTTCTACATCTGTTGAGAAAATCATGTAATTATCCTCCTTTAAACAATTAATATGCAAATTACATTATAGAGTTTTCTAATGTTGACAACTGGCATTCTTAGAAAAGCACATTTAGACCATATTAGCTTGCTTACACATCACTGAATTTTGGTTTGCTAATCTTTTATTTAGGTTTTTAAATATTTGCTCACAAATAGAACAAAGCTTTATGAGATTGACTTATTATTTATCCTTCTTGTGCTGTTCAATTTTGATAACATAAAATGAATGCAGAGGCGGCATGCAGTGGCTCATGCTTGTAATCCCAGCATTTTGGGAGGCCGAGGTGGGCAGTTCACTTGAGGTCAGGAGTTCAAGACCAGCCTACCTGACATGACAAAACCTCGTCTCTACTAAAAATACAAAAATTAGCTAGACATGGTGGCACATGCTTGTAATCCCAGCTACTTAGGAGGCTGATAAACGAGAAACGCTTGAACCCAGCAGACAGAGCTCGGCTCAAGCATTGCAGTGAGCCAAGGTCGCACCACTGTGCTCCAGCCTAGGTGACAAAATGCGACTCTGTCTCAAAAAGAAAAAATGAGTACAGGATTTGCCTTCTTCTGAAAGAGACTGCATAAGATGAAAACTAAATGTTCTTTAAATATTTGGTAGCATTTTGCTGATGTTTTCTTTAAACAAAGAGTTTTATCTATAACCTCTTTAATAATCATGGATCATTTGAAATTGTTTTTCTTCTTGAGTCGGTGGTAATATTTATTTTTCTAGGAATTTGTAGTGATCCCATCACAAAGTTTGTTGTTTTTGGCTTTAAAGTCAATTTTGCTGAATATTAGTGTAGGTATACAAGCTTTTGGGGAAAGGTTTTGTGTTATATATTTTTTTATCTTTTACTTTCAACAGTTCTGTGTTCTAATATCATGAATGTATTTCTTATAAAGTGCTTATAAACAAACTTTTTTTTTTTTTTTTTTTTTTTTTGAGATGGAGTTTCGCTCTTGTTACCCAGGCTGGAGTGCAATGGCGCGATCTCGGCTCACCGCAACCTCTGCCTCCTGGGTTCAGGCAATTCTTCTGCCTCAGCCTCCTGAGTAGCTGGGATTACAGGCATGCGCCACCATGCCCAGCTAATTTTTTGTATTTTTAGTAGAGATGGGGTTTCACCATGTTGACCAGGTTGGTCTCGATCTCTCGATCTCGTGATCCACCCACCTCGGCCTCCCAAAGTGCTGGGATTACAGGCTTGAGCCACCGCGCCCGGCCCTAAACAAACTTTTTAACAAAGATATTCTAAAAACCTTTGTCTTTTAGCTGGAAATGTTAACCTATTTACATTGATAATGAGTATTAATATATTTTGGGTTCATTTCTATTTTCTAACCATATACTTTGTGTTGCTTTTTAAATGTTCTTTGTTTCTTCTATCTACCCTTTTAAATTTATTATAAGTGAGATTTTTTCTTTTTTTCCTTTCTACTAATCTGAAAGATATAGACGATTTCTGTTTTTCCAGTGATTCCCCTAAAAATGTCAACATGCATACTAATCTTAGCAAAGTTGAAATTAATCAATAATTTTATCTTTCTCTTAAACAATATGAGAACCATAGAACACTTTAGTCCTAAGTCCTCCTCTCATAACTAATATGTCTTGGTGTTCAGAATTTTAGTTCTATCTTTATTTTTCTTTTATTTATTTATTTATTTATTTATTTATTTTGAGATGAGTCTTGCTTCATTGCCCAGGCTAGAGTGCAGTGACGCAATCTCAGCTTACTGCAACCTCCTTCTCCCATGTTCAAGTGATTCTCCTCCCTCCGCCTTCCAAGTAGCTGAGATTATAGGTGCCCACCACGACGTCTGGCTAATTTTTGCATATTTAGTAGAAACGGTTTTGCCAGGTTGGCCAGGCTGATGTCAATCTCCCGACCTCAGGCAATCCACCCACCTCAGCCGGTGGGATTACAGGCTGGGATTACAGGCATGAGCTGCTACACCTGGCCCAATCTTTATTTTCTAATCTTAAAAATGAGAAATTAAAAATTTTAATCCAGTCAATATTTACTTAGATTTACACGTTTACCAGTTTATTTACTTATTATTCTATCCTGTTTCTCAAACTTTTCCTTCTATAATGATTTTACTTTTTCTTAATTACAATGTTTAGAAATTCTATAATAATTTTACTTTTTCTTAATTACAATGTTTAGAAATTCCCTTAGTAAGGGTCAATTTGTAGTAAGAACGCTACATTTTTATTTGTATGAAATTTGCTCTCACTCTTAAAAAGTTTTGCTGTCTAATCAGTCCTGGGTTGATGCTAGTACTATCTTCTGGCTTACATTGCTTTTGAGAAGCAGCAGTCTTTCTTTCTTTCTTTCTTTTGTCTGAGACAGAGGCTTGTTATGTCACCCAGACTGGAATGCAGTGGCGTGATATTGGCTCACTGCAGCCTCTGCCTCCTGGGTTCAATCTATTCTCCTGCCTCAGCCCCCCAAGTAGCTGGGATTACAGGCCCCCACCACCATATCCATCTAATTTTTGTGTTTTGTTGTTGTTGTTGTTGTCGTTTTGAGATGGAGTTTTGCTCTTGTTACCCAGGCTGGAGTGCAATGGCGCGATCTCGGCTCACCGCAACCTCCGCCTCCTGGGTTCAGGCAATTCTGCCTCAGCCTCCTGAGTAGCTGGGATTACAGGCACGCACCACCATGCCCAGCTAATTTTTTGTATTTTTAGTAGAGACAGGGTTTCACCATGTTGACCAGGATGGTCTCGATCTCTTGACCTTGTGATCCACCCGCTCGGCCTCCCAAAGTGCTGGGATTACAGGCGTGAGCCCCCGCTCCTGGCCTATTTTTTTTTTTTTTTTAAGTAGAGATGGGGTTTCAACATAATTGGCCAGGGTGGTCTCGAACTCCTGACCTCATGATTCACCCACCTCTACCTCTCAGAGTGCTGGGATTACAAGCATGAACCACCATGCCTGGCCCAGTAGCAGCAGTCTTTCTAATCAGTGTACCTTCATAGGCCATCTGTCTTTTTCTCTGACTCTGGAGATCTTCTCTTTATCTGTGGTATTCTGCAATATCACTGTGTTGTGTCTGATGAGCTCAAGTATTTGGAAGATCTGTCACTGGTAAAATCCTTGATAGGTACATAGAAAAATGAGAGAATTATCAGTAACAGGAAGAAAGGAACAGTTATACAGAAAGGAAATGTAATTACAACATACCACTTAGCTACAAAGTGAACAATATATAGTAACACTAAAGTAAATAATGAATTTTCATTTTACCAAAAATTTTTTGTTTTGTCATGAGACAGAGTCTCACTCTGTTGCCCAGGCTGGAGTGCAGTGGTGCAATCTCAGCTCTCTGCAATCTCCACTTTCCCAGGTTCAAGCAATTTTCCTGCCTCAGCCTCCCGAGTAGCTGAGGTTACAGGCATGCACCACCATGCCCCGCTAATTTTTGTATTTTTAGTAGTGACAGGGTTTGTAATCCCAGATATTTGGGAGGCTGAGGCATAGAATCACTTTAACCTGGGAGGCAGAGGTTTCAGTGAGCCAAGATCACGCCACTGCACTCTAGCCTAGACAACAGAGCAAGACCCTACCTCATAAATAAAAAGTCACGGCTTCAAACTTCAGTGGACGTAGACTCTCCTGGTGAGCCTATTCAAAATGCAGAGTCCCAGACCCCTACCAAAAGTGTCTGAGTCCTCAGGTCTGGGACAGGGCCTGGGAATCTGTATTTTCAACTGGCAGCCCAGATGATTCTAATATGTGAAGTTCAATGATCACACTTTGAGAAGCACAGAGTAGACAAAGGCCATCAGGTGTTCATGAGCAGACAGGGAGACTGAGCATCCTCCTTTTGGGCAAGCTGCGAGGCCTGATTTTCCTCCCATTTCCGCTCCCTGCTCTCACATTAGAGCTGCCTATTTAAGCACAGTGAACTGTTGGAAAAGCTGGGCTTTCTTATGAATATAATTTCCAAAAGACACATATTCATCTGCTTTCCCCATCCACCACATTTTTTTTTTTTTTGAGACGGAGTTTCGCTCTTGTTACCCAGGCTGGAGTGCAATGGCGCGATCTCGGCTCACCGCAACCTCCGCCTCCTGGGTTCAGGCAATTCTCCTGCCTCAGCCTCCTGAGTAGCTGGGATTACAGGCACACGCCACCATGCCCAGCTAATTTTTTGTATTTTTAGTAGAGACGGGGTTTCACCATGTTGACCAGGATGGTCTCAATCCCTTGACCTCGTGATCCACCGGCCTTGGCCTCCCAAAGTGCTGGGATTACTGGCTTGAGCCACCACGCCTGACCCCATCCACCACATTCTTCACCCTAAAGGTCCTGAATTTGCAACTATGGATGTCTGCTCACTGCCACTGGGACCTACTGTAACAGGAACTTCCATCTGCGGTCAAGTTACTTACCCTCTGCTTCCTTTTGACAGATGACAGTCCCTAAATGAGTGGTCAAGGTCTTTGAGGGGTGAGCCAGGGACATCAGGAGTGTGAAGACTTCATTACCCCCAGGCAATGACGTGGGACAGATTCCTCCTATGCATTCAGTAGCCTGTATAGGATTAGTATATTTATCAGAAGGCCCTATGCTATAGCCCAGGCATCCCCAAACTTTTTACACGGGGGCCAGTTCACTGTCCCTCAGACCGTTGGAGGGCCGCTACATACTGTGCTCCTCTCACTGACCACCAATGAAAGAGGTGCCCCTTCCTGAAGTGCGGCGGGGCCGGATAAATGGCCTCAGGGGGCCGAATGTAGCCCACCGGCGGTAGTTTGGGACGCCTGCTATAGCCCATTGTTCACAAGTGTCAAAGGCATGAATGCCTTTTGCTGAGATAAAATAAGCCTATCTGTCACTATATTTTCTTTTTAGAAGAAGAATCCCAGCAAGGCTGATGAAGGTGCCCCGAAGGTCTTCAGGCCATTATGGTCTGTCCCAAGGCTGTCCCTGGGGCTATCTCTCCCCTCTCTGGCTCCCTCTCATGGTGTTGCCCCTAGACTGTGGGCTCAGGGGCCACCAGTCAAAGCTGCTGACTCTGACCATGACCTTTCTCTGGGCTGTGTTCCTTTGCATGGCACTGCTGAGGGTAGAGGAGCTGTATAGGCTCCAGGCTATTCATAAGAGGATAAGGCCTGGGCTGAGGGTGCAGTGGGAAAGAGGCCGCAGGGAAGGCCTAGCTCCACTCCCTGAGCACACGGCAAGCCCTACCTGCTATCAGGATTCTTCTGTGACGATGTAATCTGAGAGAGGGGCAGGAGAAACAGAGAGGTCACCATCACACAGCCCCTCAAATTTGAGGGGAGGATTTTGTTGTTCTCAAACAAAGGTGTCTGGCCCAGAAGTGCCTCTTTGAAGATTGTGAGTTCCCAGCAGGTGTTCAGGCCCTGGGCTCCCATGAGCTGATCCACAAAACCAAGAAGAAGGCCGTCATGTGGAAAGGCCTAAGTAGGGATGGAGGAGCTAGAACTTCAGGAGCCAGCTCTTGGGGAACAAGAAGCGAAGTGGTCCTGAGCCTGAGGCCATGGATCCCTCCTCCGAGCAGTTGACTTACCAACGGCCTCTTTATCCCAAGTACCTTTTGGCTTCCTCCTGAAACTGGAGATATTATTTTCTATTCTTGAAGAGTAATTATTATAATACTTTATGGGTCACTGAAATCATAAATATTTTTAGGGAGCTAATGCATTGTAATCGAATATCATCTCTCTTTTTTGTTGTTTTGAGAGACAGACTTGCTCTGTTGCCCAGGCTGGAGGCAGTGGCATGATTATAGTTCACTGCAGCCTCAACCCTCTAGGCCCAAAAATGATCCCACTTCATACTTCAGCTTTCCAAGTAGCTGGGAGCCCAGGCATGTGCCACCATATTTTTATTTATTTAACTTATTTATTTATAGAGATGGGGTCTTAAAGTGTTGCCCAGGGTAATATGAAACCCCTGGGCTCAATTAATCCTCCTGCCCCACGTGCTGGGATTACAAGCAAGATCCATTTCACCTGGCCTCATGTCTCTTATTGAGAACAGGTGTTTTGGGGGGGTGGGCGAGTAGAGTGGCTAAGAGTACTAAGGCTCACAGTTTCAGGGAGAGTTCTGTGAAAGGTGGTGAACAGTGAAGAAACTGAAGGATGGCGACCTGCCTTCTTAATCTTTCACCTAAGGCTTGTTCATTCGTGTGTTATCACTTCTGTTTAAGTGGAAAGGTTCGTGCTGAGCAGCCAGGCTCCTTACAGGATGAAGCAGTTTGTTCCAGGCTACCTTAAAAGGCAAGTGAAAAGCCCCTTGTGTCAACTCGAGTCCGTAAAAGTGCTTGGGAATGTATAGCACAAGGCCCTTCTTTCTGCATGGAGAAACATACAGCTTCAAAAGGGGTTCACTGCATTTAGAGCAGGCAAGAAACTCTAGACCAGTAGGCTCTGAGGAGGGCATATACAACCCAGTAGAGCTACAAGATGGTCCACTGCAGTGGATGAAAAAAATATTAAAAGTATTTATACCTATTTTTTAAATAAACTAAGTTTCAGAATGGTTTTAGATTCACAGGAAAAAAATTATGACGATAGTACAGAGTTCTCATATACCTTGCTGCCAGTTCCCATTACCAACAAATTGCATTAGTATGGTACATTTGCTACAATTAATTAGCCAGTGTTAATATATTATTAGCTGAAGTCCATACTTTTCCTTAGTTTTTGTCTGATGTCCTTTTTCTGTTCCAAGACCCTACCCAAGATATGACATTACATTTAGTAGTAACGTCTCCTTAGCCTTCTCTTGTCTGCGACAGGATCTCTGACTTAGTGGGTGTTTCATGACCCTCACACTTTTAAAGAGTACTGGTCAAGTATTCAGTAAAATAATGTCCTTCAATTGACATTTGTCTTCTGTTTTTCTCCTTATGGGCTTAGGGATATGGGGGAGGGAGACCACAGGGTGAAGTGCTGTTTTTGTCACATTATGTATCAAGGGTGCAGACAATAAACATGCCTTTTCGTTGTTGATGTTGACCTTTGTCATGTGGCTGAAGTAGTGCTTGTCAGATTTCTCTACCGTGAAGTTATTTCTTCCCCTCTTTCCATACTGTACTCTGGAAGCAAGACACTAAGCATAAGCCCATACTTGAGCAAGAGGGATTTATGCTCCACCCTCTTGAGGGCAGAGGATCTACATGAATTATCGGGACTCATTCTGTATGGGAGCTTTGTCTCTTCTCCTCGTTTGTTTATTTATTCAGTCACTTGTTTATATCAGTGTGGACTCATGGATCTTGATTTTTATTTTAAGTTGTAATCCAATCAATGCTGCTTTATTTTGTAGCTTAGGTTGTCCCAGCTTTCTTCATTAGGAGCTCTCAGTTGGCTCCTGTGTCTATTTAACATACCTTAATTGTTTCTGGGTTTGTGTGTGTGTGTGTTTTTTTTTCCTCGAGCACTTTCTTACTTTCTGGCATTACAAGACACTCCAGGCTTATAATATGTATCTCCTGCCCCAATCCTAGAATCATTTCTCCAAAGAGAAAAGGGTTCTTTTATTGGAAAAGGTATTCGATACCAAGATCTGATTGCTAAGTCTGCTCATTGCTACTGGAGTGTTATTGCTTCTCTTCCTCTCAGCTGATAGAGAAAGGAGACATATGTGTGTACTAAGCCAGCTATATACATATATGTATAATATTTCTATGTATAACCATCTCACATTTGTAAATATTTCTGTATACAGCCATCTGTATCTATACTAAGCTAAACATGAGCTCATACTGACTTATACCTAAACATATCTTAGCTTTGTGTGTGTTAATGTAAAAGATATTTTTTAAAATTTTGATTTCCTTGCTGGTATATAGAAAAGTAATTGATGTTTATATAGTAACTTGGAATCTTGCAACTGAGTTATACTCACTAGTTCCCAGTGGATTTTTTTGGTTTTGTTTGGCATTTTCTACATAGACAATTGTGTCATCTGTAAATAAAGATAGATTTTTTTTTTTGTTTCCAGTATTTATATGTTTCATTTCTTTTTCTTGTTGCATTAGCTAGGACTTGCAGTATGACGTTGAATAGGAATAATACAAGAGGACATCTTGCTGTGTTCCTAATCTTAAGGGGAAAGCATCTAGTTTCTCATCGTTAAATATGCAGTTAGCTGTTACTATTTTTGAAAGTGGATGATCTTTACCAAGTTGAGGAAGTTCTCCTCTCTTCCTAGTTAGCCAAGAGGTTTTTTTTTTAAATCTTGGGTGGATGTCACATTTTGTCAAGGGCTTTTTCTCCATCAATTAATAGGGTTATATGATTGCTGTTCTTAGCCTATTGATGTGGTAGATTACATTAATCAATTTTTGAATGTCGAACAAACCTTTTACCTCAAATAAATCCCACTTGGTCATGGTGTATTATTCTGTTTATACATTGTTGTTTTTAAAGTGCTCATATTTTGTTGAGGATTTTGCTTATATGTTCGTAACAGATATTGGCCTGTAGTTTTCCTTTATTAGAGTGTCTTTCTCTGGCTTGGGTATTAGGGTGATGCTGCCCTAATAGAATGAGTTAGAAAGTGTTGCTTCTATTTTGTGGAAGATATTATGGAAAATTGATATTATTTCTTCCTTGAATATTTTCTAGAATCCACTAGTGAAACCATGTGATTCTGGTGCCTTCTTTTTTGGAGGGTTATTAATTATTGACTGAATATTCTTGATAGATATAGTGCTATTCAGATTATCTAATCCTCCTTGTATGCATTTTGGTAGTTTGTATCATTCAAGAAATTTCTCAGTTTCACCTGTTATCAAATTTGTGGGCATGGAGATGTCCATATATTCCTTTATTGTCCCCTTAATGTCTGTTCAGTATTGATAACCTCTCCTTCATTTTTGATATTAGTAATTTGTATTTTCTATTTTTCTTGTTTACCATGGCTAGAGGTTTATCAGTTCTATTGATCTTCCCAAAGAATCATTTTTGTTTTCATTGGCTTTCTATTGTTTTCTTGTCTATTTATTTATTTATCTTGTCTTTTATTTATTTCTGCTCTGATTTTTTTTTTTTTTTTTTTTTTTTTTTTTTGAGACAGAGTTTCGCTTTTGTTACCCAGGCTGGAGTGCAGTGACGCGATCTCGGCTCACCACAACCTCTGCCTCCTGGGTTCAGGCAATTCTCCTGCCTCAGCCTCCTGAGTAGCTGGGATTACAGGCACGAGCCACCATGCCCAGCTAATTTTTTGTATTTTTATTTTTAGTAGAGACGGAGTTTCACCATGTTGACCAGGATGGTCTCAATCTCTTAACCTCGTGATCCACCCGCCTCGGCCTCCCAAAGTGCTGGGATTACAGGCTTGAGCCACCGCGCCCAGTGATTTTTTTTTAAATTATTTCTTTTCTTCTGCTTGCTTTAGGCTTAAATGTCTCTTCTCTAGTGTCCTAAGGTGGAATATTGCTTATTGATTTTTCTTTTCTTTCTTTTCTAACATATGCATTTAATGCTATAACTTTCCCTTTAAGCACTGCTTTTCTTGCACCCCACAAATTTTGATGGTGTATTTTTATTTTCACCTAGTTGAAAATATTTTGTAAATTCTTTTGACATTTCTTTGGCCCCGTGTGTTATTTAGAACTGTGTTGTTAGGTTTCCAAATAATTTGGGATTTTTCAACTATCTTTTTGTTATGATTTCGAGTATCATACCATTGTGGTCTGTGAAGATACTTTGTATGCTTTCTATTTTTTTAAATTGGTTGTCAGTCACGGTGGCTAACACCTGTAATCCCAGCACTTTCGGAACACAAGGTTAGGAGTTCGAGACCAGCCTGACTAACATGGTGAAACCTTGTCTCTACTAAAAATACAAAATTAGCCAGGAGTGGTTGTCGGGGACCATCTGGGATGGGTAGACACATCTGCCGGGGGTCTCTCGACCTGCAAGAGGGTCCCAATACCTGGAAGAGGGAGTGTGCTTGGAAAAATAATAAAGACAGAGAGAGAGAAAGCAAGGCGTCTGGAGGGCTCATAGGCTGTGCCTAAACAGCAAATTTTATTTTTCAAAGGCCGGGAATAAATACACTTTCTTGGCTCTGGTTTACGTCATAGCAAGAGGAAATGCATATGTATACCTTGCATGGCCTATACAATAGAGAAATCAGATACACAATGGTTGCAAGAGGAAATGCAAATGTATACCTTACATGGCCTATACAATTGAAAAGTCAGATACACAATCAGTGGTTGTAAAAAGTAACAGAATTTCCTGTGATCACAAAGCTTGTTTACATCCAGACATTATTCCTCCTGGTTGCAGGTATCTCTGGTTTGATCTTGTTTTAGAACTGAGATGTGAAAAGGTTTTTTGGTTTTGCTCATCAGAATATCTTTTAACCAGATTCTCCTTTGTCTACTCCTGACCCAACTTATCTCAACCTCCCCATTCAGGAGTCTCTGAGTCAGGAATGAAAGCCATCCCTTATGGTGGCATTTGCTTTGCAAATATCGACAGTTAAACCATTATCTAGGGTACAAGGCAGTCAGGTAAGTAAAGAAAAGGTTTAAGGCTTATTCTTAGAGAGAGAGTCATAAAAAAGTTAAAAGCAGGAACCGGTTGCTGGCAGGGGGTCACTCGGTCTAGCAGCAACGCATAGTTTTAGGCCCAAACGATATTGTGGTTGATATTAGAAACTGATCATTCATCTTTCAGATCCTCTTTCCGGATAGCTCGACTGCCTCCAGTAGGAAACTGTGTTTGGGATCAAACTCACCGTATAGTGAGACTCACACCTTTTGGGGGTCTCACACGGGAATGTTCCCCACAAGTGGTGATGCACACATGTATTCCCAGCTACTCATGAGGCTGAGGCAGGAGAATCACTTGAACCTGGGAGGCAGAGGTTGCAGTGAGCTGAGATCGTGCCTCTGCACTCTAGCCTGGGTGACAGAGTGAGATTGCATCTCAGAAAAAGGTGTGTTAAGGTGTGTTTTATGGTGCCCAGAATGTGGTCTTACTGACTTGTTACATATGAATTTGAGAAAATGGTTTATTCTGCTATTATTGGATGCCATATTCTATTCATGTCAATTTGATCCAGTTGGTTGATAGTGTTGCTCAGTCAACAATATCCTTATTGCTTTTCTGCCTGCCTGGTTGATCTATAATTAATAAAAGAAGGTGTTGACATCACCAACTATAACAGCGGATTTATCTTTCTCCTTTCAGTTCTCTCTCTCTTTGCCTCATGTATTTTGAGACTGTTGTTAGGTGTACACACATTTAGGATTGTATGTCTTCTTGGAAAATTGACCAGTTGACCTTTTCATCTATATGTAACACCTCTCCTTATGTCTGATAACTGTCTTTGTTCTGAAGTCTCCTATTTCTGAAACTAATACAACTACTCCAACTTTCTTTTTATTATTGTTAGCGTGATATATCCTTCTCTATGAGTTTTTATATTTAAAGTGGGTTTCTTGGCAGGGCACGGTGCCTCACACCTGTAATCCCAGCACTTTGGGAGGCCAAGGAGGGTGGGTCACCTGAGGTCAGGAGTTTGAGCCCAGCCTGGCCAAAGTGGTGAAATCTCATCTTTACTAAAAATACAAAATTACCCAAGTGTGGTGGTGCACTCCTGTAATCCCAGCTACTCAGGAGGCTGAGGCAGGAGAATTGCTTGAAACTGAGAGGTGGAGGTGGCAGTGAGCTGAGATCATGCCATTACACTCCAGCGTAGATGACAAGAGCGAAACTCCATCTCAAAACAATAAATAAAGTGCGTTTCTTGCAGATAACATATAGCTGAGTCTTGTTTTTCCCCACTTTCACAGTCTTTGTCTTTTTTTTGGGGGATGGAGGTTCGCTCTTGTTACCCAGGCTGGAGTGCAATAGCGCAATCTCGGCTCACCACAACCTCCGCCTTCTGGATTCAGGCAATTCTCCTGCCTCAGCCTCCTGAGTAGCTGGGATTACAGGCACGCGCCACCATGCCTAGCTATTTTTTTGTATTTTTAGTAGAGACGGGGTTTCACTATGTTGACCAGGATGGTCTCGATCTCTCGACCTCGTGATCCACCCGCCTTGGCCTCCCAAAGTGCTGGGATTACAGGCTTGAGCCACCACGCCCCGGCCGTCTTTGTCTTTTAATTAGCATGTTTTGATCAGTCATATGTAAGTGATTATAATATAGATTACTACCTGCCATGTTTATAACTGATTTCTATTTATTGCATTTATTCTTGTCTCTGCCCCTTTTTCTGGGTGATTTAACTGAAAGTTTTATATTTTATCCATTTACCTCTTTTTTTTTTTTTTTTTGGCAAGGTCTGGCTCTGTCATCCAGGCTGGAGTGCAGTGGCATGATCTTGGCTCACTGCAACCTCCACCTCCTGGGCTCAAGTTAGTCTCCTACCTCAGCCTCCCAAGTAGCTGGGACTACAGATGCATGCCACAAGGCCCAACTAGTGTGTATGTGCATGTGTGTGTGTGTGTGTGTGTGTGTGTCTGTGTGTGTGTGTGTGTATCTTTTTCCCATTTGGTAAAAACAGGGTTTTCTCATGTTGCCCAGGCTAATTTCAAACTCCTGAGCTCAATCTGCCTGCGTTGGCTTTCCAAAGTGCTGGGATTCCAGGTGTGAACCATAGCACCTGGCCTTATCTCCTCTCTTGGTGTATGAATGATACTTCTTTTTTCAATTCTAGTGGTCATGTTAGAGTTTCCAATATATGTTTTCAATCAAGTCCACCCTCAAATAACACCATGCCATTTAGTTTGTAGTCTAGGTATTTTATAACAGAGAACAGAACATCTTCTTCCTTCCTTTGCTTATGACATTACTGTCATTCATTTCACTTATCTGTATGGTATAATTGCCCAGTACATTATTTTTATTATAATTTTAACTAAGTGACCCTTTAGACTAAGAATTTAAAATCAAGATTTTATTTTATCTTCATTTATTTCTTCTCCAGTGCTCTTCCTTTCTCCGTGTTTGTCCAAGTTTCGGACCTGTATCATTTTTTTTCCCTCTCTAAAGAACTTTATTTAACATTTCTTGCATGGCAAGTCTGCTGGCAATGAATTTCCTCTACTTTTGTTTGATTAAGCTGCAGAATAACAGTATTAATAATATCACTACCAAAATAATTCCTGAAAACAGTTTACAGTTTTTCCATAGGTTCTCTTCTTTCTCCTTTCACTTAAAATGGTTTTAAATAATTGTTCATTGCCCGAACACTACAGGCAATACATTACATTCTTTACATCCTCCCTTTAATCATCATGTACTTTGAGGTTTTTGATATTTTGTTTTGTTTTGTTTTGAGTCTCACTGTCACCCAGGCTGGAGTGCAATGGTGCAATCTTGGCTCACTGCAACCTCCGCCTCCCAGGCTCAAGCAATTCTTCTGCCTTAACTGCCTGAGTAGCCAGGACTACAGGTATGAGCCACCACACTCGACTAATTTTTGTATTTTTAGTAGAGACACGGTTTCATCATGTTGGCCAGGCTGGTTTCGAACTCCTGGTCTTGTGATCCACCCACCTTGGCCTCCCAAAATGCTGGGATAACAGGCGTGAGTCACCATGCCTAGCCATCATGTACTTTTTTTTTTTTTTTTTTAATATAAGGCAAAAATGTTTACTACAGACAATGAAGAACATTTTATAGTAACAAAATGGCCAAACCACCAGAAAGATATAAAAGTATAAACATATATGCATCTACAACAATGTCCTAAAATACATGAAGAAAAAATTAACAGAATTGAAGAGAGAAATGTACAGTTCTACAATAATAATAGTTGGATACTTCAATCCCCCCTCTTGTAGTAATAAATGGAACTAGACAAAGAAGAACAATAAGAAAATAGAAGATTTGAAAAATACCACAAGCCAACTAGACCTAACTAGCATATACGGAACACTCTAACCAACAACAGCATAATACATATTTTTCTCAAGTAACCTGGAACAGTCTCAAGAATAGACCATATGTTAAGCCACAAAATAAGTCTCAATGCATTTTGAAAGATTAAAGTCACATAAAATATTTTCTCCAACAACAATGAACTGAAACTTATAATAACCAAAGAAAAGCTGAAAATTTTTTAAAAAATGAAGAAATGGGGGGCCGGGCGCAGTGGCTCAAGCCTGTAATCCCAGCACTTTGGGAGGCCGAGGCGGGTGGATCACGAGGTCAAGAGATCGAGACCATCCTGGTCAACATGGTGAAACCCTGTCTGTACTAAAAATACAAAAAATTAGCTGGGCATGGTGGTGCGTGCCTGTAATCCCAGCTACTCAGGAGGCTGAGGCAGGAGAATTGCCTGAACCCGGGAGGCGGAGGTTGCGGTGCGCCGAGATCGTGCCATTGCACTCCAGCCTGGGTAACGAGCGAAACTCTGTCTCAAAAAAATAAAAATAAAAAATAAAAATAAATGAAGAAATGAAATAATACACTCTTGATCAACAGGCCAATGAAGAAATCACAAGGAAAACTAGATAATATTTTGAGACGAATTAAAATGAAAACACAAGCTACCAACACTTACAGGATTCACCAAAAGCAGTCTGAGAGAGAAATTTATAATTCTAATTAAAAGTTTACATTAAAAAGGTCTCAAATTGATAATCTAATTTTACACCTTCAAGAATGAGGGAAAAAGAGCAACTAAACTCAAAACTGGCAGAAGTAGGAAATAACAAAATTAGAGTAATAGAGAATAGGAAAACAGCAAAGATTTTTTTTAAAAAGTTCTTTTTTTTTTTTTTTTTTTCTTTTTTTTTTGAGACGGAGTTTCGCTCTTGTTACCCAGGCTGGAGTGCAATGGCGCGATCTCGGCTCACCGCAACCTCCGCCTCCTGGGTTCAGGCAATTCTCCTGCCTCAGCCTCCTGAGTAGCTGGGATTACAGGCACGCGCCACCATGCCCAGCTAATTTTTTGTATTTTTAGTAGAGACGGGGTTTCACCTTGTTGACCAGGATGGTCTCGATCTCTTGACCTTGTGATTCACCCGCCTCAGCCTCCCAAAGTGCTGGGATTACAGGCTTGAGCCACCGCGCCCGGCTAAAAAGTTGATTCTTTAAAAGATCAGTAAATTTGACAAACCTATAACCATACCGACCAGGAAAGAAAGAGACAGAGAATACTCAGATTACTAAAATCAGAAACTAAAGTGGTGACATTACTACTGACTTTACAGAAATATAAAAAACTATGAGCATACTATGAAAAATTTTATGCCAAATAAATTAGATAATCTAGATTAAATGGACAAATTCCTAGAAATATGCAAACTACCAAAACTAACTCAAGAAGAAAGAAAATCTGAGTAGATCTGTAACAAGTAAGAAAATTAAGTCAGTATTAAGAAACCTCTCAACAACAGCAAAAATAAAAGCCCAGGACTGAATGGTTTCACTGGTAAATGAAATATATGAAATTACATGGACATAGGGAGGCGAGCATTACAAACTGGGGTCCGTTGGGGGGAAATGGGGGAGGGACGGGGGGTGGGGAGGTGAGAAGAGATAGCATGGGGAGAAATGACAGATACAGGTGAGGGGAAGGAAGGCAGCAAACCACGCTGCCATGTATGTACCTATGCAACAATCTTGCATGTTCTTCACATGTACCCCAAAACCTAAAATGCAATAAAAAAAAAAAGAAATTACAAGGGACTCCAAATAGCAAAAATAGCATTGAAAAAGAAAAACAAAATTGGAGAGCACACACTTTCCTATTTTAAAACTTAGTACAGTCCTTAGTGCAATGCTAATCAAAACAATGTGGTACTAGTTATAAGTATAAGATGTTTTATGTAAGCCCTCAGGATAACCATAAAGCAAAAGCCTGTAATAGGTACACAAGAGATAAAAAGACAAAATTCAAAACAGTTGACTACAGAAAGCTACCAAAGCACAAAGTACTTTTATTTCTACAAATGGCAATATACTGTGTATTCCCAGTCCTTATGTTAATGTCCTTATAAACCTTCTGGTTGTCTGAAGGTTATTCTCTAGCATATTCCTCAGGAAGAGCTCATGGGAACAATATTCCCTGAATTCTTTTTTTTTTTTTTTTTTTTGAGACGGAGTTTCGCTCTTGTTGCCCAGGCTGGAGTGCAATGGCACGATCTTGGCGCACCGCAACCTCCGCCTCCTGGGTTCAGGCAATTCTCCTGCCTCAGCCTCCTGAGTAGCTGGGATTACAGGCACACGCCACCATGCCCAGCTAATTTTTTTGTATTTTTAGTAGAGACGGGGTTTCACCATGTTGACCAGGATGGTCTCGATCTCTTGACCTCATGATCCACCCGCCTCGGCCTCCCAAAGTGCTGGGATTACAGGTTTGAGCCACCGCGCCCGGCCCCCTGAATTCTTACGTATTAGAAACAGCCCACATCCTTTATTATTGAAATGAATAAAGGAAGTTATGTTGTACATAAATCCTTGGTTCACATTTCCTTTTCTTGAGCATCTTAAATATACTGCTCCAATTTCTTCTGGCATAAAAAAGCCTTGCTACTGGAAAGTCTGGTAATAATCTAATGTTTTCCCCTTAAAAGTCACTTGTTCATTCTCCCTAGATGCCCAATATTTTTCATTTTCTTTGCATCACAGTAATTTTCTAGAATGTATATTCATGTTGGTCATTCTGGGTTGATATTCAGTTTGCCCTTTCAATCAATATGTAGTATTAAATATGTGTTTTTATTTCAGGAAAGATCTTTCAAATTATGGTGGGTTTTGTTTGTTTGTTTTTTTGACAGAGCCTCACTCCGTTGTCCAGGCTGGAGTGCAGTGGCTTGATCTTGGCTCACAGCAACCTCTGCCTTCCGGGTTTAAGTGATTCTTCCACCTCAGTCTCCCAAGTAGCTGGGACTATAGGCATGTGCCACCTTGTCCAACTAATTCTTTTATTTTTTTGTAGAGATGGGGGTCTCACTATGTTGCCCAGACTGGTCTCAAACTCCTGGCCTCAAGTGAGTCTCTCACCTTGGCCTCCCAAAGTGCTGGGAACACAGGTATAAGCCACCACACCTGGCCAATATTATTACTTCTTATAGTTCATATTTCCTTTATTTTAGTATCTTCATAACATTCAGGGGTCATATTTCTTTATGGCTTTTGTTTTTGTCTTTAGGATATATTCCAAAAGGGATAAGTTACTTGAAATAATTACTTTTCTGTGCGTGGTTATGCCACCAACTTCATATGCAGTTAGGTCTGTTTACTTCAGTTGGCTTTCAGCTTTTTTTTTTTTTAAGATGGGGTTTCACCATGATGGCCAGGCTGGTCTTGAACTCCTGACCTCAGGTGATCCACCCACCTCGGCCTCTCAAAGTGCTCGGATTACAGGTGTGAGCCACCATGCCTGGCCAGCTTTCAGCTTTTACAGAAGACTTTTTTTTTTTTTTTTTTTTCGTTTTAGGTTTGGGGGTACATGTGAAGTACATTGTTGCATAGGTACACACATGGCAGTGTAGTTTGCTGCCTTCCTCTCCATCACCTATATCTGGCATTTCTCCCCATGTTATCCTTCCCCAACTCCCCACCGTCTGCTGTCCCTCCCCTAGTTCACCCTGACAGACCCCAGTGTGTAATGCTCCCCTCCCTGTGTCCTTGTGTTCTCATTGTTCAACACCTGCCTGTGAGTGGGAACATGTGGTGTTTGATTTTCTGTTCTTGTGTCAGTTTGCTGAGAATGATGGTTTCCAGGTTCATCCATATCCCTGCAAAGGACACGAACTCATCGTATTTTATGGCTTCATAGTATTCCATGGTGTATATATGCCACATTTTCCCTGTCCAGTCTATCACCGATGGGCATTTGGGTTGGTTCCAAATCTTTGCCATTGTAAACAGTGCCACAACGAACATTCGTGTGCATGTGTCCTTATAATAGAATGATTTATAATCCTTTGGATATATACCCAGTAATGGGATTGCTGGGTCAAATGGAATTTCTATTTCTGGGTCCTTGAGAAATCACCACACTGTCTTCCACAATGGTTGAACTCATTTACATTCCCACCAACAGTGTAAAAGTGTTCCTGTTTCTCCACATCCTCTCCAGCATCTGCTGTCTCCGAATTTTTTAATGATCTCCATTCGAACTGGTGTGAGATGGTATCTCAATGTGGTTTTGATTTGCATTTCTCTAATGACCAGTGATGATGAGCCTTTTTTCAGATGTTTGTTGACCTCATATATGTTTTCTTTTGAAAACTGTCTGTTGATATCCTTCGCCCACTTTTGAGTGGGTTGGTTGGTTGGTTTCTTGTAAATCTGTTTTAGTTCTTTGTAGATTCTGGATATTAGCCCTTTATCAGGTGGTAGCTTACAAAGTTTTTTTCCCATTCTGCTGGTTGCCGGTTCACTCCAATGACTGTTTCTTTTGCTGTGCAGAAGCTGTGGACTTTGATTAGGTCCCATTTGTCTATTTTGGCTTTTGTTGCCAATGCTTTTGATGTTTTAGTCATGAAGTCCTTGCCTATGCCTATGTCCTGAATGGTTTTCCCTGGATTTTCTCATAAGATTTTTATGGTGTTAGGTCTTATGTTTAAGTCTTTAATCCATCTGGAGTTAATTTTAGTGTAAGGTGTCAGGAAGGGGTACAGTTTCTGCCTTCTGCACATGGCTAGCCAGTTTCCCAACACGATTTATTAAACAGGGAAGAATCCTTTCCCCATTGCTTGTTTTTGCCAGGTTTGTCAAAGATCAGATGGTTGTAGATGTTTGGCATTGCCTTCGAGGACTCTGTTCTGTTCCATTGGTCTATATCTCTGTTTTGGTACCATCACCATGCCGTTTTGATTACTGTAGCCTTGTAGTATAGTTTGAAGTCAGGTAGTGTAAAGCCTCCAGCTTTGTTGTTTTTGCTTAGAATTGACTAGGCTATGGGGGCTCTCTTTTGGTTCCATAGGAAGTTTAAGGTGTTTTTTTCCAGTTCTGTGAAGAAGGTCATTGGTAGCTCCATGGGGATAGTGTTGAATCTGTAGATTACTTTGGGCAGTATGACCATTTTCATGATATTGATTCTTCCTAACCATGAACATGGAATGTTTCTCCATCTGTTTGTGTCCTCTCTTATTTCATTGAGCAGTGGTTTGTAGTTCTCCTTGAAGAGGTCCTTTACATCCTTTGTTAGTTGTATTCCTAGGTATTTTGTTCTTTTTGTAGCAATTGTGAATGGCAGTTCATTCTTGATTTGGCTCTCTTTAAGTCTGTTATTGGTGTATTGGAATGCTTGTGATTTTCTGCACATTGATTTTGTATCCTGAGACTTTGCTGAAGTTGCTTATCAGTTTCAGGAGACGTTGGGCTGAGACAATGGGGTCTTCTAAATATACAATCATGTCATCTGCAAACAGAGACAATTTGACTTCCTCCTTTCCTAATTTAATACCCTTTATTTCTTTTTCTCGCCTGATTGCTCTGGCTAGAACTTCCAATACTATATTGAATACGAGTGGTGAGAGAGGTCATCCTTGTCTAGTGCCAGATTTCAAAGGGAATGCTTCCAGTTTTTGCCCATTCAGTATGATATTGGCTGTGGGTTTGTCATAAATAGCTTTTACTGTTTTGAGATATGTTACATCAATACCTAGTTTATTGAGTTTTTAGCATAAAGGC
The DNA here is from genome assembly GCF_048565385.1 of Saimiri boliviensis. Taxonomy (NCBI): domain Eukaryota; kingdom Metazoa; phylum Chordata; class Mammalia; order Primates; family Cebidae; genus Saimiri; species Saimiri boliviensis. The sequence goes on along the minus strand of NC_133450.1, from coordinate 83,633,192 downwards.
CTGTTGAATTTTGTCAAAGTCCTTATCTGCATCTATTGAGATAATCTCATAGTTTTTGTCTTTGGTTCTGTTTATGTGGTGAATTACGTTTATACACTTGCGTATGTTGAACCAGCCTTGCATCCCTGGGATGAAGCCTACTTGATCATTATGGATAAGCTTTTTGATGTGCTGTTGCAGTCGGCTTGCCAGTATTTTATTGAAGATTTTTGCATATATGTTCATCATGGATAATGGCCTGAAGTTTTCTTTTCTTTTTGAGTCTCTGCCAGGATTTGGTATCAGGATGATGTTGGTCTCATAAAATGATTTGGAAAGGATTCCCTCTTTTGGAATTGTTTGGAATAGTTTCAGAAGGAATGGCACCAACTCCTCTTCTTATTTCTGGTAGAATTCGGTTCTGAACCCATCTGGACCTGGGCTTTTTTTGGGTGGTAGGCTATTAATTGCTGCCTCAACTTGAGCCCTTGTTATTGGTCTATTCAGGGTTTCAACTTCTTCCTGGTTTAGACTTGGGTGGATGCAAGTGCCCAGGAATTTATCCATTTCTTCCAGGTTTACTAGTTTATGTGCATAAGTTGTTTGTAATAATCTCTGATGATGGTTTGTATTTCTGTGGAATCTGTGGTGATATCCTCTTTATCGTTTTTTATTGCATCTATTTGATTATTCTCTCTTTTCTTTTTTATTAATCTGGCTAGTGGTCTTCCTATTTTGTTGATCTTTTCAAAAAACCAGCTCCTGGATTTATTGATTTTTTTAAAGGGTTTTTTGTGTCTCTCTCTGTCTCAGTTCTGCTCTGATCTTAGTTATTTCTTGTTTTCTCCTAGGTTTTGAGTTTTTTAAATCTTGTTCCTCTAGCTCTTTCAATTTTGATGATAGGGTGTCGATTTTAGATCTCTCCTTGCTTTTCTTTCTTTTTTTTTTCTTTTTTTTTTTTTTTTGAGATGGAGTTTCGCTCTTGTTACCCAGGCTGGAGTGCAATGGCACACGATCTCGGCTCACCGCAACCTCCGCCTCCTGGGTTCAGGCAATTCTCCTGCCTCAGCCTCCTGAGTAGCTGGGATTACAGGCACGCGCCACCATGCCCAGCTAATTTTTTGTATTTTTAGTAGAAACAGGGTTTCACCATGTTGACCAGGATGGTCTCGATCTCTCGACCTTGTGATCCACCCGCCTCGGCCTCCCAAAGTGCTGGGATTACAGGCTTGAGCCACCACGCCCAGCTTTCTCCTTGCTTTTCATGTGGGCATTTATTGCTATATATTTTCCTCTAGAGACTGCTTTAAATGTGTCCCAGATATTCTAGTATGTTGTGTCTTTGTTCTCCTTGGTTTTGAAGAACATCTTTATTTCTGCCTTCATTTCATTGTTTATCCAGTCAACATTCAAGAGCCAGTTGTTCAGTTTCCATGAAGCTGTAAGGTTCTGTGTTAGTTTCTGGATTCTGAGTTCTAACTTGATTGCACTGTGGTCTGAGACTGTTTGTTATGATTTCCATTCTTTTGCATTTGCTGAGGAGTGATTTACTGCCAATTATGTGGTCAATTTTAGAGTAGGTGTGATTTGGTGCTGAGAAGAATGTATATTCTGTGGATTTGGGGTGGAGAGTTCTGTAAATGTCTATTAGGTTTGCTTGTTCCAGGTCTGAGTTCAAGTCCTGGATATCCTTATTAATTTTCTGTCTTGATCTGTCTAATATTGACAGTGGAGTGTTAAAGTCTCCTACTATTATTGTGTGGGAGTCTAAGTCTCTTTGTAAGTCATTAAGAACTTGCTTTATGTATCTAGGTGCTCCTGTATTGGGTGTGTATATATTTAGGATCCTTAGCTCTTCTTTTTGCATTGATCCTTTTACCATTATGTAATGTCCTTCTTTGTCTCTTTTGATCTTTGTTGGTTTAAAGTCTATTTTATCAGAGACCAGGATTGAAACTCCTGCTTTTTTTTGCTCTCCATTTGCTTGGTAAATCTACCTCCATCCCTTATTTTGAGCCTTTGTGTATCCTTGCATGTGAAATGGGTTTCCTGGATACAGCACACTGATGGGTTTTGAGTTTTTATCCAATTTGCCAGTCTGTGTCTTTTGATTGGGGTGTTTAGCCCATTTACATTTAGGGTTAATATTATTACATGTGAATTTGATCCTGCCATTTTGATGCTAACTGGCTGTTTTGCCTATTAGTTGATGCGGTTTCTTCATTGTGTCAATGCTCTTTAACATTTGGTATGTTTTTGGAGTGGCTGGTACTGGTTGTTGTTTTCTATGTTTAGTGCTCCTTTCAGGAGCTCTTGTAAAGCAGGCCTGGTGGTGACGAAATCTCTGAGTAATTGCTTGTTGGTAAAGGATTTTATTTCTCCTTTGCTTATGAAGCTTAGTTTGGATGGATATGAAATCCTGGGTTGAAAGCTCTTTTCTTTAAGGATGTTGAATATTGGCCCCCATTCTCTATTGGCTTGTAGGCTTTCTGCTGAGACATCTGCTGCGAGTCTGATGGGCTTCCCTTTGTGAGCAATACAACCTTTCCCTCTGGCTGCCCTTAGCATTTTTTTCTTTCATTTAAACCCTGGTGAATCTGACAATTAATGTGCCTTGGGGTTGGTCTTCTTGAGGAATATCTTTGTGGTGTTCTCTGTATTTCCTGGACTTGAATATTGGCCTGCCTTGCTAGGTTGGGGAAGTTTTCCTGGATAATATCCTAAAGAGTATTTTCCAGCTTGGATTCATTCTCTCTGTCACATTCAGGTACACCTATCAAATATATATTAGGCCTTTTTACATAGTCCCATATTTCTTGGAGACTTTGTTCATTTCTTTTTACCCTTTTTTCTCTAATCTTGCCTTCTTGTTTTATTTCTTTGAGTTGATCTTCCATCTCTGATATCCTTTCTTTTGCTTGGTCAATTTGGCTATTGAAACTTAGGTACGCTTCATGAAGTTCTTGTGTTGTGTTTTTCAGCTCCATCAATTCATTTATATTCCTCTCTAAGCTGTTTATTCTCATAAGCATTTCATCAAACCTTTTTTCAAGGTTCTTAGTTTCTTTACATTGTGTTAGAACATGTTCTTTTAGCTCAGAGAAGTTTCTTATTACCCACTTTCTGAAGCATGCTTCTCAATTCATCAGACTCATTCTCTATCCAGCCTTATTCCCTTGCTGGTGAGGAGTTGTGATCCCATGGAGGAGGAGAGGCATTCTGGTTTCGGGTGTTTTCATCCTTTTTGTGCTGGTTTCTTCCCATCTTTGTGGATTTATTTACCTGTGGTCTTTGTAGTTGTTGACTTTCAGATGGGGTCTCTGAATGAATGTCCAGTTTGTTGATGATGAAGTTATTTCTTCCTATTTTTTAGTTTTCCTTCTAACAGGTCCCTCTACTGTAGTACTGCTAGAGGTCCACTCCAGGCCCTGCTTGCCTAGGGATGACCTGCAGCGGCTACAGAACAGTAAGGGTTGCAGCCAGTTTCTTCTTCTGCCATCTTTGTCCCTCTATGCTCTTGCTGGGAGCTGCAATCCAGAGCTGCTCCTAATTGGCCGTATTGCCCATCTCAGGTGCAAACTATTTTTTTTTTTTTTTTTTTTTAGTTTATTTTACTTTAGGTGCATACTATATCTGGCATTTCTCCCCATGTTATCCCTCCTCACCCTTCCCCCCTCCCCACCCCCACTGTCTCTTCCCTACCTCCCCAACTGCCCCCAGTGTATGATGTTCCTCTCCCTGAGTCCACATGTTCTCATTGTTCAACATCCACCTATGAGTGAGAACATATGGTGTTTGCTTTCTGTTCTTGTGTCAGTTTACTGAGAATGGTGGTTTCCTGATTCATCCAGGTCCCTACAAAGGACACAAACTCATCATTTTTTATGGCTGCATAGTATTCCATAGTGTATATGTACCACATTTTCTTTGTCTAGTCTATCATCAGTGGGCATTTGGGTTGGTTCCAGGTCTTTGCTATTGTACACGGGGCTGCAATGAACATATGTGTGCATGTGTTCTTACAGTAGAACGATTTATAGTTCTTTGGGTATATACCCAGTAATGGGATTGCTGGGTCAAATGGAATTTCTATTTCTAGATCCTTGAGAAATCGCCACATTGTCTTCCACAATGGTTGAACTAATTTACACTCCCACCGACTATTTAAGAATGTTCCTATTTCTCCACATCCTCTCCAGCATCTGTTGTCTCCAGGTTTTTTAATGATCGCCATTCTCACTGGCATGAGATGAGTGTGGTTTTGATTTGCATTTCTCTAATGACCAGTGATGATGAGCATTTTTTCATTTTTTTGGCCTCATATATGTCTTCTTTTGACAAGTGTCTGTTCAAATCCTTTGCCCACTTTTGAATGGGGTTATTTGGGTTTTTTTCTTGTATATCTGTTTTAGTTCCTTATAGATTCTGGATATTAGCCCTTTGTCAGATGGGTAGATTGTAAAAATTTTTTCCCATTCTTTTGGTTGCCAATTTGCTCTAATGATGGTTTCTTTTGCTGTACAGAAGCTTTGGAGTTTAATTAGATCCTATTTGTCTATCTTGGCTTTTATTGCTATTGCTTTTGGTGTTTTAGTCATGAAGTCTTTGCCTATGCCTACGTCCTGGATGGTTTTCCCTACATTTTCTTCTAGTGTTTTTATGGTGTTAGGTTTTGTGTTTAAATCTTTGATCCATCTGGATTTAATTTTAGTGTAAGGTAACAGGAAGGGGTCCAGTTTCTTCTTTCTGCACATGGCTAGCCAATTTTCCCAACATCATTTATTAAACATGGAGTCCTTTCCCTATTGCTTGTTTTTGCCAGGTTTGTCAAAGATCAGATAGTTGGAGATGTGTGGTGTTTCTTCTGAGGTCTCTGTTCTGTACCATTGGTCTATGTCTCTGTTTTGGTACCAGTACCATGCTGTTTTGATTACTGTAGCCTTGTAGTATAGTTTGAAGTCTGGCAGTATGATGCCTCCAGCTTTGTTCTTTTTGCTTAGGATTGTCTTGGCTATGTGGGGTCTTTTGTGATTCCATAAGAAGTTTAAAACTTTTTTCCCAGTTCTGTGAAGAAGGTCATTGGTAGCTCCATGGGGATAGCATTGAATCTATAGATTACTTTGGGCAGTATGGCCATTATCACGATATTGATTCTTCCTAACCATGACCATGGAATGTTTCTCCATCTGTTTGTGTCCTCTCTTACTTCATTGAGCAGTGGTTTGTAGTTGTTCTTGAAAAGGTTCTTTACATCCTTTGTTAGTTGTATTCCTAGGTATTTTATTCTCTTTGTAGTAATTTGTGAATGGGAGTTCACTCTTAATTTGTCTCTTTTTGTCTGTTATAGATGTATAAGAATGCTTGTCATTTCTGCACATTGATTTTGTATCCTGAGACTTTGCTGAAGTTGCTTATCAGTTTGAGAAGATTTTGGGCTGAGATGATGGGGTCTGCTAGATATACAATCATGTCATCTGCAAATAGAGACAGTTTGACTTCCTCCTTTCCTAACTGAATACCCTTTATTTCTTTTTTTTACCTGATCGCTTTGGCTAGAACTTCCAATACTATGTTGAATAGGAGTGGTGAGAGAGGGCATCCTTGTCTAGTGCCTGATTTCAAAGGGAATGCTTCCAGCTTTTGCCCATTCAGTATGATATTGGCTGTAGATTTGTCATATATAGCTTTTATCATTTTATGATATGTTCCGTCATACCTAGTTTATTGAGAGTTTTTAGCATGAAGGGCTGAATTTTGTCAAAGGCCTTCTCTGCATCTATTGATAATCATGTGGTTTTTGTCTTTAGTTCCATTTATGTGATGGAGTACATTTATGGATTTGTGTATGTTGAACCAGTCTTGCATCCCTGGGATGAAGCCTACTTGGTCCTGTTGGATAAGCTTCTTGATGTGCTGTTGCAATCTGTTTGCCAGTATTTTATTGAAGATTTTTGCATCAATGTTCATCATGGATGTTGGCCTGAAGTTTTCTTTTTTTATTTGAATATGTGCCTAGTTTTGGTATCAGGATGATATTGGTCTCATAAAATGAGTTAAGGAGGATTCCCTCCTTTTGTATTGTTTGATACAGTTTCAGAAGGAATGGAACCAGCTCCTCTTTATCCGATAGAATTCAGCTGTGAACCCATCTGGACCTGGATTTTTTTGGGTTGGTAGGCTATTGATTGCTGCCTCAACTTGAGCCCTTGTTATTGGTCTATTCAGGGTTTCAACTTCCTCTTGGTTTAGTCTCAGTAGAGTACAAGTGACTAGGAATTTATCCATTTCTTCCTGGTTTACTGGTTTATGTGAGTAGAGCTGTTTGTAGTAATCTCTGATGGTAGTTTTTATTTCTGTGGGATCAGTTGTGATATCCCCTTTATCTTTTTTTTTTATTGCATCTGTTTGATTCTTTTCACTTTTCTTTTTTATTAATCTGGCTAGCAGTCTGTCTATTTTGTTGATCTTAAAAAAAAAAAAAAAAAAAAAAAACAGCTCCTGGATTTATTGATTTTTTTTGAAGGGTTTTTTGTGTCTCTGTCGCCAGTTCGGCTCTGATCTTAGTTATTTCTTGTCTTCTGCTAGGTTTTGAGTTTTTTTTATCTTGCTCCTCTAGCTCTTTCAATTTTGATCATAGGGTATCAATTTTATATCATTCTTCTTTTCTCTGGTGGGCATTTATTGCTATATATATTCCTCTAGATACTGCTTTAAAGGTGTCCCAGAGGTTCTGGTAAGTTGTATCTTCATTCTGATTGGTTTTGAAGAACATCTTTATTTGTACCTTCATTTCATTGTTTATCCAGTCAACACTCAGAAGCAAGTTCTTCAGTTTCCAAGCAATTGTGCGGATTTGAGTGTGTTTCTTGATCCTGAGTTCTAATCTGATTACGTTGTTGTCTGACAGACTGTTTGTTATGATTTCTGTTCTTTTGCATTTGCTGAGGAGTGATTTGCTCCCAATGATGTGGTCAATTTCAGAGTAAGTGCAATGTGGTGCTGAGAAAAATGTATATTCTGTGGATTTGGGGTGCAGTGTTCTGTATATGTCTATTAGGTCCACTTGGTCCAGCTCTGCATTCAAGTCCTGGGTATCCTTGTTAATTTTCTGTCTCGTTGATCTTGATCTGTCTAATATTGACGGTGGAGTGTTGAAGTCTCCCGCTGTTATTGTGTGGGAATCTAAATCTCATTTTAGGTCATTAAGAACTTGCTATATGTATCTGGGTGCTCCTGTGTTGGGGGCATATATATTTAGGATAGTTAGCTCTTCCTGTTGGATTGATCCTTTTACCATTATGTAATGCCCTTCTTTGTCTCTTTTGATCTTTGTTGGTTTGAAGTCCATTTTATCAGAGACTAGGATTACAACCCCTGCTTTTTTTTGTTCTCCATTTGCTTGGTAAATCTTCTTCCATCCCTTTATTTTGAGTCTATGTGTGTCTTTGTATGTGAGATGGGTTTCCTGAATACAGCACACCAATGCGTTCTGACTTTTTATCCAGTTTGCCAGCTTGTGTCTTTTGATTGGGGCATTTAGGCCATGCACATTCAATGTTAATATTGTTATGTGTGAATCTGATCCTGCCATTTTGCTACTGGCTGGTTTTCTTTCCCATTAGTTGATTCATTTTCTTCATTGCATTTTTGGTCTTGGCCCACTGGTTTGCTTTTGCCATGTCTGGTACTTGTTCCTTTCCGTGCTTAGTGTTTCTTTCAGGAGCTCTTTTAGGCAGGTCTGGTGGTGACAAAATCTCTCAATAATTGCTTGTCCGTAAAGGATTTTATTTCTCCTTCAGTTATGAAGCTTAGTTTGGCTGGATATGAGATTCTGGGTTGAAAGTTCTTTTCTTTAAGGATATTGATTATTGGCCCCCACTCTCTTCTGGCTTGTAGGGTTTCTGCTGAGAAATCTGCTGTGAGTCTGATTGGCTTCCCTTTGTGAGTGCGCTGACCTTTCTCTCTGGCTGCCCTTAGCATTTTTTCCTTCATTTCAACACTGGTGAATCTGACAATTATGTGCCTTGGGGTTGCTCTTCTTGAGGAATGTGTTTGTGGAGTTCTCTGTATTTCTTGAATTTCAAATTTGGACTGTCTTGCTAGGCTTGGGAAGTTCTGGATAATATCCTGGAGCATGCTTTCCCGCTTGGATTCATTCTCCCCATCATATTTAGGTACACCCATCAAGCATAGATTAGGTCTTTTCCCATAATCCCATATATCTTGGAGGCTTTGTTCATTTTTTTTTTCAATCTTTTTTCTCTTGTCTTGCCTTCTCTTTTTATTTCATTGAGTTGATCTTCAATCTCTGATATCCTTTATTCTGCTTGATCTATTCAGCTATTAAAACTTGTGTTTGCTTCACGTAGTTCTCATGCTGTGTTTTTCAACTCCATCAAGTTGTTTATGTTCTTTTCTAAGCTGGTTATTCTAGTTAGCATTTTGTCTAATCTTTTTTCAAGGTTTTTGGTTTCTTTGTATTGAGTTAGAACGTGTTCCTTTAGCTCTGAAATCTTTGTTATTATCTACTTTCTGAAGCCTGTTTCTGTCAATTTGTCACACTCCTCAGTCAAGTGGTGATCCTGTGTTGTTCAGGAGTTGTGATCCCTTTAAGGAGAAGAGGTGTTCTGGTCTTTGATGGTTTCATCTTTTTTGCGCTGTTTTTTTCCCATCTTTGTGGATTTACCTGGCTGTGGTGTCAGGGAGCTGCTTGATGAGGTCGCTGGTCTGCCTGTGGTTTCTAGGGACTCCTTCAGGTTACTAGGGAAGCTTCCTGTGTCTTTTTCATTTATACAGGGAGATTAGGCCCGCCTCTTCCGATGACCTGTAGCCGCTGCTGGGTTGTCAGGAACGCCATCCCGTTGCTACATAGGCTTCCTGTGTTTTTTGTTAAAACGTGTAGCCCAGTCCCACCCCTCTAGTGGTGGGTTTTGCCCTTCCTCCACTAGGCTGGATCATTCAGGGTTCAGCTCAGAATGTGGCACTGGCTGCACAACCCACTAGAATCAGAGCTTCAGCCCTCTGGAGTTTGTTGGGGAGGGTAGGGACCCACCCAGCCACACCAGGCCGTCTTTCCCTTTCAGCTTTCTCTCTCTGGTCATGGGGTAGAGGTCCACCCAGCTGCTCCCACTTACAGCTCCCTCTCTCTCCAGGTGGAGGGAGGGGACAGTAGCTCAGTTGCAGGCTCTTATTCAACTCCACGCTTGTAATTCCCTGCGCTTGACTAGCAAAGATCCCCTGTTCTGTGTATTGCTGAGGCTTTGGGGGAAGCACTGTATCTGGACCAGAGTGCCAGAGGGGAGCCTCTGACTCCTTGGTCAGATGCACTTTCTGGGTGAAGCAGCACACCTCCCCGCCTCAGTCTGCCCTGAGTGGTCTTTGCTCACCATGGGACCAGACCCGTTGAAATGTACCTGGTACCTCGGATGGAGCTAGGAGATCTCTGGATTTCTTTGTCTCTTTGGAGTTGTATCTAATTGGCCGTCTTGGATCTCTTTCGTCTCAGGTGCAAACTCTTAAGAAAGAGACTGTGCAGAAAGGAGATGGTGCCCCGCCCACCCTGCCTCCCACTACTCCCCCTCCAGCTTCCCCTCCCAGCCACTCAACACCCTGTCCACATGGCCCTGTGGTGACCATGCCTGTGTGCTCAGTCCAGTAGACTCTTCCTCTCGGGATCCATAGGCCCCCAAGGAGGGCACTGATGAGAAAAGGTGTGAAGACAGTTCATTACTCTAAAAGGTCCAATTCTGGAGGGTAGAAGTTAGTGATCTGGGCCCGCTTTCTGGTTGCAGAGGCTGGCTCCTCTCTGAGTCCTCACAAGGCAGAAAGAACCAGAAGCCTTTTTAAAATTATTTTTTCTTTAATTTTGTCTCTTAATTATTTAAAACTTTATATGATTCCTAAATCAAAACTATTTTTAAACAGTTATATTCAGAGTTGCAATTCCATCTGTATTTCTGCCACCTCATTCCTTCCCTCCCCATATAGGTAAACCTTTTTAAAAATGATTGTTATGGTTTATCCTTCCATTGCACAAAGAGTCGCTGATGGGACGTGTGCTGTGGGGTGTAGTATAAGCAAGATTTTCCATCTACTACGGCGATACACCCTGAATGCAGGAGCTTCAGCTCACTTGGGTATATTGGGTTGTTGTGATGGGGGTGGGGGAAGGTGGGGAGAGAGAGCCCATTTTAACTGTGTCACAGGAATGCCAAGACTCCCAGAAGCTGAGAAGAATGCAGTGAAAACCAAAACGATGGCCTGGCACAGTGGCTCACGCCTGTAATCCCAGCACTTTGGGAGGCCAAGGCGGGCGGATCACTTGAGGTCAGGGGTTGGAGACCAGCCTGGCCAACATGGTGAAACCCCAACTCTATACTAAAAATACAAAAATCAGCCAGGCATAGTAGTACACATCTGTAGTCCCAGCTACTCCAGAGGCTGAGGCAGGAGAATTGCTTGAATCCAGAAGGCAGAGTTTGCAGTGAGCCAAGATGGCACCACTGCACTCCAGTCTGGGCAACAAAAACAAAACAAAACACTGAATCTATAATTATTTTATTGATTTTGATTAATTAATTAATTATTATTATTTTGATTCTCCTGTCTCAGCCTTCCAAGTAGCTGAGATTACAGGTGTCTGCCACCATGCCTGCCTAATTTTTGTATTTTTAGTAGAGACAGGTTTCACCATGTTGGCCAGGCTGGTCTCAAACTCCTGACCTCAAATGATCCACCTGCCTTGGTCTCCCAAAGTGCTGGGATTACAGGTGTGAGCCACCATGCCCAGCTGATACCGCCCTAACTCTTAAGTTCCATCCTTACTCGGCTATTATGACAGTGTGGGAAGCAGCATGGGACAATGTAAAAAGGGGGCATGCTTCTGGCTTCTGCCACTTACTAGCTGTGTCTTTGCGCAAGTTTCTTAACCTCTCTGGGCCTCAGTTTCCTTATCTGAAAAATAAGAATGATAGTATTCCCTTCACAAGGCCAAAGTGAATACTCTCAGGCACACTACATAATGAAACTGAATAAATAATAGCTACTGGGACCAGGCGCAGTGGCTAATGCCTGTAATCCTAGCACTTTGGGAGGCCGAGGCAGGCAGATCATGAAGTCAAGAGATTGAGACCATCCTGACTAACATGGTGAAACCCCGTCTCTACTAAAAATGCAAAAATTAGCCGGGTATGGTGACATGCACCTGTAGTCCCAGCTACTCAGGAGGCTTGAACCTGGGAGGCAGAGGTTGTAGTGAGCCCAGATCACGCCACTGCACTACAGCCTGGTGACAGAGCGAGACTCTGTCCCAAAAAATAATAATAAAACCAAAATAATAATAGCTACTGTTGTTACCTGGTCATTTCCTTCTTGTTTCACAGGAAATATGTGAGAATCCCCGATTTATCATTGGTGGAGCCAACAGAACTGACATCTGTCAAGGAGATCTAGGTAGGTAGGAAAGTGCCTCAGGTCAGATCCTGCTGGATGATCAAGGGATGTTTACAAGGTGTGATCCCTTCCCAGGAGGTAAAGGGGTGGTCTATTCTCACTCTTAGTAACTTTTTGAAAGATTTTTATAACAGTTGCTTTATGGTCATTTATCTACGTGCTAGTGATTGCTTTGTTTCCTCCTACCTTCCTCTTTAGCACTCAGCCATGTGTCACGGGGGTATCTTCATCCTGTGTCTCCTCTCCAGCATCTCAGGGACACTTACATACCCCACTCAGCATGACAAGAATCCTGTTTTTCTCTGTACCCGTCTTTCTTTGAAGACAGCTCTGTGACTGTGCACCAGGCATGCCCCTTGGACATGTAGACTCTAGATACACACACAAAAGCATTGCCAAGGAAAGCACTTGTAACTGGAACCTTTGTTTAAATTACCCCAGCATAGCTCCATATTAAAGGAGTCTTTCAACAAAGATGGTATCCGCCATGTGGATGAGCACCCAATTTTCTCTTTGATTGGTTAGCTTGGCTGCTCCATGTGATCTTCCTCTTTTAACCTCTTATTCATAAAGTATTGTCTTTGGTGTGGACTATAAGCAAGCTCTGTGAAGTAAAATTAGAGAGAGCATCAACAAAAACAATTTAAATTTGAGGAAAAGGGGCACCCAAGACCAAATGAAGGGAATTTGTCTTATTTTTTTCCAGAAGGCTGAGAAGTAATTAAATGGGTGTCTGGGTCCCTGCACCAGGGGGAAGGCTTCCTGCAGGGCCCTGGAGTTAATACTCTGAGACCTTCAGACCAATAAACACTTTCCAAGGAAAGATGGGCTGCTTCCAAGGAGGGGAGGGGAGGGTGACTGTAGGCAGCGCTCATTCTCTCCTGCACACTCTCGGTTGCATTTCACTTAACCCATCCTTCTTAGAACGCAGCTCTATGACCAGCTGTACCCACTATTACACACACGCATGGTTCTAGAATCCATCTAGCACACAGAGAGAGAGTGAGAGAGAGAGAGAGAGAGTGAGAGAAAATGTCCTGATCTAATTCCATTGCCAGCAATGTCTTACTGCCCCCTATAGACTGGTTCCAGGGCAGTTGCCTACTGGTCTTCCTTCCAATTCAAATCATCCTGGTGGATGGTTCTCTGATGTTCAGTCTTCGCTGAGGTCAGAAGGGGAATTGGACTCACATTGCAAAGGCACGGGGCAGGGTGGCTTTCCTAAAGGTGTTCGGAAGAACACCCTAGTTATGATCACCTACTGCTCTGTCTCCATTGAGGCCTAAAAAGGAAGTGAGTTTATACTGCAGATGGAGGAACTGCCTGCAGCCCTGAGCAAAATGTCTAGTCACAGAGCAGTAAGTTACCTGTTGATCATATTGTCAAGGACTTCCTGTCCAAATCTCCTTCCCTGGGTTGACACCTCTGTGAGTTCAAATCTGGAAGTAGGACAGTGGGCACCAAGGGAGTCCCCATTCAGGAAAGTGGAAGAGCTGGCTGGGATTGGGGCTCTTTCTTCCCAGGAGGAGGAGGACTGTTCACGATCTATGCCCTGTGTCTGTCTGCAGGTGACTGCTGGTTTCTTGCAGCCATTGCCTGCCTGACCCTGAACCAGCGCCTTCTTTTCCGAGTCATACCCCATGATCAAAGTTTCATCGAAAACTATGCAGGGATCTTCCACTTTCAGGTGAGGTAATGAGAGTGTAATTAAGAGGGTCAGCTGCAGGCCACCCACTGCTGGTTTCCTGGCCTTGACTTCCCAAAAGCTCAAGGAGCCTTTCCACCCATCTACCTGCAGCGGCAGCAGTGGGCAGGGACCCCCTTAAGGCTTCAAGCCTGGGAGGAAGCAGTTGCTTATTTGTCTCTGGCCCCTAATCCCTCCCCCCAACCTTCTGCTATGTCCCAGAAAGGCAGGAAGACATACTGTTTACTGGCCTGTGGGTCTATTTTTGTCTCTGCAGCTGTCCGGCTACTGTTACTGCCTGCAGCCCTTCTCAAGTAGGTCCCTAAGATATTAGCACTGGGCCGGGCGCGGTGGCTCAAGCCTGTAATCCCAGCACTTTGGGAGGCCAAGGCGGGTGGATCACGAGGTCGAGAGATCGAGACCATCCTGGTCAACATGGTGAAACCCCGTCTCTACTAAAAATACAAAAAACTAGCTGGGCGTGGTGGCACGTGCCTGTAATCCCAGCTACTTAGGAGGCTGAGGCAGGAGAATTGCCTGAGCCCGGGAGGCGGAGGTTGCGGTGAGCCGAGATCGCGCCATTGTATTCCAGCCTGGGCAACAAGAGCAAAACGCCGTCTCAAAAAAAAAAAAAAAAAAGATATTAGCACTGGGACGCCACAGGACCCTTCAGGTTGTACAGGAACCCCTGGTCCACGGCTCCTGTGTACTTCTTCCTCTCTAAGACATAGCGGGACCAAGGCTATCACTCCTCTCTTCCAACCCCTGGAAGAAGAGTCTGTTTAACCTGGGGATCAGACTTCGTGTTTGCCCCAGAACTGAGTCTCATGGTTCTACAATCCATCTAGCCACTGGAAATGTTCTGGGTTCCAGTCATCTTGGCATAGAGCTGGTGCTAGAGCAGAACCAAAGTGAATTCTACCTGTGAGGGTCTCAAAGTTTCGGGATGCTGAGGAGTCAGCCTGTCTCCAGCTTTGAAGGCTCCCTCGTGTCCCAGGATGACCCAGATCATCAGTTCTTGCTCCTCTGGTCTTGCACCTCAGCACAGAAGGCCTCAGAAAAGGTCTATCTCCAGGCTAAGACTCCACCTCCTGCTGTCTTGGGAACATGGCATGGCAGCCAGGCCTTGCATTTCGTTTCTTCCCTGTGCCATCAAACTATTAGATTCCTTCTGATAGTTAAAGGGTCTCAGCTCTAAAAGGGTCTGAAATACAAATATCAGCTATCTGTTCTCTTTTCAATGAGGGAGAAAGTGCCATTGAAAAGGAGACCAAACTGCATTTGGGCCTTTTCAATTCAAACTGATTCATTCAAAAAAGAGCAACATCCAAATTTGAAATGATTGGACAATGTTCCTGCTACAGCTAGAGTAGATTCTGGGTCACTTTCTTCCTCCATTGCAGTCCTTGTTCTTCAGTTTGGTATCAAGAAATACCTAAATCAATACAGTGCCTTCACTGCACAGTTCCCAGTCCTGGCCACACTGAATCATCTGAGATACCTGAGAGTACTGACACCCAGGCCCGCCCCAGACCTGATGAGCCAGGAGAATGAAAATCTTACATGCTAAGACACTCAAGGAGCACCTACTCTATCAGGTACTGGCCTGAAGTCCGTGGAAGAGGTGAGGTGTATGTAACTCACTTCCTGCCCTCAAAAATCACACAGTCCAGTTAGAGACAGATTCATATACTCCAAACCCAGAATAGGATGAACAGGCACCCAGATGTGAGTACAGGGAATGATGCTGCTTTGGTATCCAAGAACCCCCTGAAGGCTGTGGAGGAAGGACAGTTTCCTAACAGTAATCTGAGGATGTGACTCTGTGTGTGATGCTTCTGTGCAGTTCTGGCGCTATGGAGAGTGGGTGGATGTGGTTATTGATGACTGCCTGCCGACATACAACAATCAACTGGTTTTCACGAAGTCCAACCACCGCAATGAGTTCTGGAGTGCTCTGCTGGAGAAGGCTTATGCTAAGTAAGCAATGCTTTAGAATGTGAGGTGGGGCTAGAGGTGAGAAAGTGGGTTGCAGAATCCAGCCAAGACCTCACTCACATGAAGATGCATGTGCCTCTGTACATGCATATGTGTGGGCGTGTTCAATTGTGACCCTAAGTTACAGATCAGTTCCAGGCAACAACAGCTCTAACTAAAAACATTAAATTTCAGAGTAGAAATTAAGATTTGCGTAGAAGACCTTGAGCTTTAGCTTCCCCTGGCGAGTTCTTTCATTGCGCCTCCGTGGTGGTATTGCAAGTCTGGGATCAAAGCATTGTATCTCTGGAGCTCAGATCCCAGAGTCTTGCTTGGCTCAACCTCACGTGCTTGCAGCAGATTTATAAAGCCATGTTGTCTCTCAAGTTAAAAGCTCCACCCTAGATGCTAATAATTGATTTTTTTTTTCTTTTTTTGAAACAAGGTCTCACTCTGTCACCCAGGCTGGAGTGCAGTGGTGCAATCACGGCTCACTGCAGCATTGACCTCCTGGGCTCAAGGTGATCCTCCTGCCTCAGCCTGCCAAGTAGCTGGGACTACATGCAGGCATCACCATGCCCAGCTAATTTTAGTATTTTTTGTAGAGACAGGGTTTTTCTATGTTGCTAAGGCTGGTCTCAAACTCTTGGGCTCATGTGATCCACCAGCCTCGGCCTCCCAAAGTGTTGGGATTGCAGGTGTGAGCCACCACACTGGCAGCTGCTAATGGCTTTAATGAAGCCCTTCCTCAAGGTTCAGGATGTAGTGGAAAGAGAGTTCTCAGGAAGTAGGAATAGCTGGGTTTCAATCCCAGTGCTTCCAGCTCTCTGTGGCCTTGGTTAGGTCATTTAGCCTCCTGAGCTCAGTTTCTTCATTATGAAGAAAAGGAATCATTGTTTTCATCCCCTTAGCTCACAGGGTTAATGTGGAATTGATGAAAGAACATCACAGCACCAAGAGGTAAAGTTCTGGTGGCAGTAGTACCTAGGTTTTGTTTCCTGGAACTCTGTGACCCACCCCGCCCCCCAACACACACACACATTTAGTCTCCATCCTCTCTCTAAGGCTCCATGGTTCCTATGAAGCTCTGAAAGGTGGGAACACTACAGAGGCCATGGAGGACTTCACAGGAGGGGTGACGGAGTTTTTTGAGATCAGGGATGCTCCTAGCGACATGTACAAGATCATGAAGAAAGCCATTGAGAGAGGATCCCTCATGGGCTGCTCCATTGATGTAAGTCTGGGGTGTCAGGAACAGGGCGGGGAGCTCCAAGTGTCAGGAAGCCTTTTACCCAATGAAGGGCAGCATAGAGCTTTGGTGTGGGACAGAGCGAACGTTTTGTTTGAGGAAGCAGAAGCTGGCTCTCAACTTTGAAGACTGGGAATTTCTCAAGGGAGAATAGTTCTTGGGGATTTTCAATAAAGACACTGGTCAAGGACATTCCAAGCCCTGGAATGTCAGCGGAAATTGGTCTAGAGGTCTGTGTCAGTGGAGGCCTCCCTTGCTGGTGCTCCTCAGTCTCAGCACACTCCCTATTAAGCTGGCCAAATACTTGGCTGTGGACCATTCCCCTAAGAAAGCTACCCAGTCACTGGGGTTTCACCATACCCCCCCTCCCCACTCGGGACGTGGGCTTTGTGTTGTTACCTGGGAGAAGCTAAGCCTGCAGCCCCTTTCAGTGCAAAGAAATGCTGTGAACTCAGACAGGAGCCAAGGGTAGGGAGATGGCCACCTATGGCCAGGCTTCCTTCAAGGGGCATACCTTCCCTAAGGCTGCTCAGTATAGTAATATGATAGTCTTAGTGGTTTCTATTGGGGAGAATGGGACCCAAGCTGACTTTCTGGCCCTTCCTCTCCCAACATGCCCAGTGGACAGGTGGGAATATCAGTTAGCATACAACACCATAGATGAACTTTTTCTGTATTACTTTCCTCCGGCTTTCCTCTATTCGTGCTCTATTGATCTCTCCTTTTCCCCTTTGTCTGTCCCATCTCTTCATCCTCTCTCCTTCCTTTTCCGCCCTTCTGTGTTTGTTCTCTCCCTTGCCTGGGTTGTTCCCTACTCTCTCTGTTGGGCCTCAGGATGGCACGAACATGACCTACGGAACCTCTCCTTCTGGTCTGAACATGGGGGATTTGATTGCACGGATGGTGAGGAATATGGATAACTCGCTGCTCAGGGACTCAGACCTCGACCCCAGAGACTCAGATGAAAGGCCGACCCGGGTGTGTATACCTCCAAATATCAGAATTGACCATCCCTCCAACCCACATGACCCCACCTGTTGATGTCAGACTCCCTTCAGCAGCCAGGGCCTTAGCCACAGACCCCCACCTGGTACCTCCCAAGGGTCTGGATTGAAATAATTTGCTCAGCCAAGACTCCCAAGGAAGTACAAGAATCAGGATTTTGGAGGGAGTCTCTGCTGCAGTTTCTGCATATTCCACGGTCCAGGCAGTTCTTCTCATTAACAAACTATCAGAGAGAAATAGCAAAGAGACTTATTTTAAAATATTTTTCCTCTTCTAATGTATTTGTTTATTCATTCAACACTTATTTTTGAGCTCCTACTATGCTCTAGGCACTCTCCAGCACACTAAGCAAATTTTCTCCTCCTTTTTTTTTTTTTTTTTTTTTTTTTTTTTTTTTGTGGAAAAAGCAAAGTCTACCCCTTGTAGTATTTGTGGAAAAAGCAAGGTCTACCCCTTGTAGAGTTTATATTCTAGTACTATCATAAGTTATAACTGCTCACTAGAGAGTACTGAGCCATACAGAAAAAACACAAAGGAGAATTTCACTTACATTTTCCCCTTATAAAGATAATCACTCTTAACATCTGACATATGTCCTTCCAGGATTTTTCTCTGCACACACTAAATCTATCTTTTTATTTTTTAAATGTTGTCATACTGTATGTACCTCTTTGCAGCCTGCTCTTTTTAGTTAGTTTAATCTTTTTTTTTTTTTTTTTTTGAGACAGAATCTCACTCTGTTGCCCAGTGGTGCTATCTTGGCTCACTGCAACCTCTGCCTTAAGTTTAAAGCAGTTCTCCTGCCTCAGCCTCCTAACAAAGCTGGGATTACAGGCACATGCCACCACACCTGGCTAATTTTTGTATTTTTAGTAGAGATGGGTTTTACCATGTTGGCCGGGCTGGTCTCAAACTCCTGACCTCAAGTGAGCCACTGTGCCCAGCCTAGTTTGATATTCTTAATGTGCCAAAAGTATTCTCCTGTAACATTTTTTAGTAGCTGCACAATATTCAAATACACAGATATGTTATATTTACCCAGTACCCTATTACTGGAAAGTTGAGGAGTTTTCTTTGTTTTGTTTTGCTACTATTCTAAAATGCTATAATGAACATCCCAATAGATACATCTTTGTATACATCCATGGAGACTTCCGTAGGACAGATTCCCAGCAGTAGAATTGCTGGCTTGAATGGTATGCTTAGGTAATGACAGAGAGTCATTTCAAGCAGCTTCCCAGGTCTAGAACTAAGGATTAATGAGTTTCCTGACCCATCTCGGTCTATTCAGCATGATCTGGACCATGAGGACTGAGATCTGGGGGAGGCTGAGATGCCAAAAGCCCTGGTTCCACCCATACCCCTCACCCTGAAAAAGGCTGTAGGAATTCCACAGCCTAGCAAGGCTTCTGGAAGCTCCGTTTTTTTTTTTTGTTTTTTTTTTTGAGACGGAGTTTTGCTCTTGTTGCCCAGGCTGGAGTGCAATGGCGCGATCTCAGCTCACCGCAACCTCCGCCTCCTGGGTTCAGGCAATTCTCCTGCCTCAGCCTCCTGAGTAGCTGGGATTACAGGCACGCACCACCATGCCCAGCTAATTTTTTGTATTTTTAGTAGAGACAGGGTTTCACCATGTTGA
The DNA here is from genome assembly GCF_048565385.1 of Saimiri boliviensis. Lineage (NCBI taxonomy): Eukaryota > Metazoa > Chordata > Mammalia > Primates > Cebidae > Saimiri > Saimiri boliviensis. The sequence continues at coordinate 83,614,211 of NC_133450.1, read as the reverse complement.
CCAGATGGTCTCGATCTCTTGACCTCGTGATCCACCCGCCTTGGCCTCCCAAAGTGCTGGGATTACAGGCTTGAACCACCGCGCCCGGCCTGGAAGCTCCTTTTAAAGCTGTTAGTAAGCACACAGAAACCACAGAGCCTGTCTAGGGCTTGTGGGACTTTAGTGATCTTACCCTTCTGCCAAGGATCCCCCATGGCCGCAACCTGGAAATTTCTGCAAATGGAAGAGCTATCCCTTAGGCACAGTCATGTCTGAGCAGGGAACTCCTCGGGCCTTCTCAGAGTTCTCTCCCTGGGCACTGGGACTCTTGATTGCTTGAATATTAGGTTCTACATGGATGTGGAGGAGGTGAGGGGATGTAAAGAAAAATGCTAGACTTGGCCAGATGTAGTAGCTTACACCTGTAATCCCAGCACTTTGGGAGGCCAAGGCAAATGGATCACCTAAGGTCAGGAGTTTGAGACCAGCCTGGCTAACATGGTGAAACCTTGTTTCTACTAAAAATACAAAAAATTAGCCAGGCATGGTGGTGCATGCCTATAATTCCAGCTACTCGGGAGGCTGAGGCAGGAGAATTGCTTGAACTCGGGAGGTGGAGGTTGCAGTGAGTGGAGATTGTGCCATTGCACTCCAGCTTGGGCAACAAGAGCGAAACCCTGTCTCAAAAAAGAAAAAAGAAATAAGAAAAAGACTAGACTTATTTGTGTCATCTAACTCCTTTTCTCAACCTCTTTCTCTTCCAGGAATAGTCAACCCTGGATGGCCTCAGGGGAAGGGGGATCCTGAAGCCCAGGGCAACCTCCAACTCCATCCCTTCCTCCTTTGAAGGATGCTAAGGGGTCCAGAAAGGAGGGGCAGGGATGTTACCCACCCCACATCCCAGCATCCATGTTGCTCTCTGATAGTCAGGACAGAGCCTTCTCAGGGAAACCAGCTTTTCTGGAGCTGTGTCTCTTGACACTCTTAAAGGGCCAGTGAAGGTCTGATCATGGTCATGAGGCACACTTTCAGAGAGTAGAGTGGTCTGTGTCCTCACAGAACCTGGGAAGTGAACTACTATCAACTTTGCCTCCAAGCAGCAGAACTTCCGTTCCCCCGCCCCTAATGGTCTCTCTGGTTATTGCTTTACAGACCATCGTTCCATTTCAGTATGAGACAAGAATGGCCTGTGGGCTGGTCAGAGGTCATGCCTACTCTGTCACTGGCCTGGAGGAGGTGAGCCTGTAGTGGAGCTGGGTGGGGCACAGGTACCCTCCTGGCTTAACCTCCTGAAGTCAGGACTTAGTTGTTGGGGCCTCTTCCCTGTCTGCAGAGCTTGCCTCCAATCAGGACATTCAGTTCAAGGTCCAAGCCACACATCTGGGAGCAGAGGGGCCTGTGACACTGGTAGTGGGGTCAGCAGTTTATCTTTGCTTTTCATGCTAAAGATGGCAATTTCCCAACATTCCCAAGGAACCAATTGAAATGTCACTTCACTATGCTTTTACAAAGCTAGTTTCATGTGTTCTTGAGATTCCTGTTCTCTCATGTTCAGATAGCTACAGTTGTCTCTGGGTAGCCACAGGGATTGGTTTCCAGAACCCCCAACAGTAACAAAATCTGCAGATGCTCAAGTTCCTTCTGGAAAATGTAGTATTTGCATATAACCTACATACATCCTCCCGTATACTTTAAGTCATCCCTGGATTACTTATGATACCTAACACAATGGAAATGCTATGTAAATAGTTGTTAAACAGCATTGGGGTTTTTTGGTATTATTTTATTATTTTATTTTTCAAATATTTTTGATCCGTGATTGGTTGTACGCTGAAGCCATGCATACGAGAGACTGACTGTTTTGCTCCTTCTGGGACTTCTGGGCTTTCCTGAGTCACGTCAGAGATGGGAACATTGTCAGGCCCGTTGCACACAGTTCGGCAGGTTGTGCCCTGTACAAAGGGATGGGCCGAGAGGGGCAGTTGTCTGCATTAGCAGACTGGAGGAAGTCTGCTTGTTTGTAGTTCCTTAGTCAGCAGGGGTCTTTTTTCTAATTTATACAAAGATACCTAATATGCTAGCGACCGTACTGTATATGCTCCTCCTTCCCCACCCCCCTGCAAACTCATAATGGCTAGGATGTTCTCTGAGAAAATTGCCTCTTAGAGAGGAGATGGCCAAGCTCTAATTCAGGCAGACTCAGGAGAAAAGGTTATGACCTCACCCCCTGCCATTCCCCAGCACACTTCTGATTAGTCTCTTTGGCCAGAACCAGGCAGAACATCCTCCCATAAGGGATTCGGCCCCCAGCCCCATCCCATCCCTCAAGGCAAGACAGAAGATTCCCTTTCCAGACAGGCTGCAGGGCATGAGAGCACTTTCTCTGTGCTTAAGGTCCTGTTCAAAGGTGAGAAAGTGAAGCTGGTGCGGCTGCGGAACCCCTGGGGCCAGGTGGAGTGGAACGGCGCTTGGAGTGATGGGTAGGTGAGGGGACCCCACGGAATGGGCAGTAGCAGGGAACAGGGCCCAGGACAAGGCTATGTTGGGAAGTGAGCCATGAGAGTATTGAAGATGCTTGGTATAAAATCGCCCTCAAAACCAATGATCCGCAGAGAAGAGGGGTACAGGTGTTGGCTTCAGGGAAGGGCCGGGAGTGGAAGTGGGGTCTGGGAACCCAGAGAGGTTGCTGACAGCCATTGGCTGGAAAGGAAGGATTCCAGAAAGCATGGAGAAGGTCCCCACAGGAAAAGAGTATGAATGCAGGGGTCTGGGCTGGACAAGTGACTTCCCCTCTAGCAGTCTTTGCTGCCTTACCTGTGAAATGGGAATGGTATTATTAGCACTTAACCTTGTGGGCTCATATGCAGAGTAAATGGGACTGTTTTTGGAAAGTTCTGAGTCATTACCAAGATTTCCTTACCCGTGCTGACCCCAAATAAAGGTGCAAGGGCTGTGTGAAAGAATTTTACTGCTTGTCACTGAAAGGAATAGACTGTGGGCAACAAAAATAATAAACATGGGAAGTTATTATGAAGGCTCCAGCACATTTGCAAAACCTCCATGGTCCCACTGGTTCCTAATTACCTCTACTGAATGAGAGGCAGTTCATTACTGAATGAGCCCATGAGCTCCTGTTTTATTTCCAGAGGGTATAGTAGGACTCAGTAGTGGAGAATGACTGCAACCAGGCAGCCTGGGCCCTTCCGCTTCTGTGCTTATGTACCGCTGCATACTTCTTAGCTCAGCATGTAATTACTGGTTTGTTCAGTCGTTCATTTAGCGAATGTCTCTTGGGCGCCTACTACATAGGAGGCACACGTCAAGGCACTGGGGATATTCTGTGAACCCACAGCCTCCCTCGATACACTGTGAAAAGGGTCTGATCCTCATGCCCTGACTGCCTCTTACAGTCATTCACTTATGCATGCTACAAATGCTTATTTCCTCAGTGCTGATTTCTGCCAGGCCCTAGACTACTGACAGGGAATGTAGAAATGAACAGACACATTGGGCCCTGCACCTGTGGGTTTAAGGCCCAGGGAAGGACAGGCAAGCACACACTAATAATTGAGATCAATGTCACAGTAAGGATCACAAAGAGAGGGCCTCCGCACCTAGTTTGGGTGGGAGAGGAAGCTTAGAGAAAGGTTGCCTGGAGGGAGTGACAATGGAACTGTGCTCTCGGCTCTAGGAAGGCCCTTGGTGACTCCTCAGTTGTCTACTCTGCTGGCCCAAGTCACCCGCAGGGAACCTTGCTGTGTTCTCCAGCCTCAGAGCTTGGTGGGCAACCTTGTCCTGCTTACCATGACGCTTCCCTCACAGGGGCTGCTGACAAGTGGACCCAACCCTGTTCACTCAAGGAGCTTTCCTCTGATGTGTCTCTCCTCCTGGTCTCGGGAATGTCCGTGTTCCCTGTGGTGCTCTCTGACTCCAAGCACTTCCTCAGCCCCTTACCTTTCTAGGGACCATCCATTTAGTTGAATTCTCCTCAGTGAGCCTGAAACACAGATGCACATTATTGCCTCTGTCATGAGGACCGAGTGTGTGTGAAAACTGCCCAGTGTTTAGAAACACAATGCTCGGCTGTTTTCTGAAACAGGGAAGATGTTTACAGGCTTGGCTTTTTTTCTTAGTAACTCAGTTTCTTATTATATGACAGGCACTATGCTAACAGCTTTGCGTGCATTATTTCATCTGCCCATCCCAGACCTGTGAACAGGTGACATAATCATTTCCCTTTTGCAGTTGAGGAAGCAGAGTCTGACAAAGTTAAGTGACCTGCCCAAGGTTGCATAGCTAGCACTATTATTAAACAGATACCCCAGTTTGTCTATGTCCAGAAACAAATTTTTTTTTTTTTTTTTTTTTTTTTGAGATGGAGTCTTGCTCTGCCACCCAGGCTGGAGTGCAGTGGCATGTTCTCAGCTCACTGCAATCTTTGCCTCCCAGGTTATGGTGATTCTTCTGCCTCAGCCTCCCAAGTAGCTGGGACTACATAAGCATGCAACCACGCCCAGCTAATTTTCATATTTTTAATACAGATAGGGTTTCACTGTATTGGGCAGGCTAGTCTCAAACTCCTAACCTCATGATCAGCTCACCTCAGCCTCCCAAAGTGCTGGGATTACAGGCATGAGCCATTGCACCTGGCCCAGAACCCAATTCTTAACCTTTAAAGTGTGATAAGAAGGGTCAAGCCCTCACCAGCCCATTTAAGGAATTTATATTCAGTCTTGAGGATGTAAGAAGTCACTGCTGTTGGGTTTCATGCTGAGGGTAACAGATCAGATCAGCATTTTGGTGGTTCACAGTGGCTGCAACTCTTCGTATTTCTCTGATACCTCCTGTCCCAACCTACATCAGGCCTTCCCTTCTTCCCCCTTCCTTATTTCCTCCATTTTCCCCCCAGTTGGAAGGACTGGAGCTTTGTGGACAAAGATGAGAAGACCCATCTGCAGCACCAGGTCACTGAGGATGGAGAGTTCTGGTGAGTCCGGAACCCAGGAAGACCCAGAAGGGTAAGGGATGGGGAAGAGAAGGGAAATCTCAGACCTCAATCCCCAGATGAGGTTGTCAGATGCCAGCCTTTGGGAGATCTGGGCCCTGTTCTCCTCCCCTAGCCCAAGGCGCAGCAAGGATGAGGTTCTGAGAGGAGCCCTCCAGGCCACAGGGACAACTGAGCCCAGGACCAGGCCAACATGACTTGTCTCTTGCCTCCCCTCTAGTCCTCTGCCACACACTCTATTCCAGCCACATGCACCATGGCTTTTGCACAATTTTTTCTGAGCCTAGGAAGCTCAACTTGCCCTGATCTCCCAGCACCAACCTCACCCTCACTTAGGTTGTTTCTACTCAGGCTTCAAGTCTCAGCTTGAGGAGAATCTTCAGGTCTCAGCTGAAAGAGACCCCCCCTGTGTTAACCCAGGACTGAGATTAACTTATAATGCTCATCACCCTTAACATTGTTTGCTTAATCGTCTATTGTTTCCCAAACAATATCTCTTTTCCATGTGCCTAGCAGAGCTCCTGGTGCACAGTGGTGGGACACACAGTAACCTTTTGAAGAACTGAATTTCTTTTGAGCCTTCCCATCAAGATACATGAGTTTGAGTCATTTTTTAAAGATGTCTGCACTTTAATGTTCATAAGTTATACTATAGTTTTTTAAAAAGGAAAAATATGTAAATGAAGAATGGATAGAAAAAAATGAAAATGGGTTTTATTGGTTTATTTTTTAGAGCCATGTTATTTTTGTTCCAATTACAATAGATAAGAGGTAGAGAAAGCTTTTAGGTGTATTTGTTAAGAGAGTTGAGTTAGATTTGTAAATCACATTCCTCATACAATGTGAAAGCAAAGCCTCGTGAAAGTTTGAGTCTTTTAGTTTCCTTGTCTTCAGATTCATGTTTTTCAGCTTGAGACGTATATGTAGAATGTAAGTTTGGACCTAAACCAACAGGTAAATTTGTAGCAGAGCTTTTCTCATTGCAAGCAAATGTGAGTTTTCCAAATCAATGATGATAATAAAGCTTAAGTGGTAGAGACTCTCAGGGCAGTCACTTAGAAAATAAGATCCAAATTGGGAGTGGTGACACATGCCATAGTCACAGCTGCTTGGGAGGCTGAGGTGGGAGGATCACTTGAGCCCACCCCAGGAGTTCAAGTGTAGCCTGAGAAACATCATGAGACCCCCATATCTAAAAAATAAAAATAAAGAAAATGAGAACCGCCGGGCGCGGTGGCTCAAGCCTGTAATCCCAGCACTTTGGGAGGCCGAGGCGGGTGGATCACGAGGTCGAGAGATCAAGACCATCCTGGTCAACATGGTGAAACCCCGTCTCTACTAAAAGTGCAAAAAATTAGCTGGGCATGGTGGCACGTGCCTGTAATCCCAGCTACTCAGGAGGCTGAGGCAGGAGAATTGCCTGAGCCCAGGAGGCGGAGGTTGCGGTGAGCCGAGATCGCGCCATTGCACTCCAGCCTGGGTAACAAGGGTGAAACTCCGTCTGAAAAAAAAAAAAAAAAAAAAAAGAAAATGAGAACCATGGTTTGTGGCCAATATGTTAGAAAAAAAACACTGTTCTCTTTTTCTTAGTTCCTTTTGGGAAAATAAGGATTTTTCTGTCAACAGAAACTGACACTGTGGCAGACATTAAGTACGTTGTCTTAAACTTTGGGAGGCCGTGGCGGCCGGATCACTTGAGGTCAGGAGTTTGAGACCCGGGAAGCACAGGTTGCAATAAGCCCAGATTGTGCCACTGCACTCCAGCCTTGACAACAGAGCGATACTCTGTCCTAGGGGAAAAAAAAAAATATTGTCTTGGTATAATGTCAAGGAAAAGGTTTTTTGTGTTTTTATTACTTTTAAAATTTATTTAAAAATAAAATATAGACAGGCCTCACATATTGCATAGGGTGATCTCAAACTCCTAGGCTCAAGCATTCCTCCCACCTTGACCTCCCAAAATGCAGGTATGTGGGCCTGGGCAACAACTGGGACTCCCAACTCTACAAAAAATTTAAAAATTAGCCAGGTGTGGTGGCGTGTGCCTTTAGTTGCAGCTACTTGGGAGGCTGAATTAAGGGGTCACTTGAGCCCAGGAGGTTGAGGCCACAGTAAACTATGACTGCACCACTGCAGTCCATCCTGGGCAACAGAGTAAGACCTTGTCTTTAAAAAAAGGTGCTGGGATTACAGGTGTAAGCCACCACAACTGGCCTTCTATTTTTTATGGATATATCATAGCTATATATATTTTGGGGGTACATATGGTATTTTGATACACATATACAATGTGTAATGATTAAATCAGGGTAATTGGGACACCATCATCTCAAATATGTATCTTTTCTTTGTGTTGGAAACATTACAATTCTTCTTCTCTAGCTATTTTGAAAGGTACTATAGACTGGGCATAGTAGCTCATGCCTGTAATCTCAGCACTTTGGGAGGCTGAAGTAGGTGGACCACTTAAGGTCAGAATTCGAGACCAGCCTGGTCAACATGGTGAAACCCTGTCTCTACAAAAATATAAAAATTAGGTGCAGTGGCATGCACCTGTAATCCCAGATACTCAGGTGGCTGAGGCTGAGAATCCCTAGACCTCAGGAGGCAGAGGTTGCAGTGAGCTAAGATCATGCCACTGCACTCCAGCCTGGGCAAGAGTGAGAGTCCATCTCAAAAGAAAAAAATATATATGTATATACACGCACTATACTATAAAATCTTGTTTAGCTATGTTTGCCTTACTGTGCTATTGAGCACTAGAGCTTTTTTCTTTTTTTTGAAATGGAGTCTCACTCTGTCACCTAGGCTGGAGTGCAATGGCGCAATGTCGGCTCACGGCAATCTCTGCCTCCTGGGTTCAAGCAATTCTCCTGCCTCAGCCTCCTGAGTAACTGTGACTACAGGTGCCCGCCATGACACCCAGCTAATTTTTGTATTTTTAGTAGAGAAGGGGTTTCACCATGTTGGCCAGGCTGGTCTTGAACTCCTAGCTTCAGGTGATCTGCCTGCCTTGGCCTCCCAAAGTGTTGGGGTTACAGGTGTGAGCCACAGCGCCCAGCTGAGCACTAGAGCTTATTTCTTCTAACTGTATTTTTGTACCCATTAGCCACCCTCTTTTCATCCTCCCCCTCCTTCCCTTCCCAGCCTCTGGTAACCACCATCTCCCTACTTCCATGACATCCACTTTTTTTAGTGCTCTCATATGAGTGAGAACATGTCTTTGTGGGACTGGCTTATTTTTGAATCATTGTTAGAAAAGATGATGGTTTGGAGTAGATAAATCAGAAGTGCCAGTGTTTGCCCTAAAAAGGAAAGACAGGCTCCTCTAGAACCTGGGACCAAGTTCCTGTGAATTATTTTGTTACTGTGCTGTGTTAGCCCTGGGGTCTTCCATTCCCAGCCCTCCTGACCTGCTCCCATATGGGTCTCTCTCTTCTTCCAACTTCTCAGGATGTCCTATGAGGATTTCATCTATCATTTCACAAAGCTGGAGATCTGCAACCTCACGGCCGACGCTCTGGAGTCTGATAAGCTTCAGACCTGGACAGTGTCTGTGAATGAGGGCCGCTGGGTACGGGGCTGCTCCGCTGGAGGCTGCCGCAACTTCCCAGGTGGGACATGCTACTGATGCAGGAAGGGTCCAAGCAGAACAAGTTCCGGGCAGAAGAAGCCTAACTAGCACTTATTGAGTCTCTGTTCCAGATGCCCACTATCTTATTAAACCCTCCCTATTTTACCGAGAAGGAAACCACTATGTTGAGAAGTTTACAACAGGGAGCTAGTAGTGACTTTGAAGTAGGAAACTGTGGGAACAGTGCAGATGCTACTTGACTTACAATGAGGTTATGTCCAGACAGGCCATCGGCAGTTGAAAGTGCATTTAATATGCCTAATCCACCAAATGTCATAGCTTAGCCTGGCCCACCTTAAACATGCTTGGAACACTGGCCTTAGCCTAAAGTTGGGCAAAATCATCTAACACAAAGCCTATTTTATAATAAAGTGTTGAATATCTCATGTAACTTATTTAATACTATACTAAAAGTGGAAAAACAGAATGGTTGTCCGGATACTTGAAATCCAGTTTCCACTGAATGTGCAATACTTTCACATTGTAAAGTTAAAAAACTGTAGCCAAACCATCCTAAGTTGGGGACTGTGTGTACTGTGTCAGTAACAGTGAGGGTAGTAGTGGAGAACCAAGTTAGCAGCTGATGGAATAGTTCAAGTCAGAGATGATGAAAGCCTGGACCAAGTCAGCAGCAGCAGAGATGAAGGGGACAGAGTAGACGTAGGTAAAGCATGTTAGGTGATATAGGGAAGAAATAAGAAAGAATGATGTCAAGATACCCAGTTTGAGGACCTGACAATATTGCAACATAAGAACATAAGAAGGCTGAGAGGGCAACTCACACCTATAATCACCTATAATCCCAGCACTTTGGGAGGCAGAAGCAGGAGGATCACCTGAGCCCAGGAGTTCAAGGCCAGCATAGGCAATATAGTGAGACCTCATCTTTACAAAAAAATTAAAAATTAGGCTGGAGGATTGCCAGAGTTCAGGAGACTGAGGCTGCAATGAGCCATCATCGCACCACTGCACTCCTGCCTGGGTGTCAGAGCAAGACTGTCTCAGAAGAAAAAAAAAAAAACACAAGAAAAAGATCAGTGTGTTATTTTGAGGGGAGTTCATTGTGGGGTTATAGGGAAAGGAATTTTGCTTGGGACATGAAAAGTTTGAGGTTCCTGTGAAGATGTGTAATAGAGAACTGAATATGCATATTAGATGGCACATATTAGAACTAAAAATATTTGAGGAATAAAGGAAAGAAGAGGCCAGGCGTGGTGGCTCATGCCTGTAATCCCAGCACTTTGGGAGGCTGAGGCAGGTGGATCACTTGTGGTCAGGAGTTCAAGACGAGCTTGGCTAACATGGTGAAACCCCATCTCTACTAAAAATAAAAAAATACTGTACATGGTGACGAGTGCTGTAATCCCAACTACTTGGGAGGCTGAAGCAGGAGAATCACTTGAACCCAGGAGGCAGAGGTTGCAGTGAGCTGAGATCACCCCACTGCACTCCAGCCTGGGCGACAGAGCCAGACTCACTTTAAAAAAAAAAAAAAAAAAAAAAAAGTGAGACAGATTGGGCCTGGGATATAATAGCTCAGGCATCATGAACATGTAGGGGGCAAAGTAAGAAAGACTGCCTAGGGAGGTAAGAAGGGCAAGGTGAGAGGAAAAGAGGCCCAGGACCAGATTACAGATACCAACAGCATTTAAGGGGCAGGTAAGGAAAAAATCATCAGCAAAGACTGAATGAAAGTTCAGAGAGGAAGGAAGAGCCACACATCAATCAGTACAGCTCCATCTGTATAGAGGTAGCCCCCCGCCCTGCCAAATAATTAGACAAATGCCTGAATCATGTTTTCTGTTGATGTGTTCTAAACACCTACTAGATGAAGGGGATAGCAATAAATAGGTTCCCTCTGTCTCATCTCCTTCCTGTCCGTTCTCCGAGAGGCAGCCCTGACTGTGTGTTTCCTTTCTGGGGGTGCAGATACTTTCTGGACCAACCCTCAGTACCGTCTGAAGCTCCTGGAGGAGGATGATGACCCTGATGACTCAGAGGTGATCTGCAGCTTCCTGGTGGCCCTGATGCAGAAGAACCGGCGGAAGGACCGAAAGCTGGGAGCCAACCTCTTCACCATCGGCTTCGCCATCTATGAGGTGTGCAGTCCTGATTGGCTCCAGCCCAGTAAATACACTTTCCTGGCTAGGACACTTCCAGGGGTTTCTAGAGGGGTCCTCTGGCTTCCTCAATACTCAGTGACCCCCAGAGCTACTGGTATCAGGCCCACTTGTGTTGGTAGCAAGCAGAAAATATCAGGTGGGCATTGGAGTGGCAGTGAAGTGGGATTGGCAGGATGAGTACCTGGGGGTCAGGCTTCTGCATGCACGCTGCAGTTGCTGGCATTCCCTTCTGCAAGCTCCTCATCGTCACTCAGATCTGAAGCATCTTCTTTTCTCTTTCTCCTCAAGGTTCCCAAAGAGGTATAGCAGCAGCAGCAGCCAGCAGTTGTGTGCAGCAGTACCCAGGGGACCCGAGTCTGTCTGTGGCTCGTTGAGAAGCTTCCTGGTGGGGTTTGTGGGCAGGACTGTAATAGGAGAGGGCCTTGTCCACGTTATTTCCACTGCAGAGCAGGTGCCTCAGGGCACTGCATGACCTGGGACTACCCCCCCCCCAGGATGTACACTTTCTCTCTCGCACCAGACACTCTGCGCATCTCACATACGCCTTCGCACACTCATCCTCCTCCATGCTCACAGCCACACAGTCACATAGATGCATTCTGAGGGTGGCTGCACGCTTGGGATGGAGGAATCACTTCCCTCAGAACGCAGCCAAGTCCTCTAGGCCTCCTTGGGAGTCCTTCCAGCCTGAGGGGCTTTGGAGCTGAGGAGCAGCTGTTCTGGTAAGTGTCCCTGAATGTGGGGATGACACACTTGCCATTCACTCTGAATCACAATGGAAAAAAAAAGGAAGAGGAAGTGAGGTAGGGAGGCTATTTGAAGCCTTGGGAGTCGGAAGTAGGGAGGTTGAGACTGACATGGGTGACCAGGGAGTTGGGAAGGGACCCTTGGAGGCAGCTGTGGCAGGAGAGGGCGTCCCTCCTGAGGGGCTTAGGTCCTATGGGCTCTTCCGTCTCTCAGATGCACGGGAACAAGCAGCACCTGCAGAAGGACTTCTTCCTGTACAACGCCTCCAAGGCCAGGAGCAAAACCTACATCAACATGCGGGAAGTGTCCCAGCGTTTCCGCCTCCCTCCCAGCGAGTACGTCATCGTGCCCTCCACCTACGAGCCCCACCAGGAGGGGGAATTCATCCTCCGGGTCTTCTCTGAAAAGAGGAACCTGTCTGAGTGAGTGCCAGCCTAGCTTTCCCACCTGTTTCTAAAACCTCACATGGCCCACTCCAGAGGTTGAAGGCGTGAGGCAGATAGACATGTCTCCTCCGGGGTCCTGGGATACGCTGACCAGCTGAACCTCTTCTGCTAATCCTGAGCCACTGGCCACATTGCCCCATTCATTCATTCAATCTATCCATCCATTCTGCAGATATTTTTGAGCACCTACCATGTTCCAGGCACTTTCCTAGGCACTAGGGATAGAGTAGTGAAGTAAACAGAAAGAAATCCCTGCTTTCATGGAGCTTAATATACTAACATGAGACAGTAATGGTTAGGAAAAAATGTATGTAGCATGATAGATTTGGAGAGGTGATATGGAGCAAAAATAAAGGATAGGAGGTGTTGGGGATGCTTGAAATTTTAGGTTAGCATGGCCAGGAAAGCCATATCCTGTCCCTGGCCACCACAGATGAGCTCATAGCCCCTGCCACTCTGATCTCTGTCCTTGGAAGATGCACCAGGTCCATGGGTAGGTGGCTGGGTCATGCATTTGGGGGGCTCTGAGCAACGCCAAGAACCTGCTTTGCCTGGGCTTGGCTGTTGGGGATAGTGCTGACATGGGGCTGGTTTCTGGGGTTAGGGGTGTTAAGTTTTGGAAGTTCTTTAGAGGCTGATCCTGGCTTGGCCACCCGGAAGCCAGAGCAAACCTTCCACGGGCTTCCTCCTTGCTTCTGGTGACACTGAGACCTCACATGTCTGTGTTCCTCACAGGGAAGTTGAAAATACAATCTCCGTGGATCGGCCATTGGTGAGTGGTTTAGATCTTATATGTGAAAAGTCCAGAGGGTTCCCTTCCCTGACCATGCAGGGGACAGATGGTGCAGGGAGACTGGGCACTGGCAGAGGGAATGGGAGTCTGGGCTATGCTGAATCCCTCCCTGGGATGCAAATCCTGCTTAGCATGGCTGGAAGTAATGGGCCTTATGATCTGGGGGCCACTGAGTCAGTTCAGGGGCTGGGAAATATAGAAGAGGGTCCTGGGAGGGAGAAGCAGTTTGAACAGTCAGAGGGAGGGAACAAGGCCACAGGAAGGGATGACAAGAGCTGCAGCAAACACTGGATTTCACACATAGAAAAAAGAAAGTAAGCTGGCTCTGGACCTGGTGTCGACACCCGGATCCTCTACCTACCAGCAGGGTGACCCGGACAATTTCAATAATCCCTCTCAGTTTCCTCCTCTGGAAAATAGGACAAAAGTGTGCCTTGCAAGGCTTTTTTGAGGTTTCATCAATGAGACGATGTATGTGAAATGTCTGGCACAGCATGAGCACTCAAACAGAGGAGCTTTTTCACATTTGACACCTTACAAAGTACTTTTCCCACGTGTTATCGCAATACTTGCAAGGTTTCTGAGAGGTAGACGAGGTTATAATCTCTGGTTTTCAAGAAAGGAAGCAGAGGCTCAATGGGGTTGAAGGAATTCTATGAGTTCACACAGCTAGTTAAGTGGCAGGGTTGGAACTCACATCACGACTCTCTAACTCGACAGGTTTTTCCTCACCTCCACACTGAGGCCAGCTCGGGCAATGAGAAGCCCAAAGTCCAAAGCACAGAGCAGTGTGTGTTGGGCTGTCTGTGTTAAGGAGTCTTGTGACTGCCATGGGACTTTGGGCTGTAGTCAGTAAACAGCCCCTCATGCTCTGTAGGGATAATGTAGGCCAATGGGAGGACAAATGCCCTTCTGAACTGTCTTCTGGGTAGTGACAGTCATGGTCATAATCCTGACCCTGTGCCAGTGCCAAGTCTCCAAGTGCCTTCTGAATGACCACAGGCAATTGGTTTTAGTGGTAGGTGCGTGTGCGTCTGTTCTGGTCATCTGGATGCTAGTCATCGGTGTACAGTGTTGATCAGGACCTGCAAACTCAAAAGCTATAGGAGCTGGCACGTCACCTAACTGAGCAGAGCAGGCAGGTGCAGGGGTTTTGATGTCCCTGCACCAACACAGTTGTCTGCAGTTCTCAACTGATACTTGGCTCACGTTGAGGGTCAACAGGAATGGTGGGGCCTGGGGCAATCTGGAAGAAGCAGGGAGCAGGCCCTGGGCTCAGCTGATAGTTGCCATGGGGATTACAGGCCCAGGGCAGACTGCTACAGCTACTGATTTTACCAAAGAAAATCCCCCTATGTTAAATGTTTGCTCAAAGATTTTTTAAAAAATATTCTGTAAGTCAAAATTCATTGTCAGGTCAGTTTGAGTGAGCCATGTTTTTGGTGTTTTAGTAACCAATTTCATTTTCTAAAAAAGGAAGAAAGGAAACCCTAGCCAGAAGATCCTTTTCCTTGCCATATGTAGTAACAGCAGATTATAAAAACAAAACCTTAGCATTCACTGGTGTCTGGGCATGGAGAAGAGAGAAGAATTCTCTTCTTCCTTCACCCTCCATGCCATTCAGATTTCTGGACCCCCGAGTCTCACCCCAAGCTAAAGACAAGGATACAGGGAAGCCAAAAGCCACTGGCTGTTCTGGGAACTTGCTTTTCATTTACTCTGCATTTACTGTTTCCTTTTTTTATGCAGAAAAAGAAAAAAACCAAGGTGGGTGTGTGGGTAGAGAGCATAAAGTGTGTGTGTGTGTGTGTGTGTGTGTGTGTGTGTGTGTGTGTGATATGTGCATGTGTTTGTGCTCATATGCATGCATGCACCAGACTTGCCTCTTCCTTCCCCTCCTTCTCTGAGCTGCTGGGGCTGAGCATGCAGTAATGGCAGCTCAGATTTGCTGGGGGAAGGCTTCATGGCAAGCACTCTTCTAGGGGCTTTTCATGATTAATTCCATCCTCACAACAGCCCTATGAGATGAATACTGTAACTATCCCCATTTTCAGAAGGAGAAAAGGTATGGAAAGATTGACTAACTTGCCCAAGGCCAGCCAGGGAGGGGCAGAGCCAGTACTCAGAGCCAGGCAGTCTGGGTCCAGAGTCTGTGCCCTGAACCACAAGAGGCCATCATACACCAGATTTGGTGCTAGCATTTACAGTGGTGCCTGGTGGTGATGGGTCCATCACAGGTGTCCTCCAGTTACTGGTGCTGGCCCAGACCAGAGCTGACTTCCATTTCAGGCACTGTGCTTGGGGTAAAACTCTCTTTTGTCCCCACTTATAAAAGTAACTACAAAGGTGCTACATTTTTCCCTTTCACGGGTGAGAATCAAAAAAGTGCCCAAGGACACAGAACTAATGAGTGGGGAAAATGGGAGTGGAAATGATGTCTGTTTGCTCCAAAACCTCTGTTTCCTACCCTCTCTCTCTGGTGCCAGCCCCCTACACTTCAAGGCCTGTGTTGTCCAGACCCACACTCGGGCCTGCCAGTGTGTGCCTGGAAGGGATGCTCCATGGCCATACCATGTCCCTCCCACACATCCCCCTCTGACTGACCTCCATTTGCTCTGGGATCCCCACAAGCGTCAGCCGCTTGAGCGAAACACTTTGCTTAGAAGGTAGAGCAAGGCAGGGCCTCTGGGGCCTGCTGGGGAGCTGTTTCCATGGGTCTGTCTGCTTGAGCTGTAATAGATGAGCAGCCTGGAAAGGCAGTGGCACCTGAACCCCAGGTGGGCTGCTTCTCTGCTCTGAGAGGCTCTGCCTGCCTTGTTGCTCTCTGCACTGCAGCATCAACCCCCACTGCCTTGCCTTCCCCTGGCTTTCACTACAGCAGCACTGCTCCCACCAGTGACAGCGCCACATGGCAGCCACTCCCTGCCCTTCTCATATCCTCGTCACTTGCATGAGCATGTCTTAAAAATATCCCTTGTTTGTGTAGCATCTTAAATGTTTTTGCAGTATGATTTTGCATTTGGTATCTCATTTGATCCCCACAAAAGCCCTATGAGGAAGGAGAGCTAGTTTTACTGTTAAAGGATGAGTAAACTGAGGCCAAAGAGGGTATTTCTTATGAGGGGCAGGGCTGGGATTCCGGCCCAGTGTTCTGACAGTTACCCACTGACCATGCCACTAATCCATGTCTTTTTCCAATACTTTGCAGAGTCCTAGAGGTTCCTTGGAGGTGCCTCAGTAGCTGCCATGGTGATGTGGAGTGCTGAGGGCAAAGAGCTGTTTTTAATGGCTTTATATACCTGGTGTTTCTGCAGGAAATTTAATTTGAAAAATGTTTCCATCTGGAAAAAACAAAGTCTACAAAACATTTGACAATCACTGCACTAGATCATGCTGCTTTTAGCATTCTTAACATTTCACATGCTGAGCTATCATAACTCTACCATAAGGAGGAATGGAGTGGGTATGGAAAGATAAAGAACTGAAGTCACACGGCTTGTCAGTGGCAGAGATAGCGCTTGAACAGAGGTTGAAGAGCTCCCACCTGTTCTTTTTCTCTTCTCACTGGACAAAGCTGCTCCAAGAGAAAGGCTGCCCCAGCGTGCCTGTTCACACTGTAATCCTTGCTTCCTTCCTGCCCCCTCCCTACTTCCCTCCTATCTCCAGCCCATCATCTTCGTTTCGGACAGAGCAAACAGCAACAAGGAGCTGGGTGTGGACCAGGAGTCAGAGGGCAAAGGCAAAACAAGCCCTGATAAGCAAGAGCAGTCCACACAGGTATCTGAGCATGCAGCATGAATGGGAATGGCCAGCGCGCTACGGGGGCTTCCTAGGGGCTCGGGATACATGGCGGCTGCAGGCTTCCCCAGGGGTTGTCAAACATCTAGAGATTTGGGTTTGTCTCAGCAAGTTTCCCTGAAATTTGGGATGCTGCTTGGGTGAATGTCCCAGGATGGAGGTTCCATCCTAGGAGTAGATGGCAGGCTGAGCCTCCCATGAAGCCGATTCAGCCAGGACAGAGAGAAGGGGAGGCAAAGGCTGAGACAGAACCAGCTTGAGAGTGGAGGCGCAACTCCTGTCTCCTGATGTTGAGCTTTTCACAATAGGGGGATAAAGAATATGAGCAGAAAAGTGAGGCTAACATCAGAACTGGGGTCCTCTCGAGCTCACGGGAGGGTGTTAGATTGGTGTGGAGAGCTTAGTAGAGGCAGACCTCTGCCTTAGGGGCAAGAGTCTCCAGACGAATCCAGGGCCTTCCTTTTATCTGGGGGCACTTGTGCAGTGGTGCCTAGGGGAGGTTCTCTGAGGACTTGGCCTTGATGACAGAGGTGGCCGGAAATACCAGAATACTCAGACCTTCTTTGACCTGAGGGCACCTTTGGTTGGAATGGTCAGGCCTGGGATGGTGGAGAGGGCTCTAGCGGGCGGGGACTGGGGTGGGGGTAAGGAGGATGTCTGTGTCTGCATGGCTGCCACATCTCCTCTGGCTGGGGGAGTCAGGGCTGGAGAGGTGTGGAGTGCAGGGTCACTGAGGCCTCGATGCTTCTCACTCTGGCTCACGAGGTCTGCACTGGCCCCTGTCTCCAACTCCTACTACCACCTCTAGTCGTTTTAGGTACTTGGCTCCCTTGGCCCAGAGGAGCTTGCCTCATGGGCTTGTCCACCTCTGACCCCTGTGAACCAGCTTTTCTTTGTGCCTCCACAGCCACAGCCTGGCAGCTCTGACCAGGAAAGTGAGGAACAGCAACAATTCCGGAACATTTTCAAGCAGATAGCAGGAGATGTGAGTACCTCCAAGCCCAGGATGCCCACAGATGCTTCCTTCTCTCCTAGATTAACTGCTCAGATTGCCAGTTATTTGGTTACTGTTTGGTAGAAATCATTTTGGACTTTGGTGGAGCCAGGGGATGTGTGTGTAGCACACAAATCCATAAGCCCTTATGTTTTGGACTGCCACGTCCACTGGGGGGCTCAGACGCCTTGTTTGCTCTGAGCTGCCCACAGCAGTCCCCATAGCTGAGGTGCAGTATCTGGCTCCTCCCCCATCTTCCTCAGAAAAGCCCCAGCTTCCTATGACATAATAGCACTGACGGGCATTTTACTAATGCAGCCTGCTGGAATTTGTTTAGCAAAGCATCTGTGCCAGCAGCTGCTGTACTGGTGAACCATGACCCTCCTCTCCCTTCCTCCCCAGGACATGGAGATCTGTGCAGATGAGCTCAAGAAGGTCCTTAACACAGTTGTGAACAAACGTGAGTGGCTCAAACCAAATGCAGGGGGAGGGGGAGGAGTCCAGTTGTCTCAAAGCAGCTCCTCACTCTTCTCCATCCCCCTAGACAAGGACCTGAAGACACACGGGTTCACACTGGAGTCCTGCCGTAGCATGATTGCGCTCATGGATGTATCCTTCCTGCCACCCCTTCCCCACCGTCTGTCATCAGCCCAGGGGTGCCAAGGAAACATAGAGAGAAGCTTCTCTCAAGCCTGGATCCTGCCCAATCAAAAGTGGTCCTTAGGAGTCAGGCTCCCTGGGTTACAGAGTAGGCAGAGTCTCTGACTGGTGGAGGAGTGGAGGAGAGGGTTAAATATCATGACAGGGCAGAGGGTAGGACAGCCCAGGCGGAGTCTCGTAGACACCCACTCCCAATCCAGGAGGATTCTGCTATGTGCCTTATAGCCCTGACCTCCCTCCTCCAGACAGATGGCTCTGGGAAGCTCAACCTGCAAGAATTCCACCACCTCTGGAACAAGATTAAGGCCTGGCAGGTGGGAAGAGAAAATGAAGTATGGGAGTGAAGAATGGGGTTGATCTGGAGATTCAGTGTATGACTGCCATCCTCAAATTTTCTATTGCTAGAAAATTTTCAAACACTATGACACAGACCAGTCCGGCACCATTAACAGCTACGAGATGCGAAATGCAGTCAACGACGCAGGTGCTGTGAAGGAAGTAGCGACAGGGATGTGGACCCTAGGCAGTGGGTGCAGCAATGGGAGGGGCCTAGGCTACTAGGGCCTCACAAGAGAAAGGAGAGGGAAAGGGCTTCTCATTTTCCCTTCCCAGGCCACAGGGTGGCCGAGGGGCAAGGAAGGGGCAAAGAAAATAGAAGGCAGACCCAAGGCCTCCAGCTCCACCTCCACCTCTCACATGATCTCCTTCACAGGATTCCACCTCAACAACCAGCTGTATGACATCATTACCATGCGGTACGCAGACAAACACATGAACATCGACTTCGACAGTTTCATCTGCTGCTTCGTCAGGCTGGAGGGCATGTTCAGTAAGTGTGGGAGGGGGGCTGCTCTCTGGTCTCTTGATCCCTTCAGCCCCCACCCACAGAGACAGTTGTCATAACAGACATCTCACCTGATAATCTCCAGTCTGCTCCATCCAGGCTGAACAAGGGCTAAGGCCCTCTTTAGGGCCAGAATGGAATGGCAAAGGGAGGGTGACTGGCGAGTCTCTGCCTGCAAATCTTTGTGCTGATGAGGGCCAGCACTGGGCACGTGGTCTTCTTCAGGAAAGTCACAGTAGTAGAGGCGGAGTGCACCTAGAACTGGCCTCTGCCCTGTGCACTCTTTCACAGGAGCTTTTCATGCATTTGACAAGGATGGAGACGGTATCATCAAACTCAACGTTCTGGAGGTAAAGCACAGACACAGCACATTCCCCCTACACATTAAAACTCAAGTTGGAGGAATCAGCAAGGCACACTGGACCCACATTGCACTCCTCATTTCCACACGGTGGTGGAGGGAAGGGATAGGAACAGAACATGGAGGGAGGATCAGTGAGGAATGTGGCTTACAGGATGCATGCACTCGAGGCCCAAAGGGACCTCAGCTCCCCTAATCACTTTATGCTGGAAAACATGTACCTTCTTAGGGAAGATGTAGGAGAAAGGAAACAATAAGCCACTGTTTCTTGGAAAATACTCCAGGGGTCTGACCTGCGGGACTGTTCCCTTTCCCCTTGCCCTGTAAGATTCCTAGGGCTGGGGGTCACTCTTTTCTATCTAAATTCTGATCATAGGACTTTCTCTTTCAGTGGCTGCAGCTTACCATGTATGCCTGAACCAGGCTGGCCTCACCCAAAGCCATGCAGGATCATTCAGGATTTCCATCTCACCCTCTATTTCCAAAGCCACTTTCAAAGGACCCAGCAGCTGCATCCCTGGAGGCCTCCAACCACCTCATCAGTCCTGTTCCTCTTCCATTTTACCCCCCTACCTATCCTTGATCGGTCATGTCTAGCCTGCCCAAAGCTTTAGGAAAGCAGTGAGGTAGGAAGAACAAACCATTGTCCCTTTGCCAGGTGGAGGAAAGTGCCAGCTCTAGTCTGAGCTGCCTTGGCTCTGAAGCGAGTGCTGCTTACCTTGCTTAGGCTGTCTGCAGAAGCACCTGCCAGTGGCACTCAGCACCTCCTTGTGCTGAAGCCTCCATCACCTTCATGCTCTCCCACCATGGGCCAGGAACCAAACCAGCACTGGGTTCTTCTGCGTAGTTATTTTAGGAGAGGCCTGCTGTGGGGTAAACTCGCTCAGTGGAATAGGGCTGGTTACTTTGGGCTGTCTGACTTGTAAGTTTGGCTGCATTCTGAAAAAAGCTGATCTAAATAAAGGCATGTGTATGGCCCCCTTGTGTTTTGTTCTCTCACATTTAGATATCAGCCATAGCATGACTGAACAGCTTCCAATCATACACTCACCCATCACCTAGAAGAGAACAATGGAAAACATACACAAAAACAAAATCCTAAAGCCCCCTTTAATCATGCCTATTGCTATCTCTTGAGCATAGGAATTACTCAGATACTTTCCAAGACATAAAAGGAAGGCAGAGGAATAGCTGTTGCTGTAAAAGACATCAAGAATAAATGGGTCATGTACAAGGGGAGGGGCCAGTTATTACCTGAACGTAATGGAGTAGAGATTGAGCTGTCCTAGCTCCTCTGCTCACTAACTGACCTGTCACATGACTGTGGACAAAACCCTGAATGAAGCTGTTTGCCAAACTTATCTGGACCGTGGCCTGTGGCACATCTATAGGCATCTTGTGTTTTCCACCCAGTTTCCTTCTTCTTCGCTAAGCCAACATGGAAAGGGTTGACTGTGAATACGCAGACAAGGTAACGAAAGTAAACAGTCAATTAGTAAAAGTACTTTATTTTCCTCTTGTATTTGCTTTATATCTTGCTTGACAAAGTTACGAAGTTCACAGCTTTATACCAAAATGTAAGAAGGCTATTTGCTTATAAACATTTTTGCAGTCAGGTATCATCTGATTTCATTCTTCTAATCCATAGTCAATATTTAAAAAGTCAGAAACCAAGGGTGCTGGAGCAGCTCTAGGGCATATATTTCTCTTAAATAGGAGAAAGATTTTCAACAGCTTTTCCTCCTTGACCCCCTCCTCTCCCAATATTTTTGGGCCACCACCTTGACTTTAAAGTGAATCTGAGAAATTTAGTCACCAAGTAACTAACAGGGCCATATACCTGGGCTTGGAGGTGAGGTTATAGGTTACTGTCTAATAATCAGTAGGTTTGGTTTACACGAGGATTTTACATCAGGAACTCAGTCTATCCCAAATCACCTCTACAACAAACCCGAGGAACCTGATGATTTCGGGTAGGGATAAAACCATTATTTTATAAATGTGGCAGGTATGGCCTTCATAATTCTAGAAGCTCCCATTTAGGTAACAGAAACAAAATTTATATCTAAGCATAAACTGCAATTATTTGAGCAAACCAAAGCATATGTGCTCTTCAAATCCCACTTCACAATATACTTCAATATCCCCTCCAGTGAATTCTCTTCCATAAAATATACCATTCCACTAAGTATATAACCTACTCCCACCAAATCATCCACATGCCTCATCACTAAAGTTGTCCATTGTATAATCTACCAGAAAAACAGACAAAATAAAACCTGTGTTAGGCAAATAATCACTTAACCAGTAATAACATTGCCTATAAATTATGGGTAAGTCAGGAGCTGAAGAATCCACCGTTAACTCTTCTGGGGAAGAAAAAATTTTTCCCACAAAAGCAGGAGGGCAGTAGTAAGTAATGACTTTCTCTCAAATTCAAGTAACATCAGGTCAACATAACCTTTGCTCTTAACAGTTTTGTTTGCATTGTGTTGAATTGCTTTATAACTGAGTAGAGAGGTATGCCAAAATTATTTTTAACCTAATTAAAAACTTTCACATAAAACTTGAAGTGACTGATACTTTATCAGAACAAACTGTCACTTAAACACTAGCATAGGTACACAAAGTGTTTATGCTATGGTTTTCTTGGCTTTGAGCCATTAGAAGTAGGCAAAAGCAATCAAAAATAACATTCTAAAAGTGGCTCCAACTACTTTAAAGATACGAGTCAGTTTCCGTCAGGTCATTTAATGGTTTCCTTACTTCATAAAGCTACTAAATACCAGAGTCAACACAGATCCCTGAGCCCTAGCTCTTCTCTGAAGGGAAAGATGGTTACAATCAGTCACAACATTGTGGAAGACATTAAAAAAAAGAAGCCGAAGTCCTGCATAATTTTCAAGACACTTGTAAGTAATAAACCATAACCATAAGCAGCCAAAATGCTTATGGTTCCTTTATTTCTTAACAGAGGGCTAGAATGGTTCATTTTGTCTAATACACTAATCTGGTATTAAAAGAATTTCATGTGTTCTTGAAACAAAGGCATTACTGCCACTACTTCAAAAAAAAGTCTTTATGAAATGAAGAAAAATGACAAGTCCAGGTTCCCACGCATACACATACATACAAAGGAACCTGCACACTTGCACACACAAAGGCAGATATAGGCACACAGTCCCACCAAAGCGAAATCCAAATCAGAGTTCTTACTGACTCTACCAGTCTGGAATACTCTCAAAAGTTCCCCACGACTGCCCAACACCTCACCTATTCTTTTCCTGCTGCACAAAGCCATGCTCATCTTTTCAGACATATCCTCAGGCAGGGTAGAAGGGCACTATGCCACAGAGCATTCAAGGCTTTCTTAGCACGCTGCCAGGCAATGAAAAAATGCGGCTTCACTACAGCCCAGAGAAAAAGGCCTGGTATAGTCATTAATCCAAATGCATTTTCCCGGGAAATGACCATTCCCAAACCCAGAAAACAGCCTGGCTTCTCTGGTTATCCTTATAGGAAATGGGGGTGAGAGGTGGGAAAAGCTTCTTAATTTCATACAGAAACTGCACAAATATTTAATATACCTTTTGCAGCAAGATCTTCTTTGTTCTCCATTAAGCATCACATAAAGCTCGCTAGGGTGGTTATCAAAATGGCTTTCCCCAAGGACAGAAGTCAAGAGCTTGTAGGGCCATTTATTATATAGAAGTCAGCCATTCATTATCTCCTAAATTAACTCTTTTTTTTTTCTTCTTGAAGTAGAGTTTCGCTCTGTCACCAGGCTGGAGTGCAGTGGTACAATCTCGGCTCACTGCAACCTCTGCCTCTCAGGTTCAAGCGATTCTCCTGCCTCAGCCTCCCGAGTAGCTGAGACTACAGATGCTCACCACCACACCTAACTAATAATTGTTATTTTTAGTAGAGACAGGGTTTCAGCATGTTGGCCAGGCTGGTCTAGAATGCCTGACCTCGAGTGTTCCACCCGCCTTGGCCTCCCAAAGTGCTGGGATTATAGGCGTGAGCCACTGTGCCTGGCCTCGTAGATTAATTCTTAACATTTTCTGAATCAAGTAAGACCCACTGGAGCCTTTCCTGGAAAAAAGAACACATACTTAGTCTCATACACAATTTCTGGGGGCTTGTAGACCCTCTTCAAGCCTCTCCATGAACCCCTGGTGAAGTCCCCCTGCCAGAGACCCTGCGGGAAGACATGTGAGTGAATGTGTGTGCACTAACAGGGGTGAAGACAGAGCTGGATACTCTACAATCCCAGACAGCAGAAAGGACCATGTCCCAAAGCTTGGTATGTGGCCCTGGGTGCATCCCCCTTATTTTATCTCTCTGAAGAAGCTTTCTAAGTTGTTTGGTTGTTTGAGACAGAGTATTGCTCTGTCATCCAGGCTGGAGTGCAGTGGCTCGATCTGGCTCACTGCAACTTCCGCCTCACAGGTTTAAGTGATTTTCCTGTCTTAGCCTCCTGAGTAGCTGGGATTACAAGTGCCTGCCATCAAGCCCAGCTAATTTTTTTATTTTTAGTAGGGACAGGGTTTTGCCATGTTGGCCAGGCTAGTCTTGAACTCCTAGCCTCAGGTGATCTGCCTGCTTCGGCCTCCCAAAGTACTGGGATTACAGGCATTAGCCACCAAACCCAGCCACTTTCTGAGTTTTGAGGATCCAGAAACAAAAGGTTGGAAAGCAACACTTCTACAAGTTTACTAATGAGTCCAGAGAAAATCCAAAAACAAAGCCCCTCTGAGGGTTTGTGAATTTGGCTGTTCTCAGCGGCTGGGCAGAGACTCTGCTGCACTTTCTTTCCCAGTTAGCAGAGGAGTGAAGGCAAAGAAATGGTCTCAGAAACAAGTTTCTAGGAAGTCTGCTTGAGGTCCTAAAAATCGTATTCAGATGCCTTATTCTAAGCCCTCTCCCCCACCATCTTGGGTGCTGCAGCGGGGGTGGAAAACACCCCGTGAGTCCAGAGGAAAACTTGATGGCTGCCATCAGTCTAGGCACAGCCATACAGTGGGAGAGATGGAGGTTGGCAACTGAACAAACCAAAAGGGTTCAAGCCGACATCAGGCTTGCAGGGTCAGACACTAGAAAGGAAGATAAAGGTACACCTCCAGTTCCAACAGCCTGACACGATCTGTAGCAAGGAGTGCTAGATTCACAGCAAACGTAAAGGTAGACATTAGGTCTATGCACTGCCTCACACTGAGATTTCTATCCACATTTATAGACATTTACTAGGAAGTGGTGTCTGTAAGGACTTGTCACTATGTGATTTGCTTTCTGAATTCCTAAAATACAGTCAGCAGAGTAGCCACTGTTTGTCAAAAATCTACCGTGTCCTTTAGTGCTTAAAGCCAGCTCTGTCCATCTATAAAGCAAAAAAACAGTGACAAGCTCTGCACATAATTGTTAAGAAAGAAAACTATTTGCTTCCAATTTAAATACCTGGCTATTACAAATGGAGAAATTAAAACTGATCCTGAAAGTCTAGCTGCACTTAAAAGCCTGACTACAGGTTTAAACCATCATAAGAACATAAACAAAAAATTGCAAACTGAAATCAAAAAAATATGCATATGATTAGGGTCAAACTGGGTAACCAATTAGGATCTGTATCTTTAATAAACATCTGGAGAATGCTAGTAGCATAAATCATTATATGCCATGCTGTCCCAGAGGCGTATGGTTCCTTAACATCTGTCTAAATCTGTTTAAAACCTCCAGCAAGAATTTAAAGTGTCATCTATTATCCCATAGAGCTGCCCAGACTTATGCTAGGGGTAAGCCTGGCTAGTAACCACTTTCTCCTTCCTTGTTTCACTGGGGAAGGGAAGAGAGTGGTCTGTGTGTGGGGCCGATGTGAAAATAGTTCAACTAATGACTTCCCAACATGGGAGGCAAAAACTTCATGAATCAATTTTGCTGTCATCTTCAGCATGTCGTTCAATATGTCCTGCAGCATCCTAGGAATGAAGGGAAAGGGGCCCATGAGAGAAGTTGGTAGGAAGACAGGAGAAAGTCAAAGCAAGGAAAGCCACGTAAGTCCATTCCATCTAGGATCCAGGCAGGAAAGGCAGTTAGGAGCCAGCACTTCGCTCACTTACAGGAAACCATGTCTTTACAGGTGAACTATTGTCTCAGCACAAGAGCACGCTAATCAATCTGCAGGTTCAGTTACTGGATTTGAAACATCTGAAAACATTCTCTTTAGGCCCTTTCTCAACAAAAACCACCTAATTCTTCATTTCAAACTTCATTAAGCTGCCCCTCAAATCTCTGAATCATAAAAAGAAAAAACTCTAGGCCCTCCCTATGTATTGCAATTCTCAATAATAAAACAAAAAAGGTTTCCTAGTCGGTACCCTGAGCAGTCTACTGGATCCCAGGTGAACCTCAATCCCACTAATGTACCTGTTTGGATCCTTTCCTAGCAGTGAAAAAAGCATCGCAGTTCTTCCAGCGACATTTCAGAGTCTGGAAGTTCGGATTAGTATGGTCGGTCAGTAAGTGTTGTTTTAAATGATCGACAACGCCAAATATCAGAGAGCAACCATGCCACTGGAGAAAAAGAAGATGAGGGGACTCAGTGAAAAAGGGTACAGTGAATGTGAATCAGATCAGCCCTCACCTGGATCCCATAAACACTATGAAAGCAAAACCAGCCCCTTGCTTTAAATGTATTCTTGGCTAGAAAATTCAACAAAGCTAAGGCAACCTTGAAAAGTCTTTTAATACTTTGGTATTTTGAGAAGACAAAGCACCAACATAGCAATTACAACTTGTTAAATCCAGCAAATATTTATGGATAAATTACCTTAAAATTCCCTTTAAACCATATTCTTTATGTTGCCATCATAAAATGGAGTTTCTATCTTAGTTTATTCAATACAAAAGGCAAATACCTTTCCTATAATACTGAAAGCGTTTTTTTTTTTTTTTGAGACGGAGTTTCACTCTTGTTGCCCAGGCTGGAGTGCAGTGGCACGATCGCAGCTCACTGTAACCTCCACCTCCCAGGTTAAAGCAATTCTCCTGCCTCAGTCTCCCAACTAGCTGGGATTACAGGCATGTACCACCACGCCCAGCTAATTTTGTAATTTTTTTTCTTTAGTAGAGATGGGGTTTGACCATGTTGGTCAGGCTGGTCTCAAACTGGTGACCTCAAGTGATTCGCCCGCCTCAGCCTCTCAAAAGTGCTGCAACTATAGGTATGAGCCGGCCCGGAAGTGCTGTTTTTAACAATTCTAAGAGCTGTTGAATGTAAACGTGAAAATAAAAATGTCTGATAAAGAAAACCACATTTGTGAAAGTATTTATTGTAGAATAATACTGTTTGCCATGGAAGCCTGACTTTACTCACAGCCTTTATCACTTGAATCGCAATCTTATGATTACCTACTTATTTTTTAAAGCTCTGATTTTACTTATAAATGTGGCTTAATTTCATGTATTAGAAAGCATAAGCTAGTGTCATGCTTTCTAAGTGGTGGCTCAGTGGGATTACACACCTGTAATCCCAGCACTTTGAGAGGCCGAGGTGGGTCGATCACTTCAACTCAGGAGTTCAAGACCAGCCTGGGCAACATAATGAGACCGTCTCTCCAAAATAAAAAAATACAAAAATTAGCTGGGCATAGTGGCACATGCCTGGAGTCCCAGCTGCTAGGGAGGCTGAGGTGGGAGGATTGCTTGAGCCCAGGAGGTTGAGGCTGCAGTGACTATTGTGATCACACTACTGCACTCCCACCTGAGTAACAGAGCAAGATCCTGTCTCAAAAAAAAAAAAAAAAAAAAAAAAAACAAAAAACAAAAAACAAGAAAGCATAAAGACTCTCTGTCTTCGCTTTTCCCTACAGGCTTGTTGGTAAAGTCTTGTGATTCTAAGTCTAACACGTTTTTTTTTTTTTTAAAGTAATGCAAAGTTAAGTGTTTCCTCTGTCAGTACTATTCCATCCCTCTGTCTATAGAGCCAGAAGTATCCTCCCCATTTCTCTGTATAGATTAACTCTACTTGTGTACTCTGGATCCTGTCTTTCAGTAATGCCTCTTTATCCATGGTTTCACTTTCTGAGGTTTTAGTTACATATGGTTAACCATCTTCAAAAACAATACTGGAAAATTCCCAAAATAAACAATTCTTGAGTTTTAAACTGCACATTATTCTGAGCAGTATGATGAAATCTCATGCCATCCCACTCCATCTTGCCCACATGTGAATTGTACCATTGTCCAACATATCTATGCTATATTCACTACCACCTATTAGTCACTTAGCCCTCTTGATTATCACATCAAAAAAACAGACTGTATCACCCTCGGATAAGGAGGAACTTTACTAGATTTTGGTTGCCTTCACTGAGAAAATTAAAAAACAATGATAGTAATGTGTAAACAGCTGAAAAGTCAATAGGCTGTGGACAAGTGTAAAGTCAAACTATAAAATGGAGAGTGTCGAGTTCATGCCCTCAGTGCTGAAAAGGATGTTAGAGTTTGAAGGAAAAGCTACCATTATTCGAACTAATGAAAAAAAATTAAGGCTTAAGGCTTAAAAGAAACAGTGTAGGCCAGGCGCGGTGGCTCAAGCCTGTAATCCCAGCACTTTGGGAGGCCGAGGCGGGTGGATCACGAGGTCAAGAGATCGAGACCATCCTGGTCAACATGGTGAAACCCCGTCTCTACTAAAATACAAAAAATTAGCTGGGCATGGTGGCGCGTGCCTGTAATCCCAGCTACTCAGGAGGCTGAGGCAGGAGAATTGCCTGAACCCAGGAGGCGGAGGTTGCAGTGAGCTGAGATCGCGCCATTGCACTCCAGCCTGGGTAACAAGAGCGAAACTCCGTCTCAAAAAAAAAACAAAAAACAAGAAACAGTGTAAAAGTTGTTTTTTTTTGAGGCAGAGTTTTGCTCTTGTTGCCCAGGCTAGAGTGCAATGGTGCGATCTCAGCTCATTGCAATTTCTGCCTCCCAGGTTCAAGTGATTCTCCTGCCTCAGCCTGCTAAGTAGCTGAGATCAGAGGCATGCGCCACCAAGCTCAGCTAATTTTGTATTTTTAGTGGGAGAAGGGGTTTCTCCATGCTGGTCAGGCTGGTCTTGAACTTCCAACCTCAGGTGATCTGCCCACCTCAGCCTCCCAAAATGCTGGGATTATAGGCATGAGACACTGTACCAGGCCTTAGTGTAAAAGTTTTAAGAGTTAATCATCAGTCCTCACCCTAAAATAAAAGTCACACAAATCAGCCTGATGAACTGAAGTTTAGAACTTATACAAGATCATAATTTTTTTTTTTTTTTTTTTTTTTTGCCTATTCCTCAAAAACCAATGAGGACACAAACCAAACCATTAATACTAGTAATGTCTGATGAGTGGGAGCAGTAGAGGGGGCAGTGCCATTACTAAAATCAGCACTTCCACTTTTTATTTCATGTATTTCTGTATTGTTGTTTTCTAAGCATGTATTGATTTTATACTAAAACAAAACAACCACATAGGAGACAACCTGTGATCTACAGCGTAAGGCATAAAGTAGATGCTAAAATATAAAAATGCTACACTGATGATGCAATTAGCCTAGGGTGAAGCAATCTCTAAAAGTTCAGTGACAAGAAGAGCTTCAATCCTTACCCAACAGCGGAAATTCTGCATCAGATTAAGCCTCACAGCCTGAATACTGCCATCATAACAGCCAGTGTAAATCTGGAGAAAGAAAGGTTTATAATATCAGTACAAAATACACACAAACTACAAAACACTCTCAAAGCACGAGTCACAAGCTCCTTGCAGCAGCTACAAGAAAACAAAAACCTAAATCAAAACCAGCTCCAGACTACTAGAATGGGAAAGCATTTTCCAGATTTAGTCTAGGCATTTTGCAGCTGTGCTCCTTAGACAGTCAGTCAGGATCAGGGCAGAGAGGAGTGGCAGGGCTCAGAAGCACCTACTTATACTTTATACTTTAACTGGGTAAGCCCTAGTTTCTATCAGGTACTCTATGTTAGGCACCTGTAATTCAATGGAAAATAAAGCGTTCCACTCAGATTTTGAAAAACATCCATTCTGGTTCAACTCTGTAACTTTAAAATAAAATAAACAGGGCTTAGCAAGGTTATGTGAGTTAGTTTCTACTTTTAGATCTGCTGTGACTATGCCACACTGACCAAATCTCCTGACTCCATCTTAGTGTTCTATTTATTTTATTTTATTTTATTTTTAAGACAGGGGGTTTCACCATGTTGGTCAGGCTGGTCTTGAACTCCCAACCTCAGGTGATCCACCCGCCTTGGCCTCCCAGAGTGTTAGGATTACAGGCGTGAACCACTGCGCCCGGCCATTTTTGAAGCATCTTTTTTTTTTTTTTTTTTGAGACGGAGTTTCGCTCTTGTTACCCAGGCTAGAGTGCAATGGCGCGATCTCGGCTCACCGCAACCTCTGCCTCCTGGGTTCAGGCAATTCTCCTGCCTCAGCCTCCCGAGTAGCTGGGATTACAGGCACGTGCCACCATGCCCAGCTAATTTTTTGTATTTTTAGTAGAGACGGGGTTTCACCATGTTGACCTGGATGGTCTCGATCTCTCGACCTCGTGATCCACCCGCCTCGGCCTCCCAAAGTGCTGGGATTACAGGCTTGAGCCACCGCGCCCGGCCTGAAGCATCTTAAATTTACCTTCTATTTAATTGTAGTTGACACTACCATATTTTTATTGTAATAATTTTGGCTATTAATAGAAAATGGAATATTCAACACTGTCCCCTGGTTACTTCCCTATTATGCCAACAGCTGATAAGGTACTTAATATTGAGGCATATCAGAAGCAGATGTCACTTTTAGAAGTGACAAGAATTTTTTAGTAAATACATTCAAAAGCAAGTATCTGACACAGCAAATAATACTCACCATGCTTTTATGAATGGTCATACACATAATCATGTCTTTGTGTCCTCCATAAACTTGTAGCCGATCATGAGACTTAGGCAGAAAAAAGAGAAAGAGAATTAAAGTTATGTATACCTTGCATTTGATAAGCACAGTCCCTAAAGGCCTTT
The DNA here is from genome assembly GCF_048565385.1 of Saimiri boliviensis. Taxonomy (NCBI): domain Eukaryota; kingdom Metazoa; phylum Chordata; class Mammalia; order Primates; family Cebidae; genus Saimiri; species Saimiri boliviensis. The sequence goes on along the minus strand of NC_133450.1, from coordinate 83,583,774 downwards.
GGCAGGTTAAAAAACCATACCTGAGGTGCTAAGTTGAAGCCCTTGTAGCATTCTAACAGAAATAGAATCTAATGGCAATTTTTCTTTTACGTCTTACTACTCAAGGAGGGAGCTGGTAATCAGAAGTAATAAAATCAATGTTGTTAGAATCAGAGTTTTAAACTTGAAATTGCACACAAGGAGAACTAGACAGATTTACTTATTTATTTTGAGATGGAGTCTCACTCTGTTGCTAGGCTTGAGTGCACTGGCAGGATCTTGGCTCACTGCAATGTTCGCCTCCTAGGTTCAAGCGATTCTCCTGTCTCAGCCTCCAGAGCAGCTGAGACTACAGGTGCGCACCACCACCCCTAGCTAATTTTTGTATTTTTTTTTAGTAGAGACAGGGTTTCACCATGTTGGCCAGGATGGTCTCAATCTCTTGACCTCGTGATCTGCCCACCTAGGCCTCCCAAAGTGCTGGGATTACAGGCGTGACCCACTGCACCCAGCCGGTGGACAGGTTTTAAGAGACTGGAGCTGCTCTCCAGAAATTAAGTTTTGACACCCATGACTCAGATCAAGTATCTTAGAGCAGTTTCTGAAAGTAGTAGTTCACGGGCCAGCTATTTCATAATTATCTAAAATGCTTGTGAAAATGCAGATTCCTGGGTTCCATCCCACCTAACCATATCAAAAATCAACACTAAACCCAAATAGACAATCTCCCCAAAACATTCAAGCAAAATACTGAATCTGAATCTAAATTCTACCTGTAATTCATAGACACGAACAAATTTGTCCAGGCAAGCAGTCACCATCACTTTTCCTAGGATATTCACCACAGTCACTGCATGATTGTGACCTTTATAGATTCGCACGAGCTCACCAGTCTATGTCAGAAGAGAAGCAAGGGTCACTAGATTCACTTTCCAGATTCCTTCCTAGTTATAATTTATAATTCTAAGAGGCATAATTCTGAGGATATTTTACACATACATCACTGTGTTAACTTTAATAGAAGTATCCCACAAGCATTTGTTACATATGCAAAATATATGAATTATATCCTAATGGAGAGACTCTAATGTCATAGAAAAAAAATGGCCAATATTCTATCTGTATGTATTTTACAGCCTTCAAAGTACTTTTACTTTTTTCATTTCACTGGATCTAGACAAGTTCATCCGTTGGGAATATTCTGAAATTTACAGACCAGGAACTGAGCTTTAAAAAGCTGCTGCTACGCCGGGCGCGGTGGCTCAAGCCTGTAATCCCAGCACTTTGGGAGGCCGAGGCGGGTGGATCACGAGGTCAAGAGATCGAGACCATCCTGGTCAACATGGTGAAACCCCGTCTCTACTAAAAGTGCAAAAAATTAGCTGGGCATGGTGGCACGTGCCTGTAATCCCAGCTACTCAGGAGGCTGAGGCAGGAGAATTGCCTGAGCCCAGGAGGCGGAGGTTGCGGTGAGCCGAGATCGCGCCATTGCACTCCAGCCTGGATAACAAGGGTGAAACTCCGTCTCCAAAAAAAAAAAAAAAGCTGCTGCTATGACCTAAGAACAGTCTCTCAGCTGTTTCTGTTGTTCAGTTTTTTTAAGAGATGGGGTCTCACAGCCCAGGCACAGTGGCTCATGCCTGTAATCCCCCAGCACTTTGGGAGGCTGAGGTGGGCAGATCACTTGAGCTCAAGAGTTCAAGACCAGCCTGGGCAACATGGTGAGGCTCCCCAAAAATACAAAATACAAAATAATAGAAAAAAAATTAGCCAGGCATTGTGGCACACGCCATTAGTCCCAGCCACTTGTGGGGCTGATGTGAGAGGATCTCTTGAGCCTAGGAGGTTAAGGCTGCAGTGAGCTAAGATCGTACCACTGCACTCCAACCTGGGTGACAAAGTGAGACCTCCATCTCAAAAAAAAAAAAAAGAAAGAAAGAAAGAAATAGGGTCTCACTTGGTCACCCAGACCAGAGTGCAATGGTGTGATCATAGCTCACTGCAGCCTTGAACTCCTGGGCCAAACAATCCTCCCACTTCAGTGTGCTGAGTAGCTGGGATTACAGAACACACTGCCATGCCCAGCTAATTAAAAAAAATTTTTTTTTAAAAAAAGACTGGGCCACTATTTTACCTAGGCTGGTTTCAAACTCCTGGCCTCAAGTAATGCTCCTGCCTCAGCCTTCTGAGTAGCTGGCATTACATGTGACAGCCTGCTCTCAGCTGTTTTTACTAGTTGTATTTTAACTACTTATCACATCCACTTTCTGAAAGCCTCAGCTGCTCAGTTTATTTCAAGTTTAAATGAGGCATTCAAACCAAACCTTACATAAACTTTGTCTGTCCATCATTAAAAACTTTGAAGAAGCAGAATTTCTAGGTTGCTCAATATTACATAAGAACATATGCATAGGGATGATCATGAATCCCTTCAATGGATAAAGAGTTTAATTTAAATTGCAAGAGGTTTAAGAAAACCTTCTAGCTTTTAACCATCATTTATTGAAGGTTTCTTTACACAACACCAACATAACTTACATGAATGTTATGGGCATGGACTGACTGATCACTGGAGCCACTGAACACAAGATCATTCACCACCTGAAAGAAAAAAAATCAGTAAGTCAGATTCCTTATAATGTTCTCAATTTGCTCTATAACTTGTAATACACATGGCAAATTCTAATTTCCATCCCATTTTGAGATGAGCATGATGAATGAGGTATAAAATAAAAGTTTCTCAGACAAATTTTCTCAGCTGAAACTTAACACCCTCTCACCAGGAACATTAATGAACTGATGACATATTCTTACCTCTGTTACCTTTCCAGAATGATTATGAAGCAGCCTAGAAGGGCGTTTGAGTATACCCACACTGTAACAAAATACACTCTTACTGTTTCTGAAATGAAAGTATATCACTTGGTGTTGCAGTTGTAAAGAAAAGGTTAGCAATCTCCTTGCTCTTTCCAAGGTGGTGTTTCCATATTATGCATGAAACAACAAAGGAAATGCCATTCAAAACCCTTCGTTTTGTTTTGTTTGTTTGAGTCAGGGTCTCACTCTGTTGCCCACACGGGAGTCCAGTGGCACAATCATGGCTCACTGCAGCCTCAATCTCCTGTGCTCAAGTAGTCCTCCCACCTCAGCCTTGTGAGAGTACAGGTGCGCACCACAACAGCCCACTAACCTTTATATTTTTTGTAGAGATGAAATTTTGCCATATTGCCCTGGCTCGTCTCAAACCTCTGAGCTCAAATGGTCCTTCTGCCTTGGCCTCCCAAAGTGCTGGGATTACAGACATGAGCTCCCCCTCCCGGCCTCAAAACCCTTCTCTTGTGTCAGACAACTCCTATTCTCTTGCACTGTACTTGCCTTCATGCAAAGAACGGTTTTGCTGTGGCCCTCCAGAGTTCTGAGAAGCAGCCCATTCCGTGCATCACGTACACTGATGGTACAGTCATAGGATCCCACCACCAGCAGCTTTCGGGCACCTTCCTGAGCTGTGGCAAGACAGCTGACTGCACGAGGGCCATGGCATTCAAAGATCTCAAGTCGTTTGTTGTTCTGGAAAATAAAGCCAAGATTACAGCTAAAAACAACTTACCTGGAAAACTTCAAAACCAACTCACCAAAATCATTACAACTTGGTACAAACTCTCAATTCTGTCACCAGTACTCAAAATTTTCATAAGCATTCTGCATCCTTAATTTCTCCACCTCTGCTATTTCCCACTCCAACACTCTTTGCTGAATCTCCCCAATCCCCTGATCTGAGGAGGCCAAACTCTTACATTATAAACTCATTTATAACCTTTAACCTACACCATCCCAGTCGCAATTAGAAACTGGTTCTCTTTTTAAGCTCTCTTTTACCACCTGGAAGTTAATGATGATGAAGAGTGCCTCTTTTCTTTTTTTCCTTCAAATTCTAGCGCATTTTCCAGACCCAAGAACTATTTTTGTCATCCAGAATTAGGCAATCTATGTGTCATGCTGTTTCCAAAAATCTCTATTTAGAATTACTTCCCTAGGCAATTTCAGTAAGTCTCAAATTTTCCATGTGTTTTTTTTTTTTTTTGAGGCAGAGTCTTGCTCTGTCACCCAGTCTGGAGTGCAATGGTGCGACCTTGGCTCATTGTACCCACCGCCTCCTGGGTTCAAGTGATTCTCCTGCCTCAGGCTCCCTAACAGCTGGGATTACAGGCACCTGCCACCACACCTGGCTAATTTTTGCATTTTTGTAGAGACAGGGTTTCACCATGTTGGCCAGGATGGTCTTGAACTTCTAAGAATCTCAAGTGATCTGCCTGCCTCAGCCTCCCAAAGTGCAGGGATTACAGGCATGAGCCACCACGCCCAGCCTAAATTCTCCACCTTCTTTTTTTTTCATTCTTTTTTTCTTTTCTTTTTTAAGGAAGGAAGGAAAGAAAGAAAAAAAACGAAAGAAAGAAAAAAGAAAAAGAAAGAAGAAGAGAAAGAGGGAGAGAGATCAGGAGTCTTGCTGCATTGTGCAAGCTGGAGTGCAGTCTAAAAATGGGTATTAAAAACCTCTTTTATGCCAATAATTGTGCTTGACCTCAACCAGTATTTCACTTAAACCTGTGAAATGCTATGCATTTGCTGAGGAGTGATTTAATTCCAATTATGTGGTCACTTATAGAGTAGGTGTGATGTGGTGCTGAGAATGTATATTCTGTGGATTTGGGGTGGAGAGTTCTGTAAATGTCTATTATGTTTGCTTGTTCCAGGTCTGAGTTCAAGTCCTGGATATCCTTGTTAATTTTCTGTCTCGTTGATCTGTCTATTATTGACAATGGGGTGTTAAAGTCTCCCATTATTATTGCGTGGGAGTCTAAGTCTCTTTGTAAGTCATTAAGAACTTGCCTTATGTATCTGGGTACTCCTGTATTGGGTACATATATTTAGGATCGTTAACTCTTCTTGTTGCATTAATCCTTTTACCATTACGTAATGTCCTTCTTTGTCTCTTTTGATCTTTGTTGCTTTAAAGTCTATTTTATCAGAGACGAGAATTACAACTCCTGCTTTTTTTTGCTCTCCATTTGGTTGGTAAATCTTCCTTCATCCCTTTATTTTGAGCCTCTGTGTATCCTTGCATGTGAAATGGGTTTCCTGGATACAGCACATGGATGGGTTTTGACTTTTTATCCAATTTGCCTGTGTCTTTTGACTGGGGCATTTAGCCCATTTACATTTAGGGTTAATATTGATATATGTGGGCCGGGCGCGGTGGCTCAAGCCTGTAATCCCAGCACTTTGGGAGGCCGAGGCAGGTGGATCACGAGGTCAAGAGATCGAGTCCATCCTGGTCAACATGGTGAAACCCCGTCTCTACTAAAATACAAAAATTAGCTGGGCATGGTGGCGCGTGTCTGTAATCCCAGCTACTCAGGAGGCTGAGGCAGGAGAATTGCCTGAACCCAGGAGCCGGAAGTTGCGGGGAGCAGAGATCGTGCCACTGCACTCCAGCCTGGGTAACAAGAGCGAAACTCCGTCTCAAAAAAAAAAAAAAACTTTTCCAATGAATTTCTTGCCATCATCTCATCATTTTGCCTCAAGAGTCTTGCTCCTTACTTCTGTCTACTACTGTTTTTAATTAAAAAAAAGAGACAGGGTCTCACTCTGTCACTCACACTTGAGTATAGTGCCATGATTATAGTTCACTGCAGTGTTGAAGCCCTGGCCCCAAGCAGTCCTCCCACCTCAGCTTCCTGGGTAGCTGGAATTACAAGTATGTGCCACCACACTTGGCTAAGTTTTTTTTTTTTTTTTTTTAATTAAAAACTTATTATTATTATTTTTTTTTTAAAAACAGGACTCTTGCTTTGTTGCCCAGGCTGGTCTTGAACTCCTGAGCTCAAGCAATCCTCCTACCTCAGTCTTCCAAAGTGCTGGGATTATATTCATGAGCCACCATAACTAGCCACTTCTGTCTACTTCTGATAATTAATCTCACAAAAGAGAAGATAATTAGGCAATTATCAAGTTTTAGCCTTTAAAATATTTTAAATTTACTTACCTCTCCATTTCTAATTGCCCTAATCCAATTTAATCAGATTTAGAACCTGTCTGCATCTAGAATGCAGACTAACTGCCCTAATCCAATTTAATCAGATTTAGAACCTGTCTACATCTAGAATGCAAAAATCTTCACTAATTACCCTGCTGTGACATATCATATCAAACAGACCAAATCACTTGACACTTGATTATACACACGCTAGATTCTTCTAACTTGATTTTTAAGTTTCCTGTAGGCAGAAACCATGACATATTTTAATGCATACCTTATGTTCGTTCCAGCTAGCATGTAACCTATGAATGACACCGTAATAGTACACATTCTAACATACGGTTAAAAGATGACCAGGGGATATGGTGCTACAACTAATTAGCAGTCAAATATATCAATTCTACCTCTTAGATTATATCTTTCCTCCATTCCCTTTTCTTTATACTGTTTAACCTTTCATGTCAGCTTCCACTACAAAGCCTCCTAAATGGTGTCCCTGCCTTTGCTAATATCAATATTTCCAAGTCTTATCAACTCCAGTGACTTTTTCTAAAATATAATGGATAATGTCTCTCTTACTTTAAAGCCTGTAAGATAAAGTCCAACTACCTTAGCAAAGCACACAGGGCTATCAAAAATTAAATCTTATCCTGGGGCCTAGCAGATAACAGATTGCTCCACAAAGGCTAGGTCAACAAATGAATTTATCTCTGGGTTAGGAAAGAATGAAGCCATAAGAACATTAGAGCAAGCTTCTTAGTTCACCTCACAGAATGGGCCGCCCTCACAAAACCATAAATCAGTTCCAAACCACATCACTGTCATACTCAAATGAATTAAGTTCATTTTTCTTACTCTTTTTGTTAATATAGAATGCTTCATGAATTTGTCTGTCATCCTTGTGTAGGGACCATGCTAATCTTCTCTGTATCGTTCCAATTTTAGTGTATGTGCTGCTGAAGAGAGTACTTAAGTTCATTTTTCATGGCGTCATTCTTAAATTGAGACAGACTAGTTTAATCCATGACTCATTATTTGGCCCCAAATCTTCAGGCTTGGTTTAATTTAGTGGAGTTACATTTGGTCCTGGCACATTTGAGTCAAAGCAGAGAGAATGGAGGATCTTGTTTCACTTACATCAGAACACAACTGTGTTTGAGCAGCGGCTAATTCTGCTGCTTCCTCACAGAAGAAAACAGGAAGATCCCTGCCTACTACTTCTTCCCACAAACTCACACTATTTTCAAGTAACTTGGGAAGTAAGCGTTTTCTCCCCCAAACACTAACCTTTATGTTGAAGGTGACCACAGTGCCATTTGCCAGTCCCGCATAGAGGATTCGCCATCTACTGTGGAGGCAGAGGACCCGATCTTCCAGCTGTAACTGCTCGGCACACTCTCGGCTCTGATAAAAGCACACAACAATTTTTTTTTTTTTTTTTTTTTTTTTTGAGACGGAGTTTCGCTCTTGTTACCCAGGCTGGAGTGCAATGGCGCGAGCTCGGCTCACCGCAACCTCCTCCTCCCGGGTTCAGGCAATTCTCCTGCCTCAGCCTCCTGAGTAGCTGGGATTACAGGCACGTGCCACCATGCCCAGCTAATTTTTTGTATTTTTAGTAGAGACGGGGTTTCACCATGTTGACCAGGATGGTCTCGATCTCTCGACCTCGTGATCCACCCGCCTCGGCCTCCCAAAGTGCTGGGATTACAGGCTTGAGCCACCGCGCCCGGCCAAGCACACAACATTTAATCGGCAGAGGGTACTGGCCAATGAGATGTCAAAAACAATTCCTCCATAAAGCAGACTTTAAAATGATTCTTGGATGGAAGAAAATGTGGTATCCTCTACTTTGTAGGGGACTACCTTAGATCTGTTTCTCCTTTGAAATATGACACCAAAGACTTCCAAGCTGTAGGTAATAAGAAAATAAACATAAATTCTAGTAATATTACCCAAGTTTCTAACTTAGAATATACAAATTCTTCAAAGGGCACTATAGTTGGGTCTTGGTCTCTTAAATTAAGAAGCTAAATATAAAAGACAAAGCTGTGTTTTGACATCTAAAAAGGAAAGTCAGGATTACAGTCACATATTTGATAAGTGCATTAATCAAATATGTGGTTTTCTGCAACTGATTCTATATTTCAATAGCTCCCAAATGCCTCCTTCAAACTGGTGCCTGGTTAGCTGGGGTAATTACTCAAGAAGCTGTTAAAATATATAGAACCTAAGCTCCAACCCCATCCCTAAGACTTATTTAGTAGGCTCTAGAATCTGTGTTTCAAAAAATTTCCCTAGTCATTCAGATGTACATGCAGATTTAATACCCACTGTTGGATCTGACCTTCAAGAAACGATTTCTTCCAATTTCCTCTAACTAGATTATATCAGCAAATAAATCTCTTTACCTAGAACCAAGAATTGGGCCAGGACATAGTAAATTCAAAATGTGTTGTTGAATGCTACTAAAGACCCAAGTGTAGCTTTTTAAGTGGGCTAGGGCAGATGTTAAAATCAAGATAGTTATAATTAAGTAGGATAGGACAAGCTATGGGAAGTATGAGAGAAGCTGTGGCTTGTGAAATCCTTTTATCTCCTCTCCCAACTTCTTTCATATCTAAGAGTCAGTCACTTATTCAGTTTCTCCCCCCAAAAAATTAAACATAAATGCCATATATAAAATTGTAAGATATAGCAAAAGACAGTAAATATGTCTAAATATTAAGATTCATGTTGCTTCTCATTAATCCACTGAGCTCTTTTGTAACTTTATAGGGGAAATGGAACATCACATAGTAATAAAAAAAGAAGAAACTACTGGCACATGTACCAATCCAGATGAATTTTCAAACATTATGGTAAGCTAAGGCTACACATGAAAAAATACATGTGGTGTAGTTATACTGATATGACAGCCAAGCACAGAAAAAAGTTACCTATGAGGGTAGTAAAAATGGGGATTAGCTTTAGAACAAGGTATGCCTAGGGAGGCATTTGAGGGAAGCTTCAGGAGTATGAAATGGTCTATTTTTTGATCCTGGTGGTAGTTATAAAAAATTTATCTACAGAAAAATTCATCAAGCTGTATACTTAAAATCTGTGTGCTTTACTGTATGAAGTTATGTCTCATTGTCAAAAAATGATTACAAAATCTTTTTCACTAGTGTACAGTCCTGCTATGCCAAACACTACATGTTAGAACCCTAAATACTGAAAAGGCTTTCAAAAATTTTTTTGCTAATATCATGAGTAAAAATGGCATTCCCTGTACTTCGGTTTTGATTTGCATTTATTTGCAAGATTGTATTACTTTCATTTATTTGTATTTCTTCTTCTTTTTTTTTTTTTTGAGACGGAATTTCGCTCTTGTTACCCAGGCTGGAGGGCAATGGCGCGATGTCGGCTCACTGCAACCTCCGCCTCCTGGGTTCAAGCAATTCTCCTGCCTCAGCCTCCCGAGTAGCTGGGATTACAGGTGTGCACCACGATGCCCAGCTAATTTTTTTTTTGTATTTTTAGTAGAGACGAGGTTTCACCACGTTGACCAGAATGGTCTCGATCTGTTGACCTCGTGATCCACCCGCCTCGGCCTCCCAAAGTGCTGGGATTACAGGCATGAGTCACCACGCCCGGCCTGTATTTCTTCTTTTTAAGAGACTTGTTTGTTTTTTGCCAATGTAGGTTTAGGGATTTGTTTGTTAGTTTTTTAAAAGACAAGGTCTAGCTCTGCCTCCTGGCTGGAGTGCAGGGGTGTGATTACTGATCACTGTAGCCTTGACCTTTGAGGTTCACTGATTCCTCCCACCTCAGCCTCCCGAGTAGCCGGGACTACAGGTGTGGGCCACCACGCACGCCTAGTTAATTTTTAGGTTGTTTTTTGAGAGATGAGATCTCGCCACGTTGCCTAAGCTGATCTTAAACTACTTGGCTCAAGCAATCCTTCCACTTCAGCCTCCTAAAGTGTTAGGATGACAGGCATGAATCATTGCACCTGGCTACAGGAATTTAAAGGGGTAAGCCTCTTACAACATATACCAAACCTATGTTTGTCCTATCTTAAGTTACAGCTTTTTCCCGTTTTTATATAAGACTATTTCTTGCCAAAATATGCTTACAATTTTTTTTTAAAGTCTGTATAATTTTTTTTACAGGTTTTAAGAGTTACCCAGCCTAGTCTTGAACTCCTGGGCTCAAATGATTCTCCTACCTCAACCTTCCAAAGCACTGGGATTATAGGCATGAACCATGGTCCCCAGCCTCTTTTTCTAGTTTCTTGGATTTTAAAGCTTTCTTCTTTTCTAACAGAAGCATTAACTATGAATTTCCCTTTCAGCAGTAATAGGATGCATTTTCTTTTTCTTTTTCTTTTTTTTTGAGATGGAGTCTTGTTCTGTCACCCAAGCTGGAAGTGTAGTGGTACGATCTCTGCTCACTGCAACCTCTGCCTTCCGGGTCCAAGCAATTCTGCCTCACCCTCCCAAGTAGCTGGGAATACAGGCACATGCCACCACGCCAAGCTAATTTTTGCATTTTTAGTAGAGATGGGGTTTCACCGTGTTGGCCAGGATGGTCTCAATCTCTTGACCTCGTGACCCACCTGCCTCGGCCTCCCAAACAGCTGGGATTACAGGCATGAGCCACCGTGCCTGGCACATGCTGCATTTTCATTTAGTTAGATATTTTCTAATTTTCCATGTGATTCCTTCTTTGAATCACAGTAATTTAGAAGTATGTTATTTCATCTCCCTATATTTGGGGATTTCCTAGATTTCTGTTACTGCTTTCTAATAAATGTCATTGTGATTAGAGAACCAACTGTATAATTTTGTTCATTTTAAATTGAGACTTACTTAATGGCCCAGGATGTAGTCCTGGTGAATGTTCTATGTGCACATTCTTGAAAAAACTGTGTATTCTGCCATTTTGAGTGGAATGTTGCATAAATGTTAATTTAATTAGATCTTGTTCATTAATGGTGTTGTACAGTTATTATTATTTTTTAAATGAAGTCTCTCTCTGCTGCCCAGGCTGGAGTACAGTGGCACAACCTCGGCTCACTGCAACCTATACCTCCCAGGTTCAAGCAATTCTCTTGTCTCAGCCTCCTGAGTAGTTGGGATTATAGGCACACATCACCGGGCCCTGCTAATTTTTTTGTATTTTTAATTTTATTTTTGTATTTATTTATTTTTTGAGATGGAGTTTTGCTTTGTTGCCCAGGCTGAAGTGCAGTGGTGCAATCTCAGCTCACTGCAACCTCCACTTCCTGGGTTCAAGCAATTCTCTTGCCTCAGCCTCCCAAGTAGCTGGGACTACAAGCACACACACCATGCCCAGCTAATTTCTTCTGTATTACTAGTAAAGACGGGGTATCACCATGTTGGCTAGTCTGGTCTCAAACCCCTGATTTCAGGTGATACACCTGTCTTGGCCTCCCAAAGTCCTGGGATTACAGACATAAGACACTGCACCCAGCCTAATTTTTATGTATTTTTAGTATAGACGGCTTTTCCCCATATTGGCCATGCTAGTCTCAAACTCCTGACCTCAAGTGATCCACCTGCCTCAACCTTCCAAAGCAATAGGATTACAGGCGTGAGTCACTGCACCTGGCTGATGTTGTACAGTTCTTGCATATCTTAGATGGTTTACTATTTAGTAGTCTATCAACTATTGAGAGAGGGCTGTTGATGTCCCTGACTATAATTGTGAATTTGTCTATTTCGCCTTTCGGTTCTATTGGTTTTTGTCTCATGTATTTTAAAGCTCTGTTATTAGGTACCTGTATTTATAATTGTTGTATCTTTCTGCTGTACTGACTCTTTCATCATTATGAAATTTCCTCCTTTCTCCAGTAGTATTCCTTGTCTTTTTTTCATTTTTTAAAGAGACAATGTTTCACTCTGTCACCCAGGCTGGAATGCAGTGGCATTGTCATAGCTCACTGTAACCTCAAATTCTTCAGCTCGAATGATCCTCCCACCTCACCCTCCCAAGTAACTAGGACTATAGCTACACACCACCATGCTTGCCTCATTTTTAAATTTTTTGTGGAGACAGTGTCTCACTATGTTACCCAGGCTGGTCTGGAACTTCTGGTCTCAAGTGATCCTCCCACCTCAGCTTCCCAAAGTGGGATACAGGCATAAGCCACAGTGCCTGGTCACTTGTCTTAAAGTCTGTTTGCCTAATATTAACATAACCACTCCAGCTCTGTTGCTGTTTGCACAGTATATCTTCTTCTATTCTTACTCTTTTACTTTCAACCTAGTGTGTCTTTACATTTAATGTGTATCTTGGCCGGGTGCAGTGGCTCAGGCCTGTAAACCCAGCACTTTGGGAGGTTGAGGTGGGTAGACTGCATGAGTTCAGGAGTTCAAGACCAGCCTGAGCAACACAGTGAAACCTCTGTCTCTATTAAATAAATACAAAAAATTGGCTGGGTGTAGCAGCATGAGCCTGTATTCCCAGCTACTTGGGAGGCTGAGGCAGGAGAATTGCTAGGATCTGGGAGGTGGAGGTTGCAATGAGCCAAGATCATGTCACTGCACTCCAGCCTGCGTAACAGAATGAGACACCATCTCTTAAAAAAAAAAAAAAGTGGAGTGTGTCTCTTTATCTGGGCATGTGGTGCATGCCTATAATCCCAGCACTGTGGGAGACCAAAGCAGGACTGCTTGTGTCCAGGAGCCTGAGACCAGCCTAGGAAACATAGTGAGATCCTGTTTCTAAAAAAACAATTTTTTAAATTAGCAAAGCATATTGACATGTGCCTGTAATCCCAATTGCTCAGGAGGCTGAGGTGGAAGGATCACTTGGGCCCACAAGTTTGAAATTGCGGTGAGTTATGATCAATCACTACACTCCAGCCAGGGTGTCAGGCCAAGATCATATCTCAAAAATAAAAGTATGTCTCTTGTAGACAACAAAGATTTTCATGTTACTTCTGTATCCAACCAATTTCTGCCTTTTGATTTTAGTGTCAGTTCATTCGCATTTAATATAATTATTAAATATGGTTAAATTTACGTCTCCAATTTGCTATTTGCTTTCTATTTGTCTCATTTTTATTCCTCTGTTTCTCCTTCTACCTTCTCTTGTATTAAAGTATATGTTTAGCATGTCATTTTAATTCCTCAATTGACTTTCTAAGCTCAATTTCTTTGCATTGTTATTTCAGTAATTACTCTAGTGCACTATTTTCTCGAAGTGTAGTCTCTAAACCATCTACATCTGTATCACATAATAACTTATTAAGATGTAAATTCTTGCCGGGCGCGGTGGCTCAAGCCGGTAATCCCAGCACTTTGGGAGGCCGAGGCGGGTGGATCACAAGGTCAAGAGATCGAGACCATCCTGGTCAACATGGTGAAACCCCGTCTCTACTAAAAATACAAAAAATTAGCTGGGCATGGTGGTGCGTGCCTGTAATCCCAGCTACTCGGGAGGCTGAGGCAGGAGAATTGCCTGAGCCCAGGAGGCGGAGGTTGCGGTGAGCCGAGATCACTCCATTGCACTCCAGCCTGGGTAACAAGAGCGAAGGTATTGCTATGTTGCCCAGGTTGGCCTTGAGCTCCCAGCCTCAAGCTATTCTCCTGCTCTAGCCTCCCTAAGTGCTGGGATTACAGGCATAAGCCATGGCACCTGGCCTAGAAATGTAAATTCATGAACTGGATCCCAAGCCTACTGGATCAGAAACTCTGAGAAGGGTGGCGTGTGGTGGCTCAACCCTATAATCTCAGCATTTTGGGAGGCCGAGGTAGGAGAATCGCCTGAGCCCAGGAGTTCAAAACCAGCCTGAGCAACATGGTGAGACCCTGTCTCTTAAAAAACAAAAGCAAACAAAAAAAATACCTCTGGGAGTGGAGACCATTAATATGTGCTTTAACAAGCTGTCCAGGTCAATGTGATGCACACTAACGTCGTGAGCCAGTGGCTCTAGGGATTTCATTTTTTAAATTATAACAATCTAGTTCAAATTAATACTGACTTATTTCCAGTAAAATAAAAGATCCTTGTACTAGCACAACTCCATATCCCCCCCCTTCTTTATATTCCTGTTATCATACATATTCCATCCATGTTATAAACTTAATGACAGTGTTATAAATTTTGCTTCACTTAGCTCCATCTTTTAAAGAAATTAAAAACATATCCTGTATAATTTTAAATGTAATTTTCTCATTTCTTTCAGTGCATTTAAGTTTAAAAAACTCTCAGAGGAGATGTCCATTTCTAATTCTGCAAATTTAAAACATTTATACATTTTACTCTTTATTCTATCTAGGATTAATTTTGACATATGATATGAATAACATTTGTGGCAAAGACCAAGGAAGGTATATCATTAATTTAGGAAGTGAAAAAGTACTGGTGGAGACAGACAGATAATATGGTTTATGTCTAAGTCTTGTATCTACCTAAGGTGACACCAGTGTGCTAAACGTTGTTCAGAAGCAAAAAAGAGATGGCGGGTACAATGAAGCACCTGCCACGGTGTCTCCACTCCACACAGTAAATACAAAGGCAGCTCAACATGGACCACTTTGGATTACTCTGTACCCACCTACCTTAACATTATAGCAGCGGATGGTATGGTCACTGGACCCAGTATAAAGGGCAGCGTTCTTCCCAGAGGTCTGAGTAACCAGGAGGCAATTAACTTTGGAGGTATGACCCTCAAAGACACCAATACATTTCCGACTCTAAAGTTTAAGCACAGACCAGATTATTACTTATGAGATATAGGAGGATTAGATAATGCATTTTCTCAACAAAAAGATGCTAAAACATTTAGTTCACTGCTGTATTCTCAGTGTCTAAAATAGCACCTGGTACACAAAAGATGTTACCTACATGTATGTTCACCAAATGCCCAGCAAACAGCCACATGCAATGAGGTATATGAAACTATATGTTAGTTAAGCCATACCAAAAAATACTTATGGCGATTCACTGTAAGATAGCCAGAATTTTAACTAATGTTTAGGGCAAAGCTTTCTGACATATGGACCAAGGACCTAGCAAATCCAAACTGTAGCTAATTACCTATAAAAGGTGTGCATTTGATAAGCAGCTTGTGAGAATGCACCACGGTATTAAAAAAAAATGTCAGGTGCTATCACAGGTCTAGTGGTTGTGGTGTTGCTTCTTTTGGGTACATTCCAAATGTTATCTCAGTGCATATACTGAGATCTATTTAGAATATACATATATACATACAGATACATGTTTTGATATCCTGTTCTCCTAGATCTAGCATTGCTTCCTTCTTTCAGTCATTTGTGCTAATCCTCATATCATTAAGCTAAAGGAATCTACAAACCTGTTTATACAAATCTATAAACCTGTTACCTATAGCAAACACATTTTCCTGGCCCATCAGGTAACTTTTTAATTTTCACTGATTCCAGCAATTTCACATACTTTCATGGTGTTCATTCAGATAACATAACGGTCCTCAAATTTCTTAGCTGTCATTGTTCATAAACATAATTAGTTTATTAACAAATTCAAATTAAAAAATCAAAAGTTCATTCTTTTGAGAGTAACAAGCACCAGATAATACTAAGTGCGAGGTAGTGGAAAAGTGTTGCTCTCCTTAATAACTTGGATTCTGTAATCAATCACTGGCCAGGGAAAACACCTCCTCCAATACTTCCCCAATATTCACTTCATCCCTCCTCTATTATGTAGCTGCTATGCAAGTGACCTCATTACCAACTCCAGGGTTGAGACCTGAACAGTCCAAGACCACTGGTGTAATCCTAACCCCTTTTGCCGAAGGTGATCGTTCAGGGTATAAAACACATGACCCTTTTGTACTGGCGGGAGCAAAAAGAAACCCCAGTGGCTCCTGACATTTACCTTGTGAGCAGGAGGGGAACTAGCTTTTAGAAAAAGGTGATACAAGAGAAGGCACAGTAGAGAAACAGAAAGAAATTAAGTCCCCAATGACCTTGCTGAGCTGCTGGATTAAATGCATCTAAAGTCAGTCTAAGGTCCACCCCTACCTCCAGACAGCCAACAAATTTCCTTTATTGTTTAAAAGAGTATAAACTGGATTTTCCAAAACCTGTAACCAAAAACATTCTACATGTTGTATCAACTTACCACCAGATTATAAACCCGGACAGTTTTATCTGCTGAACAGGTATATAGTAAGTTCCCAAATATCTGAATTGCATTTACAGCAGCTTGGTGCCCCTCAAAGTTTCCTTCTGTGGGTTCATCATCATCTCCTGGCTCTGAAGACATTTCTGGAAAAGAGGAAGAATAGGTTTCAGAGATATGTCTGCTACAGTCTGAAAAGATACTAAAAAATCAGAACTGTTATACAATACAGTGGTCCCTGGATTAAACCAAAAGTAGATCCCCTTAAAGCTTAGTTCCCCTATCAGACTACCATAATTATCATTAAACATCTTCACTAAGAAGACAGCATAAGCAAAGGAAGGGAAGGACTCTCACTCAGGAAAAAGATAATTATAATATATAATGAGCTTTTGAGTGATACTTGGAAGGTACCCAATCTCTCCCATACTTCCAAAAAGTTATTTGAATAAGGTAGTATTCCTTAAGCAGTTCCTTCTCATAGCAAAAATCCTTAGAGCCAATGAAACATTAATACTAATTAGTTGAACACATAAGGGAGCCAGATAAGACAGATGAGAAGGGCCAGGTGTGGTGGCTCACACCTGTAATTCGAGTACTTTGGGAGGCTGAGGCAGGAGGATCATTTGAGGTCAGGAGTTTGAGACCTGTCTGGACAACATCGTGAAAACCCCGTCTCCACTAAAAATACAAACAAAAAAAAAATTGCCAGGTGTGATGTCACACACCTGTGGTCCCAGCTACATGGGAGACTAAGGCAGGATAACTGAGATCATGCTGCACTCCAGGCTGGATGACAGAGCAAGACTCTGTCTCAATCAGTCAATCAATCAATAAGACAGATGAGAACAGAATCGAAAGACCAGGATTTGAGGTATTAGGAACATCACAACTGTTAGTCAAGGTAATCCTCTTGGTGATACACCCCTCCCATTCTCCTATTCTATAAATATATTTTAGTAGGTTTAAATCATGGCTTTAATGTTTACAAGTGTTTTCATTCTGTGGTTAATTTAAATAAAACTGAACAGCAAATACCTGAAGAATTCTTTGATCCTTTTATGGAGGAGATCACAGTTTGAGTTTCTGCCACACTACAAAATAACAGCAAAAGTGTTTTCAGCATCTGTGTGAATGGGGGGTAGTAAAAGTAAAAATTTCCTGGCTCAAATGATTTTTCTAAACAATGGGCAAAGTAGCAATAAGACATTAGTTTTTCCATCTGAAATTTCTAAGTGAAGAGAAATAAAAGCAGAGTGAGCATTTATAACACAGTCAAAAGAGAAAGCAGAAAATCTCCACTGCCAACCTCTAATTTTTCCATATCCACAATCCTTACTGCATTTACATAAATTTTCATTTTTAAAGAAATTGTGATTCATAACTTAAAATTCTATTTAAAAAAATAATGTTGCTGAAAGCTTTTCTGACAGGACCAATACAATATTCTTACCTTACAGGGATGCCATCTTTATAGCGAGTGCCAATTTCACTAGTAGAGCTAACTTCATCACACCCAGAACGAGACGTTTCTAGTGGGTTTTGCTCTGTAGAGTTCCAAATATCCTTTTTAGATGGGCTGTCTGGTTTCTCTTCTCCCGATTCTGAAGAATCAATGGCTACTACTTCTAACTGAGGATTAGGAATTTCTAGGACTTCCAGAGACGAGTCACTATCTGGCTCATCTCTGACACTCTCCTGCTCCTGACCAGTCCTACTATCTTCCCAAGTGGAGGTTGTTACTTTCCCCCCTTTAATTAACTTTCCACCTTTTACTTTCCTTACAGGTTTAACAGTCAAAATATCCTGTTCAGTGTCACTATTCTCAGGAACATGGGCAGCCCGTAGAGTTTTTTTCTTCCGAAGTTTCTTCTTTTTCTTGCTTCCCCTAGTTTCAGCTGATGTCAAAGTGGATTCTGCCTGTTGTTCAGGCTGGTCAGCTGGAGAGTGGGGTTCCTTCTCCAAAGGGGTTTCTGAAGCAAAAGACAATCGTAGAAAAGAACTAGTACAAGCTTCAGACCCACTATTGCTTTTGGTTGGCTCTTCCCCTTCTTTATTTATGCTAGAAAGACCAGCTGATTGGGAAGAGGGAGAGTTTTCTCTGTTTCTGGTATGTCTTTGCTCCACAGAGGACTTCATTTCTTGGCTAGACTCACGGAAACTTTCTGTTGACTCTGATAAGGACAATCTAGCAGTGATGACTGGATAAACTGGAAAACTGTCACTGATCTCTCCTGAATTGAGAGGAAAAAAAAAATTATTGCATCCTTTTTTGTGTTTGCTGCAATTTATCACTGATTGAAACTCTACCTAATATTTCAAAGATATGTTCACAAAACCATGACTGTTTCAGCTGGTATCCTACCCCTCAGTTTCCCATCACCTACATACCTATTATTGCACTTACTACCCTCTGTCTTACATTAATCTCACAAACACTGTGTCTGTCTTATTCCCTACAAAAGCTCCTTGTGGGTGGGCATTGTTTCTATCTTTTTTCTTGTTTTAAATGTCCATATATTTAACACTGTGTTTTATTCTTAGCAGACACTTAAATATCTACTTAGGTGAAGTGCTTCCACTTTTATTTCTCTGCCATTTTTATTATCCATACTCATCCAATTTAGCTACACTTCAGTAGTTAAAAATTTGTTGACTTAGAAGGTGCAGCGGCTCATGCTAGGCATGGTGGTGGGCGCCTGTAATCCCAGCTACTCAGGAGGCTGAGGCAGGAGAATCGCTTGAACCTGGGAGGCAGAGGTTGTACTGAGCTGAGATTGCACCACTGCACTCCAGCCTGGGCAACAAAAAGCGAAACTCCATCTCAAAAAAAAAAAAAAAAAAAAAAAAGCTAGGCCAGGGTCTGTGGCTCACACCTGTAATCCAAGCACTTTGGGAGGCCAAGGCAGACAAATCACCTGAGCCTAGGAGATCAAGACCAGTCTGAGCAACATGGCAAATCCCCATCTCTACAAAAATACATACAAAAATTAGCCGGGCATGGTGGCAGGCGCTCGTAGTCCTAGCTACTCTGGAGGTTGAGGTGGGAGGATCACCTAAGCCCAGGAGGTCAAGCCTGCTGTGGGCTGTGATTGTGCCACTGCACTCCAGCCTGGGTGACAGAGTGAGCCTGTGTCTCAATAAATAAATAAGCAGGCTATGCATTTGATATTAACATCTGTATCATATTGCAACACAGTACTGGTAGTAAAATCTAGAGTAATTTTTTAGACTTTTTGCTTCACTCAAGAAACCACACAATGCCAGTTTGTTTGACTTAATTTTCAAATACAGCACCACTGTGGTAACACAAACTTCTAACAGGATTTAAAATAGCTTAGAAGTTATTCTTAAATGATAACCAGCTGAGTTATCATTTGATGAGTGCTATTTTTTGAAAAGAATGAAAACCCTTGCTATTTCTCAAAATCAAGTTTCTATTAGGTGATTCCAAACCCCAAAAGCCCTCTACCTTCCATCATGGCCACCTGCCTCTCAAATTTCCATTAATCCTGGTTTGTATTTGAGATTACGTAGACAGTACGTGCAAAGAAATTCAGACGATATATCTTATTTAGAAAATTGGCTGAATTAACTTCAATCCTGTTTATTTCAAACAAAACAAATTTTGTACCTTTCCTAATAAATGGAACTTTGTGAGTCAACTCGGTAACCCTAGATTAGAGGAAATAAAAGGACATTATAGATATTTAAATAATATTCTCTAAAATATTTTAAATAATCCTTCTGTATATATGAAGAGCTTTTCAGTGAAAAATGAGTTGTAATAACTTTAGTTTTAATGGGCAAGTATGGCTTTCTATCACTCAGTCCCACTACTAGGATGTCCTTAACCCAGAGAAAAGCTTACATACTATTAGCTTCCAGTAATTCCTGGGACACATTGCAGGCAGAACCTTGTGACACAGCATTCACATTCTCATCTTGTTCAGGAGAC
The DNA here is from genome assembly GCF_048565385.1 of Saimiri boliviensis. Classification (NCBI taxonomy): domain Eukaryota; kingdom Metazoa; phylum Chordata; class Mammalia; order Primates; family Cebidae; genus Saimiri; species Saimiri boliviensis. The sequence goes on along the minus strand of NC_133450.1, from coordinate 83,563,687 downwards.
ATGGGTTCTTGTTTAATATGAACTGATGAGTCTGGAGCAGGGACACTGCCATGGGCTTGGAAAGTAGGAGACGTGGTTACTTGAAGAGAGGCTCCGGTGGATGATGGAGACACATGGGAAGACGGAGGCTCCAGAAAAAGCGGGAAAAAGGGAGTGGGCAGCAGTGCAGCATCAACGCATGTTTGAGACCTACTGTTCCTTCGTTCTCGTGTAAGGCTACAGGGAACCTGGTCTAGGTGCTCAGAAGGTTCATATGTTTCTAGAATGGGAAACATACATACATAGAAATGCAAAAATGTCATCTGAAAAGTCACTTGTTTCTGAGCTAATTTGTATTTTTAAACATTAGAAAAGAATTTTACATTAATAAGTGTATTAGTATAGTCCCTCATAATTCTCTGAAATATGGAGAATACAATCTCTATAACTACCAAGGATACAGACAGAATAAGCATTAACATTCCATTTTTTGTTTTTGAGATTGGGTCTTGCTTTGTCACCAGGCTGAAGTGCAGTGGTGCAAACTCTGCTCACTACAGCCTTGACCTCCTAGACTCAAGCAATCCTCCTGCCTCAGCCTTCCAAAGGGCTGGGATTACAGGCATGAGCCACTGCACCTGGCTACCTTCCTATTTTTCAAATTTTAAGTGACTTATCCAAAGTTATACAGGTTACTAATGAAGAGCAAAGATTTGAACCCAGGCCTTTTGATTCCTAATCCAAAACTCTTTCCATAACATACTGTCTCTGTTGCTAACATTTTTGAGATGCAGAGTCTACAGACCTTTCTACAGAAGGATGCAACTAGCCAGTTGTGGTGGCTCAGGCCTGTAATCCCAACCATGTGGGAGGTCAAGGAAGGAGGACTGCTCAAGCCCAGGAGTTTAAGACTACCCTGGGAAACATCAAGGGATCCTATCTCTATAAAAAAATTTTTTTAATTAACCATGTCTGTAGTCCCAGCTACTGGGGGGAGTGAGGTGGGAAGATTGCTTGAGTCCAGGAGGCTAAGGCTGCAGTGAGCCGTGATCATGCCACTGCACTCCTTCCTGAGTGACAGAGCAAGACCCTGCCTCAAAAAAATAATAATAACAACATGACCTTTTCATTAATACTTTTCATTCCCCTGAAAGAGAACAAAAAGGCCTAGCACAGTGGCTCACACCTGTAAACCCAGCACTTTGGGAGGCTGAGGCAGGCAGATCAACTAAGGTCAGGAGTTCGAGACCTGCCAGCCCAACATGGCAAAACCCTGTCTCTACTAAAAATACAAAAATTAGCTGGGGGTGAGGTGGGCACCTGTAATTCCAGCTACTCAAAGGCTGAAACACAAGAATCACTTCAACCTGGGAGGCAGAGGTTGTAGTGAGCAGATATTGCGCCACTGTACTCCTGCCTGGGGGACAGAGTGAGAATCTGTCTCCAGAAGAAAAAGAAAACAGAACAAAGAAGTAACAATCTATAGAGGGCCCAATCCATCAGATGCCCTCTGAATACCTTGTAATCCCTGAAGAATCTGTATTCTATGGGTCCTCAGTGCACTCATCTCCATAGTTATCTAAAAATAAAGTATTTTATTAAGCATTTTGAAATCCAACTTGTAGGATCCTCTAGATCTCCCCACTTTTCTTCTATGTCCTGACCAAAAATCAGAGTGTCTTGATCGCTCCGTAACCCAGCCAGTTGCAGGTTTTCCCCGGCACCCTTGAACTCTACCTGGGGCCTTGAAGAGTCCCAGGAACTAATTAAAGTTTCCAGGTTGTTGCCCAAAACACTGAAAGAAATTGGCCCTGGTCCTGAGCCAAATTCCTTAAACCCTCATATAACTCCACATCCTGCCCCCTGGCTGTGGATACACCGAGGGAGAACACCCCTTTCTTGCTGTCCCTTGTGGGGACTGCTGCAGCCTACTCTGTGAGTAAGCTCTCCTAATAAATGCTTTGGTCTCATCACCCTGACATTTCGTGCTTCTTTCTTTGGAATCCTAACTGTCCCCCATTAGGCACAGTCTGGGGCACTTCCCTTGTGGGAACTCCCTTGCCACTGCTTTCGGGGTGACTACAGCCATGGGTTTGGCAGGATGAAACATGATTTCAGAGATGATCCATTTTCATTAAATCTTCCACATACTCTTACCTGCTGCTTGAGCATAAGCAGCCTCTGAACTTCCACATAAGCTGTCTGAAGGGCTGCACGGGCTTGCAGAAGATTGTTATCCATGCACTGCAATGACTTACTAAGTTCTTCTTCCCTTAAAGAAATGTTCAGCAGTTGGTCAACCTGAGAACGTTCTGCCAAAAGAAACCATCAGGTTCAGGTTAATATCAGAGATTTCCCTTTCATCACATAGCTCCTTAGAAGATTGAACTATACCCATTATTTAGGATTAGCCTTTATGTTCTCTTCAATAGGTCATTGGAAATTCACAAACATTTAGTCAAGCACAATGATATCAAAGCTAGGAACCAAAAGTGAGAACTGCTAAGATGGAGGTTTCTCCTAAGTGCTAGTGTACCATGACATCATATTGTCTCATCTAATCACTGCCTTCTACTGTCACCTTTCCAGGTGAAATCTCTGTCCCATGCAAACCACCTGTTCTAGGTCTCATTTGCCATTCTTCCTTTATCTATCACTGTCTTTACATAGGACTTTTGCTTAGATTAGACTCTGGACCTAGACTGCTTGCACTCTTGTACTAATCCACATTTAGTCTGCTAGTTGACTTAAAAATGGTTTTTCTCAGAGAAGACTTCCTGAAGAAAACATAGTTTTGAAACAGTACATTTAACTTACTTTAAATAAAATGTTCAGTGTATGTATTTATCATCACTGTGTTTGTCTCTTTCCTATCCAATATGCCAAGACCTCTCCCTTAAGCTCCAGAGCCACATATCTAACTAATGACTATGATATTTCTAGCTAGGTATCTCAAAGGTCCTTTAAGGCAAAGAATCCCTGAAGAAATTCATCATCTTTCTCTGTCCTCAATCTGCTACACTCATGGAGTTTTCTAGCTCTACATAGGAACCATCTGGTTGCCCCAGCAAGAAATGTGGGTTGTCCTTGACTCCTCCCTTATCCATCACATCTACTCACTCAAGCCTCGTCTAATCACTTCTGGGAGTAGCCCTTATACTAGAACTGGGTTAGAGTTAATCAAAACAATAGTCACAGAAGTGTATCAATGAGGGAGCAATGTTAATAACTTCTTTCTATAATTCACTTTAGAAAAGCAACCAAGAAAGGGAGTGTTGAGGTGGGGTGCAGGGGAAGCAACGAAGATGCCTCAAAAACAGAAAGTGAGAGAAATGGCTACACATGACCAAAAGGGCCAACATTTTTCATCCCACTGAAAGGGCTCAAGGAAACTGCCTGGCTTTATATTGTCCAAGAGATATACTAACCTTGGTTTACAAGTCTATGTGGCATCATATATTTATTTTACAGTTGTAACTGGATGTATTAGGAAATCAAACTTTTCTTTCCCCTTAAGCAAGGTAACAATAATGTCCAAAAAAAGGAAATGGACAATCAGTGTTTGATAAATGACAAGCTATAATCTGTGTCAAGTTGTAAAAACGCTGAACTGCTACCAGAACCTCTTAGGGCCCGGCACGGTGGCTCAGACCTGTAATCCCAACACTTTGGGAGGCCAAGGTAGAAGGATCACTGAAGCCTAGGAGTTTGAGTCCAGCCTGGACAATATAGCTAGACCCTGTCTCCATGAAAAAATAAAAAGAATTAGTGTGGTGTCATACACCAGTAGTCCTAGCTACTCAGGAGGCTGAGGGAAGAGGATCCCTTGAGCCCAAGAGTTCAAGGTTACCAAAAAACAAACAAAAAACATCAACTTCTTTCTCCCAAAATATTCTGCACCATACCTTTTTTTCCTTTAATTTTTCTTCTTTTATTTTTTCTCTCAAGGCTTGGGAGTTCAGGAGAAGATCCATCCTGGAGGGATGAAGAAAACAAGGTAATATTCAATGTGTAAAAGCCATTATCCAAGAGGAGAAAAAGGAATCAATTCTAAGACAGTCATACACTGGTTTTCACTACTGCTATCATCTCTAAAAAGATCGCAGGAGTCTCACGCACATGGTATGAACTCAAATTTTAGTTGAATAAATGTATCTGATTTAAAAAAAAGAAGAAAAAATAATCCAGGGTCAAGTGCCTTCCTAGTATTTTAGAGGTAGTAAAGCCCATGGAAGTTAGGCAAACTATTCCACCGTGGTATAGTAAGGCAGAAGTAGAAGTATGGACAAAGTTGGTAATGTATATTTATCTGATTTATATCTTGGCTTAGTTTCTACTTTAAATTTCAGCAAGAAAACTTTTACAACAAAAAGCTTAACAGTCCATGAGACAAGCTTTTTGTCAGAGGACAATCCCTCAGTTTAAAGTGTATTTTAAGTTATCTAATAACATCTACTACATATAGCATCTAGCTCGAAGGAGCAGAATTGCAATTTGAAGTAAGTCTAAAATTCATGACCTTAACTACTCTGTTTATCACCTCAGTATTAAAGAAGAGAAGCCCAGCACAGTGACACATGCTTGCAGTCCCTGCTACTTAGGAGGCTGAGGCAGGAGGACTGCTTGAATCCAGGAGTTCCAGAGCAGTCTGAACAACATTGTAAGACCTCGACTCTAACATAAATTTTAAAATATTATAAATGAATAAACAATGAAGAGAAGAGCTCATTTTTTTCACAGTGCCAGATCCCAGACTATATCACCATAAGCAACTCTTTCCTTTCAGAAAGGGATACTGAGAGGGTTAAGCAATATTAAATTAGAAAAGATGCCTTTTTTTTTTTTTTTTTTTTTTTTTTCCCTGGAGAGAGTTTCGCTCTTGTTGCCCAGGCTGGATTGCAATGGTGCAATCTTGGCTCACTACAACCTCTACCTCCCAGGTTCAAATGATTCTCCTGCCTCAGCCTCCCAGTAGCTGGGATTACAGGCATATGCCACCACGCCCAGCTAATTTTGTATTTTTAGTAGAGACAGGGTTTCTACATGTTGGTCTGGCTGGTCTCAAACTCCTGACCTCAGGTGATCCACCTGCCTCGACCTTCGAAAGTGCTGGGTTTACAGGTGTGAGCCACAGCGCCCAGCCAAGAAAAGATTCTTAAAGGCCAGGTTGGGTAACTGAAGGATGAAAGACAGCGTTACACAGACTAAAATATATTTCTATACTATGCTCATATATATGCACTCCAATAGTATTATAAACCATCTTGAGGTTAAGCCTCGCACTCCTGAATCCAGCAATCATCCATGTCCTACAAGTGCAACAGTAGAATGCCTTTCTTCAGCAGCAGTGCAGAATGCATCTATAAAAAACAGATTGAGTTACAGCTGAAGATGTGACTTATCCTTGGTCAGGTGATAAAAAGAATCATTGGCTTGAACACTGGTTTTAGATATGACTTCATATTTTCCTGGTACTGTACATTCATATTCGATTACATTTAATTTAGCAGAATTACTCAGTGAAAGAAACCAGTGGGATGAAAGTAACAGCCTCACAATTCTTCTAAAAGTTGAGAGGTACCCAAGAAAAACTTTTTAAATAAACAACCACTTGCCACATGCAATGTTCTACAAAAAAACAGAGGCAATCATACTTACTCCAGTGGCTCTTCTTTTCTTTCTAATACTGTGGCCATCATTTTGTTCAGTACCAGAGGTACAGCTACTATCTGTGGCTGCATCAGCTAAACTGGAGATTGCAAGGGCTGAGGATGCATTTGATGATAGAGAGTTTCCTTCTCCATTACTCTCCTGGGAATTCTGATTCTCTGAAGGTGGTACAGACCTCCCCTGGCTGTTCAAGTCTTTTGCTGAGTGCATCAAGGGTATTATATGGTCAGAGGGTAATTGTGCACTATGTCCCCTTCGGGTAGCAACATTTTCAGCCCTTTCACCTGTTTGAAGGGAGGCATCCAGAGGTGTCACTTCTTGTTTGAGGTGCATGGTTGCTTTCTGACTCTGTGCAGCCCTCAATGAGTTACTAGGTGAAACCATCTGCTGGGGCTCATTTTCTTTGCCTGTACCTTCCTCACTGAAGAAGCTATACACAGAAGGAGCTCTGTCCATGATCACGCTGCTCTCAGAAAGGCTTCGCTTTCTTGCCAAGCCAGGGGAGGAGGAAATGGAAACACTTTCCCACTGGAATCCTTCTAGACTGGACAGATCAGGTTCTCCATCCAAATCCAAGGCTTCTTGTTCATTCTGAACAAGGGGTACCATTTCTATGCCAAACCTTAAGGAAGAAAGAAAAAATGAAAACATAAATTGGATATGGTTAAGAGGGGCACTATTTTAATGTGCCAGGCTCTCTAAGGCACTGAAGTTATGAAAAGGAAGGTGGTTCTTGTCCTCAAGGAGCTCACAGTCTAGTAACTGATACAGATATAAAGTAAATATGTTATGTTGTGACAAGTACCAGATTACAGATTTGTATATAGCTCTAAGAATACATTTGAGGGAGTAAAAACTGAGTTTTATTTCGTAAGGAGCTCTATACTGATAATAATACATACAGCATATAATTTTTAAAAGCAAACAAACCAAAACAAACAAAAAAACCCTTTAATAGTTTTATGGAGGATTTACAAGTGCCAGACATTATGCTAAAAGCTTTATACTTATAATTCCAAGTACTACTCACAGGGTGTAGGGAAGCAAAGTGGGAAGAAATAAATCCATTATTTCAATAAGGACAGAAATGCCCCTGAAGTCTGGAGAACTGTATTATTGTGCAGCAGAGCTTTAACTCTCAAGTAGGAAACCTAAGTTGAACCCTGTTTTACCATTCAGAAAAATCTAGTACCTCAATGTATGATGAAGAGCCAAAATATTACACACATGCTTGAGAGAGCATGTTGTAGTCATAAAAAAGTTAACTATTCATAGGTTCTATGTAAAAGGTAATAAGAACAGTTATCATTCAGTTATAGCATACATTCTAAAATTAAGATCTAGAAAAAGACACAGATTTGGAGACATACATTTTTCTGCTGTCATTTTCTACCCCTATAAAGTGATGAATTTTACCCCTATAAAGTGATTGTTTTTCTTCTACATCACCATCCTGTTTTTCAAGTAGGTGTGCTTCCATTTTTTTTTTTTGAAACGGAGTTTCGCTCTTGTTACCCAGGCTGGAGTGCAATGGCGCAATCTCGGCTCACTGCAACCTCCGCCTCCTGGGTTCAGGCAATTCTCCTGCCTCAGCCTCCTGAGTAGCTGGGATTACCAGCATGTGCCACCATGCCCAGCTAATTTTTTTTTTAGTAGAGACGGGGTTTCACCATGTTGACCAGCATGGTCTCGATCTCTTGACCTTGTGATCTGCCCGCCTCGGCCTCCCAAAGTGCTGGGATTACAGGCTTGAGCCACCGCGCCTAGCCCTGTGCTTCCATTTTAACCTGCATCTTCTGCTATGAAATACTTTATTCCATCTGTCATAGAGTATCAGTCATCATTTGATATTAAATCAAGACATCTACAACAGATAAAGTTGACAAATATTTAATTAAATGAAACAAGTAGAATTCTCTTTATCAGGGTCAAAGGGTTACTTTAAAAGAAAGTGAGAAAAAAAAAAGACACGGAAAAGCAGCACACACCTGGGTAAGCCTTTGCCCAGCTCTTGCTTTTTCTTGGTTACTTGCTGAATGACCTGTTCCCAGTTGACATTTCTCCGAGAAGCGTTGAGAATCTGCCGCAGGGTTGGCTTGAGGCCAGACTCCTTCTCTGTCTCACTCTTACGGTGACCACTAATATTGCGAATGCGGCGGGCACTATTGAGGTTTGGCTCAGGAAGGTGTACTCCAGTTTTGCTCTTCAAACTAATGTGTCGGGTGAGATCCCTCTGGAGTGAGGCAGGAAAGCCAAGCTTACTTAGTTCAGGCAGGAGAGGGCCCGAGGGATGACTGATATCACTTTTCTGAAGCTCTGCTTCCAAGCTAGTACTCTCAAAGCCTTCTGTTTCATAAGATACATGAGATTTAACAGAGCCATCAACCTGTGCATCTTCTAGAGAGGTTTTTAAGTCTAGCAATAAGCCAGGGTGTGAACTGGCAGCAGATGTCATTTGTAACTCAGATTCTTTCTGGTGAACTGTGGAATTACATGGGGAAGTGGATAGTTCCCTAGAAGTCTTCAGGATTTGGTCATCTTCCTCTTTCTCATCAGCAATATGAGTGCTACAGGATAATAATTCTGTAGTTGCAGAACCTAGGGTTCCAATTTTTGTTCTGTGCTTTTCTGTGTCAGATGTCTCCCCATCACTTTCAGCTTCTAATGCGTGCACTTGAAACTCAATTTTCAAAGACCCCTTTTCAGATTCTTCTACGTTTCGACTTGCTTTTGCATAGTTCCTGGTCCTTTTAGAAGTGCTAAGAAGTGGATTTTGCAAAGACTGATGACACTGTAGCACCTCTTTGGCCTTTTGTAATGTATCACTTAAATTATCACCAGATTCCTTTTGAGAGCCAAATGTATTTTTATTCCCTTTTAAAACGCGAGGACATGAACTACGTAGTTTGGATATGTAAGAAGAACCATGGTTATCTTCAGCATGGTTCTTGTTCGAGGGATTTGAGTGTTCTCCTGAAGAAAAAAATTTCATTTTGGTGTTTTTTGAGGTATTCTTTGGATCTTGCTTTTGAGGAAATGATTTAGTGGCTGGACATGGAAGGAGCGGGGATTTCAACGATGGCATTTTATTTGGGGTATGCTCTTGTTCAGGTTTTTCTGTAATGGGGTACTGTCTCACTACCTCGAAGGAAGCAGCAGAGTCAGAAGAGGTTTTATGATTAAGAGATCCAGCATGTATTTCTTTTTGTGTTTTCTGTGTTGGGGTATTATGTGTTTCATCAGTTTGGGACTCTTGTATTCCCGCAGTTATCAAGCTAAAATCAAAGAGAGGTTTCTCTATCATTTCTGACTTGTTACCAGTGACATCTTTCAATCCCGACTGTAAATCCAGAGTCTTCTGAGAAGGGTAAGGTGTCCAGCGACGAGGCTTTTCCCTTGCTGCACCACCATTCTTTCCACTAACTTTGGAAGTTGCAGTATCTGTTTGCTTAGTGGTTTGGCTTTCCGGTTGCTCAAAATTGAAGTCGAGTAAGCCTTCTGAAGGAAATGTATCACTTGTAAATCCTTCAGAAGGACCTCTATATGTGGCAACTGTCCCAAGTTTGTCATTTTCTTGCTGCTGCCAATTATATCTGTCGTGACTGTATTTGCTTGACTTACCAGAGTTCTTGTTCCATAGCATATTCATGTCTTCCATTTGACAGTTAGAATTTCTGTTTCTGCCTGGTTGAAATTTGTCTCCAGGGCCACTGTAATTCCAATTATTTGTACTACGTACACTGGATTTCCAGTTTCCGTTATTGTTGTTCATATGCCAACTGGAAAAGCCACCTGTTCCTTCAGAATGCCAACTGGAATTCCTTCCTGGACCATTATGATTCCAATCAACTGCTCCACTATTTGAATGCCAACCTCCAGAATTACTATAGTTGTGAAACCAAGTCAAGGAGCCTCCCGCAACACCCTTATGCCACCCAGAACGTCCTCTTGGTCCACCACCATTCCTCAAAGAATGTGGAAAGCTGTTTTGCCTAGTATTATTAAAGCCATCTTTTTCCCACATCCAATCCCGTTGTGGAGGTCCACGATGATGCCATGCAGGCTGACTGTAACTCTCTCTGTCATGGTAAGGAATTCGGTCTTCTCGTCTCCACTGGGGTCGTCTGTCATCAGAGTTTACTTCTTGGTTGCTTTTGGAAGGTCCATCTTGTCTGGAAGAAAAAGTTTTTCATTAGTAATTTAAAGGAACTCCTATACTTCCTTGAAAAGCATAACCCACCAAACTTCCCTTGCACTTTCCTCCCCTGTAATATATAACCAAGTCTACTTTTATATCTAATAGCGGTTATTTTCATATCTTTAAATGATAAACTTATATTCCTAAACTTATTAACTTAAAAACTAAACATTTTAAATTATTTAAATTTCAAATAATTACAACTATTTCCCCAATCACCCAGAAATACTAAAAATCTGGCACGTTTGGCTAGGCATGGTGGCACACACCTGTAATTCCAGCACTTAGGGAGTCTGAGGTGGGCAGATCACTTGAGGTCAGGAGTTCAAGACCAACCAGGCCAACATAGAGAAACCTCATCTCTACTAAAAATACAAAAATTAGCCAGGCATGGGGGCGCACACCTGTAACCCCAGCTACTCAGGAGGTTGAGACACAGAACCACTTGAACCCAGGAGGCAGAGGTTGCAGTGAGCTGAGATCACACCACTGCACTGGGTGACAGAGCGAGATTGTCTAAAAAAATAAACAAAAATTTGGCACTGCATATTCTCCTCCCTTTCTTGGTCCTGTTTTTCCTAGCATGTTCTCAGATTTTGTCCCTATCATCCAATTATTATTTTCACATTATATAGCTCTTCTACAATAAGAACAATTATATTTTATAGCTACAGTTATCTTTCCCTTTTTTTTTGAGACAGTCTCACTCTGTAGACCAGGCTAGAGCACAGTGGCACTGCCTTGACTCACTGCAACCTCCATCTCTTGGGCTCAAGCACTTCTCCTACCTTAGCCTCCCGAGTAGCTGAGACTGTAGGTGTGTGCCATCATGCCCAGCTAATTTTTGTATTTTTAGTAGAGGCAGGGTTTCACCATGTTGGCCAGGCTGGTCTCGAACTCCTACCTCAGATAACCCACCCACCCACCTCAGCCTCCGAAAGTGCTGGGATTACAAGCATGACCCAACTCCCCCAGTCTAGTTATCATATTTAATACAATTTTGTTCAGCTGCTCTTCATATCATTATTTTTCCAGTTAAGGGTTCATTACAAACAACTAAATTTCTTAACCTATTTTAAGTAAGATTATATATTACATGTTCATTTTTATTAATAAACACTTTGTCTAGTACCCATTCAATAACTCTTAGTGGCATAAGAAAACTTTTAGGTATAGTTCCGGTTTGTGAAGGGCTTAGAACCTAGCTGAGACAATAAGGTCACAAACAGGAGTAAAATAACATATACCATAGAAGTAGTACCCACAATATGTGCTATAAGGAGTTTCATGAGCTAGAAGTTTTTATAAAGAAGCTACAGCTGTTTCAACTATTTATGTTAGATGAGGAATCCACAGAAACATGAATAAACTATGTAAACATCACAGCAATAGGTGTAAACACTATTTTCTTCTACAAACTGCCTATGGTGTGCGTGGGCATGGTGCTTAGCATGTGGTCGGTGCTCAAAATAATGAAAACTGCTAGTTAAAATTTACTGAGTACTGGCCGGGTGCAGTGGCTCATGCCTATAATCCCAGCACTTTGGGAGGCCGAGGTGGGCAAACCACAATGTCAAGAGATTGAGACCACGCTGGCCAACATGGTGAAACCCTGTCTAAATTAAAAATAATTAGCTGGGGATGGTAGCACATGCCTGTAGTCCCAGCTATTTGAGAGGCTGAGGCAGGAGAATCGCTTGAACCTGGGAGGCAGAGGTTGCAGTGAGATAAGATCATGCCACTGCACTCCAGCCTGGTGACAGAGTGAGACTTGGACTCAAAAAAATAATTTACGGAATACCGTATCACACATTTAATGCAAAGCACCTTATATAGATTATCTCATTTAGTTTTTATAATCCTGAAGCAAGTATTCTTATTATTCCTACTTTTTAGAAGAGGAAATTGAGCAGTAGAGAGGTTACAGAACTTGCTTAGATAAGACAGCAAGAAAGTAGTAGAGCAGATATTTAAACCTTGGCAGTCTGACTCCAGAGTCTATACTCCTAATCACTAGGTCTTCAAAGAATGAACAACTCAGAACAAAGTTTCCACATTTCAGCTCCTTTCTCTGAATTGACTTAAAAATCTTAAACTCAGGCCAGGCATGGTGGCTCACACCTATAATCCCAGCACATTGGAAGGCCAAGGCGGAGGGATCAAGGGGTCAGGTGTTCAAGACCAGCATGACCAACATGATGAAACCCCATCGCTACTAAAAATAAAAAAATTAGCCAGGCATGGTGGTACACACCTGTAATCCCAGCTACTCAGGAGGCTGAGGCAGGAGAATTGCTTGAACCTAGGAGGCAGAGGTTGCAGTGAGCCAAGACTGTGCCACTGCACTCCAGACTCCATCTCAAAAAAAAAAAAAAATCTTAAACTCATTACTAACTTTATGACATTTTGGACACAAATGGCAATTTCTTCCTTTTTCACAAGATGGAATTAGAAAGGCTACCTAAAAGTTTAAACATCCAATCTTATTATATAAATTCAATCATTTCTAAACAGGAGGCCCTGTTGAGAAAGTAACAAGTATTATTACATACACTAGCAGAATTTTTTATAACCGTTAACCAAATCACCTTTATCTTTTGATTCCATGCAATATGTAACTTTTGACTTCCAAGGAGACCACTGACTCAGCTATACTGATATGATCAGAAATGGGAAAACTAGGGGGTAAATAACTCATGAAGTAGAATTCCTAAATCATCATGAATTGACCAGATTCAGAAGATAAGACCATTTCATTAAACCCACAGACCAGAAAGAACAATCTAAGTTAAAAATTCATGACGGAAAAAAGAAAAAAAAACCTCATGAAGAAGTAGATGATTTTGACCAGGTGTGGTGGCTCATAACTATAATCTTAGCACTTTAGGAGGGCAAGGGCAGGTGAATCACTTGAGCCCAGAAGTTCAAGGCTGACCTGGGCAACATGGCTAAACCCCATCGCTACCAAAAATACAAAAAAAAAAAGAATTAGCCAGGCATGGTGGTGATGCATGCCTGTATTCCCAGCTTCTTGGGTGACTAAGGTGGGAGGATTGCTGAAGCCTGGGAAGTTGAGGCTGCAGTGAGGTGTCATCGTACCACTGCACTCCAGCCTGGGTGACACGACTGTCTTGGAAAAAAAAAAAAAGTAGATGATTTTATAAATAGGTCACCAAGGAGATGTATCAAAAGCCTCAAAAAATAGTAACTATGATACGAATGTCTCATCTACTCTGACTTAATGTTTAATAATTTACACAGATAAAGCTAATAATGGCACTAGTATGTAAGAACAAAATAGAAGTTAGCCTCCCAGAGGCTCCAACTGTCTAAAACAGGAGAAAGTAAACTGCAACTATATTAAAAGTAATGAAAATGTCATATGAAGGACTAAGCTACTAAATGATTTAAGAACTATGTTGTTATAGGTTGAATGTCCCTTATTGGAAGTGCTTGGGACAAGAAATGTTTTATATTTCAAACTGCTTTGAATTTTGGAACATTTTTGCATATACATAATGAGATATTGTGGGAATGGGACCGAAGTCTAAACATAAAATTTGTTTATGTTTCATATACACTTTTATACACAGTCTGAAGATAATTTTAGGAAATATTTTAAATACTTTTGTAAAATAAAGTGAGGTATGGAATTTTCCACTGGTGGACTCATGTTTGCACTCAAAAGTTTTGGATTTTGGAGCATTTTCAGATTTTGGATTAGGGATGCTCACCCTTTACTGATATTTTAAGACTAAGAAAGTCTCCTTCAAGGACATATTTTAAAAACTTTGTTTAAAATTTTAATTTGTTGTTGTTGTTGTTGTTACACAGATGAGGGCTTCCTATGGCACCCAGGCTGGTCTCGAACACCTGGCCTCACCTCTTTATGCAGCAGGACAACAGGCCTGAGCCACCGCACTTCTGATCAAAAAACTTTGAACACACAGAGTAAAAATGACTTCCTTTTTACAGTCTAGCCTCTAACTAAAAAGGAGGTACAGAACGGGTATAACTAGTATCCAACAAGAATCTTTAAAGTTTTATTTTAGAATCTGAAATGATTCTCTACATGTTCTGGGACTTAAAAAATTATCCAACCTCAGAAGCGCTTCTCTTTCTTTCTCCCTCACATCTGAAAATTTCCACTTCATTAATTAAATTCTTTTTAACAAATTTGATAATTAAACTATTTAGACTACAAAGCAGTAAGATAAAAACATAAAAGCCTAATACCTGAATTTATAAATGTAGGTATAAAATTATGGAGTACAAGTTAGAAAAATTATATTGCCCAAATGATCTTGACACTATCAAATATAAAATATAAATTTATTCAATAAAGCACTGTGGTAGTCACTGGGGATTCAAAGACAAACAGACAAATCAAATTTGGCAGAAACACCATGTTAATTCACACCAGTCAAAATATATTTTCCTAAGAAATGTTACTTTAGCAATAAGAGATACATTATTTATTCAATGAAGCTTATATTCTAGCACCTTTCCACTAGAAAAGTTAGACACCAAAAAAAAACTTATTGATATTCAAAAGATTTGGATTCTGGCTAGGTATGGTGGCTCATGCCTGTAACCCCAGCACTCTGGGAGGCTGAGGGAAGACTGCTTGAGGTCAGGAGTTCGAGACCAGCCTGGCCAATGGGATGAAACCCCATCCCTAACAAAAATACAACAAAAATTAGCCGGGCATGGTGGCGGGCTCCTGTAATCCCAGCTACTCTACTCAGGAGGCTGAGGCAGGAGAATCGCTTTAACCAGGAAGGCAGAGGTTACAGTGAGCCAAGTTCACAGCACTGCACTCCAGCCAGTGACAGAGTTAGAGTCCATCTCCAACAACAAAAAAAGATTTGGATACCAATAAAACCAATCTCAACATAGTTACCAACATGGCAAAATTTTCAGATACATAATTTCAAATTACAGCTTATGTAGGAACAATACTGAGTTTGCTCTTTTAAGGAGATATTATAGTAGCTCAACAAAGCAGGTCATTGTCCTTAGATTAATAAGACAACAACCTCAAGCTAAACTTTATAACTTAGTTTAAATGCTATAGGCTGAACAGTACAAAGTTATAAAATGTATTCTCTACTATGTTCTGTTATTGATAGCCTTTTAAAAAAATCAATTACTTACCGACTTTGTTCTTTCCTTTGTTTTATTAACTGAACGAGTTCCTTGTCAAAATAATCTTCTTCTTCTTCTTCTCCTTTTCCATCATCTTCTCTTTCCTGGGCATCAACGTTATCTTTGTGCAACTGGCCAGAAATGTGCTTTGCATATGCAGAAAGACCCACTTCTGTGACCCCGCACACTCGGCACTCATGACTAATGTCCCTAGGGAAAGAGGGAGATGAGGGACATTCAATTCTCCCCACTGGCATGGCACACTCACCAGATCTGTTATAGTTTCCTCTGAAGGACACTGTACACTTTGGTACAGTGAAAAATTAGTGCTAATCAATTTCAATGCTCCTTTCATCACTTTTAATAAGTTTAAGTTACTTTTGAAATGAGTTTAAGATTCTTTTCCAGCAATCAAGAGGCAATACACTTCAGATAAATGTTCAGGAGGACAAATCTTCTTGAATTGCTGTACTTAAAATCTTGCCAGAGGAAACATGGTGAAAGGGGAGGCAGGGGAGGGGGCTCAGAGCAAGCAGAAGTTGCTCTGGAGCACACCCATGGTGCCAGCTGCACTCAGAAAGCCTGGTGACAGCGCTTACATTTAATCTTCAGTCTAGAGCTTTCTCCCAGTGAAAGTTAAGGGGTGGAGAAAAAAGTAGGCGGCGCAGCCAATCCCAACTGGGTAACTAAATCGGAACAGCTGGAGCTCTGCCTGGAATGTGAGGATTCCGGACCCCAGGAGTAGGCCAGGCAAACTTTTTTGGTCTGGATGATACATGTGATCTACATTCTGCTTCAGACGAGCTTATTTTAAAGGGAATGGAAAGCATTTCAGTTGTAGGAAGTTAACAGCTGAGCCAGACAAATGTGTTTTCTCAAGTTTCAGAAAATGCTACAGTTCAGGATGCAAAACCAGGTTTTTAGTTAAATTAGGCAGATTTTTTGTTGGTTTTTTTTTTTTTACTTTACACACTTCATGGCAAATCTCACTTAGCCAGTCTTCAGAAGCCAAAGTTGAATCAGTGTTCACAGCTGTAGCAGATCAATAATTTAACTGCTTTTTAGCTTCTGGAAATCCCTTGACTGGGTCAACTGTTTATGCAGTCATTTACGAGAAACATCTGAACACCATAGCTACAAGACAGCAGTATCCATTCAACAACCCAAATTGGCTTAACTCTGTGTCAGGTGTCTTGGGTTTAAACTAGTTATATTTGTGCACTTCCTAGGCCAACCTATTTTTTTTAAAAAATAAAAAAGACATGCCATCTTTGCCCAGACAGAAACACATACACACACGTGCACCTCTGTTCCATCTTTCCCTCACAAATAGCTAAGTAGACATGGGCAGAATTTATTTCAATTAACCAGAAGAGACCCTCAAAACTGGGCACTTCATTTACCAGAAGACAGTATCTGTTACAGATCACCTGAATATTCATTCACGAAAAAAAAAAAAAAAAGGCGGAGCACGGAGGCTCAAGTCTGTAATCCTAGCACTTTGGGAGGCAGAGGCAGGCAGATCACGAGATCAGGAGTTCGAGACCAGCCTGATGAACATGGTGAAATCCCATCTCTACTAAAAATTAGCTAGGCTTGGTGGTGCACACCTGTAATACCAACTACTGAGGAGGCTGAGGCAAGAGAATAACTTGAACACCAGAGGTGGAGGTTGCAGTGAGCTGAGACCATGCCACTCCACTACAGCCTGGGAGACAGAGCAATACTCCACCTCAAAAATAATAATAATAATAATAATAACAAAAAACACCTTACAAAAAAGAGCTGAATTTCAAGCATGCTGCGTTTTGGTAAGGTGTTTTTTTTTATTTTTTTTATTTTTTCGTCAACGAATATTCAGGTGACTTGTAACAGAAACTGTCTTCTAGTAAATACTTAGCATAGTCACTCCTGTCTAGGGTGACAAAGCATAAACACTCAAACAATGCCCAGTAACTTTAAAAAACAACACAGTTCCTTATTTTGTATGGATCATGGACAAGAGCTCAGAAAAACGGAGAAAATTTGCAAGTTTTCACTGGTTTTTGACTCTGTAACCTCAAATACTGACTCCCCACCGCGCCCCAGAGGTGGAGGCTGCAGTGAGCCGAGATTGCACCACTGCACTCCAACCTGGGCAACAGAGCAAGACTGTCGCCCAGGTTGGAGGGCAGTGGAGCAATCTCGGCTCACTGCAACCCCCACCTCCGGGGTTGAAGCAATTCTCCTGCTTCAGCTTCCTGAGTAGCTGGGACTACAGGGGGACACCACCACACCCAGCTAATTTTTGTATTTTTAGTAGAGATGGGGTTTCACCATATTGGCCAGGATGGTCTTGAACTCCTGACCTTGTGATCCACCCGCCTCAGCCTCCCAAAGTGCTGGTATTTCAGGTGTGAACTACCATGCACAGACAAATACATTCATTTTAATATAATCTGACCAGGTTCCCTAAAAATATCAATACCCGATTACTCAGAATATCAATATTCTAATTCCTTCTAATTCCACAGGTACTTAAATGCCTTATTTTTACTGAGGGTTTTCAACTGCACTTTCTACATTTGTACACTTAAAGAATAATCCTCGGCCGGGCATGGTGGCTCACACTTGTAATCCCAGCACTTTGGGAGGCCAAGGCGGGTAGATCATCTGAGGTCTGGAGTTCAAGACAAGCCTGGGCAACCTGGTGAAACCCATCTCTACTAAAAATACAAAAATTAGCTGGGTGTGGCGGCAGTTGCCTGTAATCCCAGCTACTCAAGTGGCTGAGGCAAGAGAATCATTTGAACCCGGGAGGCAGAGGCTGCAGTGAGCCAAGATCATGCCATCACACTCCAGGATGGGTGACAGAGCAGGACTCCATTTCAAGAAAAAAAAAAAAGAAAAAGAAATAATCCTCAACTTTCTCCAGTTTACCAGGGATACTGATACTTTTCTCTCAAGCAATTAAATTGATGGTAGCCCATTCCAACGGAATGCTAACAACAAGCTGTTTCTCAAAGCAACGCACAAAGAAGTGAACAATATATAACCTATCACAAAGGGCAGCATCAGAACAGTCTGAAGACTAACAAATCTACAAGATCTCATTTACACTATAAACATTCTAATCAATTCATTTTCCAGTTAAAAAATCTTTTTGTCTTAAAACTCTCTAAAACTGTGGAAAATGTTTTAGCCTACTTTTTTACCTAAAAACTCATAGAATGCTAAACCGTATATTGCAGTACCAGGGACATCTTTCAATTGGAGACTTCAATATAATCCCCAGAAGGTATTTTAAAATAAAATCCCGGCTGGGCGCGGTGGCTCACGCCTATAATCCCAGCACTTTGGGAGGCCGAGACGGGTGGATCACGAGGTCAAGAGATCGAGACCATCCTGGTCAACACGGTGAAACCCCATCTCTACTAAAAATACAAAAAAAATTAGCTGGGCATGGTGGCGCATGCCTGTAGTCCCAGCTTCTCGGGAGGCTGAGGCAGGAGAATTGCCTGAACCCAGGAGGCGGAGGTTGCGGTGAGCCGAGATCGCCCCATTGCACTCCAGCCTGGGTAACGACTGAAACTCTGTCTCAAAATAAATAAATAAATAAATAAATAAAATAAAATCCCTGATTTTATCCTTATTTCTGGAATGCAGAGAATTTTTCTCATGCTCAAACTATCAAAAGCACTCTCTCTTAAAAGATACAACTAGAAAGCCATACTGACTTTCCAAACTATTGAGGAATGTTGTATAAAGTAGGCAGAACTTAACTGTTAAAAATAAATGCCATAATCATTAACCACATATCCTGCTACCCCCAAAACACAAAACGTATGTTGGATACAGTCAAACATTTTCAAACCATTTTGCAATCCTACTGAGAAAGAATATAACCATAGTTCCAAAATTATTTGATAGAGAACACATCAGAGACCCCACCCAGAAGGGCACAGGCAATAACTACAGTATAAAAGTTAACACTAAAAATGATTTTGCAAAAAACCAAATCCCTAACATTTTTCATATAAATAAAATTCAGTTTAAATAGAAACTTTACAAGAAACTTCCCAAAGTGTGTAGAGGTAATATGGCTACCTCCAGACATATCTGCATTTTCAGGAGATGTGGTTATACTACCCTATTCCTTCTCTATGTAACCACATCTTCTGAAAATTCAAATGTGTATGGAGTAAGCATATTGCCTCTATTCTCTACACAACAGGCATTCATGCTTCTACATATAGTGGAAGTTTGGGAAACCATGTTTTAAAAACCTAATAGCAAATTAAATAATATTTTAATGATGCTACTTAACAATTCTTTATTAATAATCAGTTAAAATATGTACTACTTTGTATAAATAAATAAAATAATTACACAGGAAACACACAGTTTTGCTTATTGGCTAGCAAAGGCAATAATTTTCCTTAGGGCATTTAAAGGAGGGCCTAAATTAGCTTCATCCTGTTAGCACACAATTTCCTCTCATGTGTGAAATGCAGTCTTAAGATATTCTCTCCGTAAGCTTTTCTTTATTAAGCTTGCTCTAACTACCCGACAACAGCTGCTGAATAAATAAAGGTTTGTGCCTTTTTAATAGTCTCTATCGGAGATGCTACTTATGGCCCACACATCTGAAGAAATATATTAGGAAAAAATAGGGAAATGTTTCACATGTCTACAGCTGTGAACCAAATAGGACCAGTTACTTACTGCTCATTCAAGCTTTCATGCAAAGCCTAAACAACATACTTTGCAATTCTTAGCCAGATCACAATCAGAAACTGTAGATACAACCATAAAGAGGAAAAGAAAGTATTAATGTCAGAAACCCAGTCGTTAAAAATGAAATCCAGAGGAAACAATCACAAACTGAGGACAACACGGTAAAGGTATGATGAGTGATAATTATTTGTCCTTATGGCACAAACTAGTGAAGACCATCCTTACAGTAAATGCTCCAAGTCAGTAAACAATTTTTGAGATTTTATGGGGTTTTCTGTAATTTTGTAAGCTGTTTTTTTCTTGCTGTTTTTCTTCTTTCTCACATGTAACATAATTTGTTACAGGTCAGGAACACTATATCCAGTATGTGAGTAAATAAGTACTAAAGTGCTATCCTCTAAAGAAAATGAGTTAGAGTGCCAAACCTGACATTCAGAGAGGCTTTTACTGCCTTTTTCCTAATGATTTGACCGTGATCCAAATAACTGAAAATAGTAGATAAAATTTCCATGGCAGAGTGTAGTTGTACGGGCAAAAAAGAAACACATTACAGAATAAAACATAAATGATAATGTGGTTCAGTTATGTTAATATCACAAAACAAAATGTGAATCTATAAATAAAAATGTATGGGCAGGGTGTGGTGGCTCACACCTGTAATACCAGCACTTTGGGAGGCTGAGGCAGGCAGATCACCTGAGAACGGGAGTTAGAGACCAGCCTGGCTAACATGGTGAAACCCCATTTCTACTAAAAATACAAAAAATTAGCAGGGCATGGTAGTGCGTGCCTGTAATTCCAGCAACTAGGGAGTCTGAGACATAAGAATCACTTGAGGCCGGGCGCGGTGGCTCAAGCCTGTAATCCCAGCACTTTGGGAGGCCGAGGCGGGTGGATCACGAGGTCACGAGATCGAGACCAACCTGGTCAACATGGTGAAACCCCATCTCTACTAAAAATACAAAAAATTAGCTGGGCATGGTGGTGCGTGCCTATAATCCCAGCTACTCAGGAGGCTGAGGCAGGAGAATTGCCTGAACCCAGGAGGCGGAGGTTGCGGTGAGCCGAGATTGCGCCATTGCACTCCAGCCTGGGTAACAAGAGCGAAACTACACCTCAAAAAAAAAAAAAAAAGAATCACTTGAACCCAAGAGGCAGAGGTTGCAGTGAGCCGAGATAGCACTATTGCACTCCAGCTTGGGCAACAAGAGCAAAACTCTGTCTCAATCAATCAATTAATCCTGTATGTATATTAGAAAACATAGAAAGAGGTCTGGCCAGCGTGTGGCTCACACCTGTAATCCCAGCACTTTGGGAGGCCAAAGCAGGTGGATCATGAGGTCAGGAGTTTGAGACCAGCCTGGCCAACATAATGAAACCCTGTGTCTACTAAAAATATAAAAATTAGCTGGGCATGGTGGTGCACACCTGTAGTCCCAGCTACTCAGGAGGCTGAGGCAGGAGAATTGCTTGAACCCGGGAGGCGAATGCAGTGAGATCAGATGGTGCCACTGCACTCCAGCCTGGGCAACCGAGCAAGACTCCATCTCCAAAAAAAAAAGGCCAGGATAGGATATACACCAAACAACTGAGTCTCCTCTAAGAGGGAAATAGGATTTAGAGGGGAATGGAGGAATGGTGAGTGGGGTGGGGAGAAGACTTTTGCTTTTTAAAAAACTTTTTATGATTCTGTATTGATTATAAACATGAGCCTTATGTGACCAAACTTGGTTTTGAGACAGGGTCTCACTGTTGCCCAGGCTGGAGTGCAGTGGCATGATTACAACTCACTGCAACCTCAAACTCCTAGGCACAAGGGATTCTCCTGCTTTAGCTTCCTTAGTAGCTGGACTACAGATGCAAGCCACCACGTCTGGCTTTTTTTTTTTTTTTTTTTTTTTGGTGGAAACAGGAATCCCACTATGTTACCCAGATTGGTCTCAAACTCCTGGGCTCAAGTAATCCTCTGTTTTGGCCTCCCAAAGTGCTGGGATGATAGGTATGAACCACCACATCCAACCCAAACTGAGTTTTGTTTTTTTTTTTTTTTTTTTTAAAGACGGGGTTTCACCATGTTGGTCAGGCTGGTCTTGTACTCCTGACCTCAGGTGATCCACCCGCCTTGGCTTCCAAAGTGCTTGGACAAACTGAGTTTTTTTGGTTTTTTTTTTTGGAGACGGAGTTTCGCTCTTGTTACCCAGGCTGGAGTGCAATGGCACGATCTCGGCTCACCGCAACCTCCGCCTCCTGGGTTCAGGCAATTCTCCTGCCTCAGCCTCCCGAGTAGCTGGGATTACAGGCACACGCCACCATGCCCAGCTAATTTTTTGTATTTTTAGTAGAGACAGGGTTTCACCATGTTGACCAGGATGGTCTCGATCTCTTGACCTCGTGATCCACCTGCCTCAGCCTCCCAAAGTGCTGGGATTACAGGCTTGAGCCACAGCGCCCAGCCTCAAACTGAGTTTTTAAAAATGTTTTAAGCCGGGCGCGGTGGCTCAAGCCTGTAATCCCAGCACTTTGGGAGGATGAGGCGGGTGGATCAGGAGGTCAAGAGATCGAGACCATCCTGGTCAACATGGTGAAACCCCGTCTCTACTAAAGATACAAAAAAATTAGCTGGGCATGGTGGCACGTGCCTGTAATCCCAGCTACTCGGGAGGCTGAGGCAGGAGAATTGCCTGAACCCAGGAGGCGGAGGTAGCGGTGAGCCGAGATCGCGCCATTGCACTCCAGCCTGGGTAACAAGAGCAAAACTCCGTCTCAAAAAAAACAAAAAACAAACAAACAAACAAACAAAAAAAAAATGTTTTAAATGGCTGTTTAGTGATGTCTGAAATAAATGAGGCATTAATCTTTGAGTGCAGTGTGCTTCTCTCCAACAGACTAGATTTACTGACCTCATTTGTTTTGTTTAACGATATAGGACATAAGGGTTGGATGGCAGATAAGTAACACGTAATAAAAGGAACTCTAGAAGGAAGTTTGTTGAAAATGAGATTTTTAAATAAGTAAAATATTCCACAGACAATCAAAAGTTGACTGCATTTCATAGATTTTGGATGTTAATGAGGTAGTGATCATATATATTCAAGGTATTATGACAAGGGCTTCTGGCCATGCAGAGTGGTTCATACCTGTAGTCCCAGCACTTCACAGGCTGAGGCAGGAGAATCAGCTAGAGCCCAGGAATTCAAGACTACCCTGGGAAACAGAGTGGAAATCTGTCTTTACAAAAAATAAAAACCCAGATTAGCTGGGTGTAGTGGCACACACCTGCAGTCCCAGATACTCAGTAAGCTGAAGTGGGAGGATTGTTTGAGCCCAGGAGTTCGAGGTTGCAGTGAGCTGTGAACATGCCATAGCACTCCAGCCTGGGTGACAGAGTGAGTGAGACCCTGTCTCAAAAAAATACATATTAAAAATAATAAGGGCTCCCCATATTAAATTTGAGTGACAGACTCCTTTATATTGCTGCCAAGACCTAACCTTCATATAGTAAGAGACTCGGGGCAGGGAAAAATTCCACTAATAGGCTAAAGAGATGCAGGGATGCTGAAACTTCAATAACACATTAATTTGCCCACAGAATCTTAAACTGTAGGTCATAAAAAAAAAAATTTCAAATGACCTAGGTTGACATCCTGATCAAAACTTTTAACTAGCCGGGCACGGTGGCTCAAGCCTGTAATCCCAGCACTTTGGGAGGCTGAGGCGGGTGGATCATGAGGTCAAGAGATCGAGACCATCCTGGTCAACATGGTGAAACCCCGTCTCTACTAAAGATACAAAAAATTAGCTGGGCATGGTGGCACGTGCCTGTAATCCCAGCTACTCAGGAGGCTGAGGCAGGAGAATTGCCTGAACCCAGGAGACGGAGGTTGCAGTTAGCCGAGATTGTGCCATTGCACTCCAGCCTGGGTAACGAGTGAAACTCTGTCTCAAAAAAAAAAAAAAAAAAAAAACTTTAAACTATTATTCATGGGATAAGATACATTTCCTGTTTCCTAGGTTCCCAATGTTTCTCATCTATCCTGTTTCCAAACTTCAAATTGACACAAGTCAAATACATCAAAAAAGAAATCACAAATAGACAAAAAGACATGGAATATACACACATGCTTTTTTTTTTTTTTTTTTTAAAAAAAAAAAAAAAGACAGGGTCTGGCCCTGTCACCAGTCTGGAGTGTGGTGGTGTGACCTTGGCTCACTGCAACCTCCACCTCTCCGGCTCAAGCATCCTCCTACCTCAGGCTGACCAACAGTTGCAACTACAGGCACACACCACCGCACCCAGCTAATTTGGGGGGTTTTCTGGGGAGCAGGAGATAGAGATGGGTGATATAGTTTGGCTGTGTCCCCACCAAAATCTCACACTGAACTGCAATAATCCTCTTATGTCGAGGGTAGAGCCAGGTGGAGATAACTGAATCACTGGGGTAGTTTCCCCCAAACTGTTCTCATGGCACTGAACAAGTCTCACGAGATCTGATGGTTTTATAAACGGGAATTCCCCTGCACAAGCTCCCTTGCCTGCTGCCATGTAAGACATAACTCTGCTCCTCATTCGCCTTCTGCCATAATTGTGAGGCCTCCCGATCCATATGGAACTGTGAGTCAATTAAACCTCTCTCCTTTATAAATTACCCAGTCTTGGGTATGTCTTTATTAGAATAGACTAATATAATGGGTTTCCCCATGTTGCCCAGGTTGGTCTTGAACTCCTGGGCACAAGCAATCTACCTGGCTCAGCCTTCCAAATTGCTGGGATTACAGGCATGAGCCACTGCACGCAGCCTACATTTCATTTCTTAAAGGTGTCCACTTATTAGATTTCCTTTCCTTAAATATCTCAAGCTTTAAATCACAGAATAGCATTCTTCTTTTTTTTCTTTTTTGAGACAGTATCTCACTCTGTCACCCAGGATGGAGGGCAGTGGCGCGATCACGGCTCATGGCTCACTATAGCCCGGACCTACCTAAATAGCTGCGACCACAGGCTATTAGTAGCCACACCCACCTAATTTATTTATTTGTAAAGACAAAGTCTTGCTTTGTTGCCCAGGCTAGTCTCAAACTCCTGCGCTCAAGTAATCCTTCTACCTTGGGCTCCCAAAGTACTGGGATTACAGGGGTGAGCCACTGCACCGGGACAGCCTTCTTAAATACATTTAAGGTTTAAATTTCAATTTTGTTTATGCCAATGATATCCAGTGCTATCTAGCAGCCTTTGGACATCTCAGCTAATTCCAGCAATACTAAATGTTTATGGCATGCAATAACTTGTAACACTGCTAAAGTAAAAATAATAAAATGTCCTAGTTGCAAGGCTGGCACACAGGAATGAGAAAGCTTACACCTTTGTTGTAATCTACTTGATAGGGCTGCTGTGAATTAACACATTTGAGATGCTGAAAGGTATAAGAGTTTATCCCTTTTGAATGCCAAAAATCGACTATACTTGGTATTAATTCTAAAAGGTTATTTTATGCCATAAGACAACATTTGCTTATGATGAATTACTACCAAAAAACTGACATGCACCATCATCACTCAGATCCACTCACATTCAGAAACTTATGGAAGAGAGTCGTTTTCATACCTGCCCTTCAGGTTCTCAAGTTCCCTGTGATGCAACATGCTCCGCATGTGTTCGTCCATCTCCTTCAAAATCAAAGAAAGTAGATTAAACTAAGCAGGATTTCTTTGAAAAAAATTCCTCTGTTCCTATTCAAGCTAAAATGGGGGCTCAAACTCCTTATGTCAAAAATGTGTTTGTGGTTGTTCTCAATTTAATACTGAAATTAGATCCTTAATAATTATTTGATGGTGTTTTAAAATATATTTCATGCTTAAACAAAAAGAATTCTTAAAAAGACATATTTAACTGGCTTTCAAAAAATATTAGAAAGCATTGTCTTGAGGAAGCAAAAGACTTAAAAGGAAACTAAGTAATTAAATTCTATCCCATTATAAAGAATTTACTAAAGTTCACTGAAAAAAAAAACCTCCAAAATCACTCATCTTTTCAACTATTTGGCAACCATTATCCATAGTTTCCCAAGAGTAAGCTACAACTCTAACCCATGTCTTGGACAGGGCCTAGCATATAGTTATAAATAAGCATTTGTTACATGAATATAGATGGATACATCAATTCTGATAGGAGTTACAAACATAACAGAGCCTCTTTTTTTTTTTTTTTTTTTTTTTGAGACAGAGTTTCGCTCTTGTTACCCAGGCTGGAGTGCAATGGCGCGAGCTCGGCTCACCGCAACCTCCTCCTCCCGGGTTCAGGCAATTCTCCTGCCTCAGCCTCCTGAGTAGCTGGGATTACAGGCACGTGCCACCATGCCCAGCTAATTTTTTGTATTTTTAGTAGAGACAGGGTTTCACCATGTTGACCAGGATGGTCTCGATCTCTCGACCTCGTGATCCACCCGCCTCGGCCTCCCAAAGTGCTGGGATTACAGGCTTGAGCCACCGCGCCCGGCCTAACAGAGCCTCTTTATGGTAGATAAGAAAGTTTTTAAAAAATACTTTGAACACAGCAGCTTAATCATTCGTGTATCTTCACTCCTCACTCCCTCACTTCCCCAATGGATTTGTTTGATTCCAACATAAACTTTGAACATTTAATAAATTCCCTCCTTCCCATCCTTAGAGGGAAGAAAATATGTGGAAAAACTGCCACTTAAAAACATGCACACATCTGCCCATACACACACGCACACACAACTCAAAAAGCTCTAAAATTGTCTATCCCTTTATCACTCTACAATATATACAGCCAGTATGCCATAATTAGAGAATGGCTGTTCAAATATATAACAATTTATATGTTCATATATAATAATATATAACATATATATGTTCATACATATAATAATAAAGGGCTACACTTGTGTTACTGTGTTGTTGTTACTGCATCCTGTGTGAAGTGCCTCAAACATTTTCTCACCTGAACTGCAAAATACTGCCGAGGGATTAGATTAACTTCATGCTGCAGAATGCAGAGAAGTTAACTCGTTCATTCACCAAATATTTATCAAAAATTGGGGCTCAAACTCCTTAGGTCAGTTCTTGTTATATGCCAATAATAGAGCTAGGCATTGAAGGTTAAGTAGAAAAATACTCAGTCTTGCCCTCTCAGAGTCACAAATAATCAAGTGGTCAAAGTGGGAATCAAACCCAGGCAGATCTAAGACCAAAGCTAATGTTTCAAACACCATGTCACACTGTCAGCATTCGGTGCATCGAGATTTTTCATTACATACAGTTCGTTTGCCAAAAACAATACAACACAACCCACTATTACTTAAAATTATCTACTATAACGTGATAAACAGGGTTGTGATTCAAAACACTTCTTTTAAATGGCAATTTTACTGAAGATGAACAAAGTTTCCTTCCTATCTCTACAAATGCTTTATAAGGAAAGACTAACTTTACACATAACCTCTTCTAGTCACAACTGACTGCCCACTAACTAAAACTAACACTTGCAGACCTGAAAACTAAGACAAGTTAATGACAGAACAGAATGAAAAAAATTCATTAACATGTACATCTTCAGCTGGGAGTGGTGGCTCAGGCCTATAATCCTAGCATTTTGGGACGCCAAGGCTGGTGGATCACCTGAGGTCAGGAGTTTCCAACCAGCCTGAGACCAGGGTTTAGTAGAAACCCCTTCTCTACTAAAAATACAAAACTAGCTGGGCATGGTGGCAGATGCCTGCAATCCCAGCTACTTGGGACGCTGAGACAGGAGAATTGCTTAAACCCGGGAGGTGGAGGTTGCCATGAGCCAAGGTCACGCCATTGCACTGCAACCTGGGCAACAAGCAAAACACCATCACACACAAAAAAAGTATATATATATATGCATATATATACACGAGTATATACATACATACACGTGTATATATACTATATATACACATGTATACATACGTACATATACACGTATATATACATGTGTACATATACATGTATATATGTATATACGTACATATAGATCTGAAGCATGTATATATACACCCATATATATACGTATATACGTACACACACACGTATATATATATATATATATATATATATATATATACACACGTATATATACACACACACACCCCTTCTCAAGTCTTTATGCTTCCTGTTATTCAATTCTTACATTATTCAATCTTACCTGATTTAGATGCTTACCAATATGCTTAATTCCCTTTACTTGAGCTAAATTTAAGTGAATTCTGTTCCTTACAACAAAACCATTCCTGCCCAAAACTGCATTCATTGAAATGGGTTTGTCTGATATAAAAACTGATTCTTAAGGCCGGGTGCGGTGGCTCAAGCCTGTAATCCCAGCACTTTGGGAGGCCGAGGAGGGTAGATCACGAGGTCAAGAGATCGAGACCATCCTGGTCAACATGGTGAAACCCCGTCTCTACTAAAAATACAAAAAATTAGCTGGGCATGGTGACTTGTGCTGATTGTAATCCCAGCTACTCTGTAATCCCAGCTACTCAGGAGGCTGAGGCAGGAGAATTGCCAGAACCCAGGAGGCGGAGGTTGCAGTGAGCCAAGATTGCGCCATTGCATTCCAGCCTGGGTAATAAGAGCAAAACTCCGTCTCAAAAAAAAAAAAGAAAGTATAAAAAAATAAAATAAAATAAAAAATAAAAATAAACTGATTCTTCTTACTATAAAAATGTTATCATCCAATAATACTTTTAATATGACTTTTGATTTTTTAAAAACACTTCACTAATCTTGTCCTAAATTTACATACTAAACCTTCTCCCATCCTGCTCCAATGAAGGAATGCAAACAGTGAGACAACCGAGTTTTCAAAATCATTAGAAAAAATCCAGCCAGACATGGTGGCTCACACCTGTAAGCCTAGCATTTTGGGAGGTTGAGGTGGAAAGGATCACTTGAGCCTAGGAGTTCAAGATCAGTGTGGGCAATCTAGTAAGACCTTGTCCCTACAAAAAAATTTTAAAAATTAAAAAAATAGCTGAAAATGGTGGCACACACCTGTAGTCCCAGCTACTCGGGAGGCTGAGATGGGAGCATCACCTGAGCCTGGGACACAGAGGTTGAGGTGAGCTGAGATGGCTCCACTGCACTCCAGCCTAGGCGGCAGAGTTAAGACGAAACAACAAAATGAAACAACAACAACCAAAAAACAAAAAAAGAAATAAAAGATCCACAGGCACAGGATTAAGGTAATAGCCCCAAATACACTCCTTCTCATATATCAGGCTTCTATTTAGGTCCTTGTATATTAATCAGTACCATGTTTTTAAAGGCTGGGTTGGTTGAAGGGGAGGTGGGGACTTGGTTAAACATATGTGGAAAACAATGAATACAAAAATAGGGCCGGGTGTAGTGGCTCACACTTCAGGCCAGGAGTTCAAGACTAGCTGGGCAACATAGTGAGACTCCATCTCTATTATACACATATATTTAATTCCAGGGCTTCTCAGTCTTTTATATGTTAATGAACCTCAGAATACTCAGGGATGTATTACAGAGCTTTTCCCCATACTCAAGTCACTTAGAACCTTTCCTCCTCCACAGTGTATTTGGAGACACCAGGGTTACACTAGTATGGGAAACTCGAGAAAAACACGGCTTCAACACCAATTGTTCATAGTCCTATCCAAATAATTAACAATTACCCCTTCCAACTAACCCATATTGTTATTTTCTTTTCTTTTTTTTTTTTTTTTTGAGGCGGAGTTTCGCTCGTTACCCAGGCTGGAGTGCAATGGCACGATCTCGGCTCACCGCAACCTCCGCCTCCCGGGTTCAGGCAACTCTCCTGCCTCAGCCTCCTGAGTAGCTGGGATCACAGGCACACGCCACCATGCCCAGCTAATTTTTTGTATTTTTAGTAGAGACGGGGTTTCACCTTGTTGACCAGGATGGTCTCGATCTCTTGACCTCGTGATCCATCCGCCTCGGCCTCCCAAAGTGCTGGGATTACAGGCTTGAGCCACCACGCCCGGCCCATTTTGTTATTTTCTTAAATCATATTGCTCACTTAAAGCAGGCCATTCCCTTGCTTTAAAAAAAAAAAAAAGCAAAAAAATAAAAACTACAATCAGCTACAATCAGCTTTCCTTAAAAATAAATAAAGCAAAAAATAATAATAATAATAAAAACTACAATCAGCTTTTCCTAAGGCAGGAGTAGATAATTCCAGCCCTTCATTTAACTTCATTATGATCACGGATAAGTGTGAAGAGATGAAAGTATGTTTGAAACCAGAGAAGAAGAGCCAAAAAGATTTAAAATGGCAAAATTGCAAAATCATGGTATCAAGACAGGGCTGCTATTCCATGAAACTCTGTTACCACATTGCTGAGCATTAGCCTATCCATCTCACATCTTCTCCCTACCTCTGTCCAACCTGAAAATAGTCATAAGGAATTTTGACTTACTGATAATTTGTATAAACCTTGGTCTAAATTTTTAAAACTAGAAGAGCATTCTTTTATATTTGTAAACAGTAGCCCATATATTATTAAATATGATTTTAAAATCTCCACTGATTTTTCCATCACTAACAGAAATCCTCAACAGAAAAAAAATTATCCCCCCAAGTCTACTTGGTGGATCATAATCAACGCCTCAGTCTGTCATCCAACACTGATTATCACCTGTCTTCACTTAAATTACAAATTACTGTCCTGCTATTCCCAAGGCAAAAGCACTTTAATCAGATAAGCCTTCTTGCCAACTCCCAGAACTGTCATACTCCATTCCATTTGTTGTTCTCCTACCTAACAACAGTATCTATTCCTCATTTTTCTGAAACCATCACACTCTAGACACCTTTACCACTTCCACTCAGACCTCCCTGGCTAACCTAGCCCATGATCCTCCCAGTTCTCTGAATTTCCAACGAAAATCCAGAGCATCTTAAAAGCAAAGAGAATAAATTCCTCAGTATTTAAACTAGCAGCACTACTCTGAAAGCAAATGATAAAGGCAGGTAAAGGCAAAAAGTTATACAAATTGCAGTCAATTTTAGGTCCTAAAAAGATGTTTTGGCCAGGTACGGTGGCTCACATCTGTAATTCTAGAACTCTGGGAGGCCAAGGAGGGTTGATCACCTGAGGTCAGAAATTCAAGACCAGCCTGGGCAACATGGTAAAACCCTGTGTATATTAAAAATA